>NC_092583.1:10420638-10761263 GCF_037975245.1 Apostichopus japonicus
CGTCTCATACTTCCTCAGAATGAACCTGGTTTCTTCTAGATATTCTTTAGAAATTGTAGGGGAGAGTGGGGTGGTGGGGAGGGGGGTGGGATAAGAAATTCCCCCATCCGTCCCAATTAGAGCCTTTGAATAAAAGTAATGTAGAACAGAACAGAGATGGATCCAGTGGAGATGGGATGATAAATCTAGGTTGATGTTACAACAGCCTTTGAAGGTAGAGTGATATGTCAAACCACTTAATTGAAATATAAACAACAACAAAAACATTACATGATATTTTCATTACTCTAGTCCATCTATCTCAATCACCATGTACTGTGACACTGTGTTAAAAATAGGAAGCTGAGGGGGCTGCAGCCAGGTTTAGTACTTCTCTGAACACTCATCAAAAAGAAAAGGCTTGATAAAAGCAGGTGTTCCTCCAAGATCATCACATGGCTAGAGTTTCAAATGAGCTTCTATTGGGTTTCTAACCCTTGGGAGTTACTAGACTAAACGAAACATCCACAATATATCTTAACTTTGCTTTAAATTATGCTAATAAAGTACACATAAAAGGAGGGTATTGCTAAAAATGTTGAAAATACCAACCATACTCAGGCTACTTATATCATACTTGCATTGATCATAAATGCTACCATATCATATCATGTATGACCTCATAGTTACTAGTCTCAGTGGCACGACTGGCTTAACAAGAAATTTAGCCGTAGGGGTTTCATGGGGGGGGGGGAGAGATAGAGGAAGGGGGTAGAGGAGGGGGGAGAGGTAGAGGAAGGGGGAGAGGTAGAGGAAGGGGGGACTTTTGCATACTGACCAGCCTTAAACTAAATCTCTTCATAGAAAAGAATAAATTATTATCATAAATTTCTATTTACTTTAGACAAAAATAAAGAAAACAAGGGAAGAAAGGCAAAATTAATAATTTACTTGCTTTATTTTTCGATGACTCCAACCAAAATATAACTTCCTTCTTGGAAAAATATCATACATATTGCAGATTTTTTAAATACAGTCACTAATAACTAATGATATTTCCTGTTTTCAGAGCACAGACATACTTTCAAACTCTTATTAAAGTTAACCCCCTCACTGAAGCAATTTTTATGTATATTTAAATTGTACACAAAAGTATAACTAAAATTATAAAGAGAGAGAGGGGGTACAGCTAGATGCTGACATTTCAAATAAACCCTCAAATTGACTTTTTCGTACACAAGGTTTTCAAGAATTGATATCTATTCACAGTTTTACCATAAAATAGTAGCTTGCTCTCTACGATTTATTGACAATAGATGATCCTAAAGAAACCATGTTTTGTCAACAGTAGTGTTATGTAGTAGGGATAATACTGTTCTGCTTTATCTCACTTACATCACTTACATCACCAAATGTTTTATTAAATCAATAATCAGAAATAAGCTGCATGAAAACTTCTATTTGCTCCTTTTTTTTACATAAATCTGAGAAGAAATGTGAATTTTTAGAAATCACAATCTGAAAGATTTTATTATGAAAATGAAAGAAATTGTCAGTTTGTTGCTTTGTTCTAGCTTGATACAAGCAATCAGTAACCTTTCCCCCATATCATCTTCACCCTTCTCCCATCCTTCTCCCTCCCTCAGCCCGACCTTCCCTCCCTCAGTCCCTCCTTCCCCCCATTCTTGCCTCCATCCCTCCCATCAATTCCCCTTCCCTCACTGCCTCCCTTTCCTACCCATTTCCCTTTTCTTCATTCCATTTCTGTCTGTGCATTACATTCACCTATACACATGTGTGATTTAGCTGTCCAAGTCTGTTTCTATTGCAAATAGGATGTGATCATGCTTTAACAACTCACAAAACATGACACAGAAGCATTATACAGAATGTATCTTAGTAGTTTGACAGCCTTTAATGGCAGCAAACAAATTTCAGGTCTATTAAACAGTTGAGTTGAAATATTCCACACAGCATATAACAGGGGTGGCCAAACCAAGTGTCACCACTTGCCACATACAGACTCATTGACATTTAAATGTACTGCTTACTCACAAAGATAACTCAAGCTCTTTTTTTTTCTTACATCACAATTATATATGAAAGGTAAATAGACTACTCTCTTAATGTCTTGCAGCTCCCCAACATCTGAAGTTTATGTATGTATATATATATATATATATATATATATAATAAGTGAAAAAGAATAATTAAAAATGTTTGAGAAGACCATAATAAGTAACAAAAAAAAAGAAGAAATCATAAACAAACAACAGGTATAAGGGTGGTGGACCCTCATCTAAATAAAAAATAATTAAAAATCAAAAGTAGGCTGATTTATTAGTAATACAAAGTACTGATCGATTTCATCTCCATGATTCATTTCTACTCCTTCTCCAGTGCTCTATTTACCTCATTTCAGCATTTCTCAATAGCGCCCCCATTTTCACGGTTTACCTGGTTCATATGGCAATTCCCTTAATAAGAGTAATGTGCTTTTAACTTTTTGGATTTCTAAATCATAAGAATACCATACCTTAAACTCAACTTCACCCCAAATTGCTCACTTTCCTGCCATGTTATTAACTGTGTAAACTTGCACAAGTTGACGTTTTATTTCACTCTTGTAACTTAAATCCATTTTTAAGTAATTCCTCTACAGGTTTGGTTTAACTCGCCGACCAAAACTCAAAGAGCTGTTTGAAAAAGTCCTTAGTATAGCCCCATAATATTCTTTAAAGTCAAATAGCCATCACCGAAAAGTTCACTGCCAGAATTTAATAAAGGCTTCTCAAGTTTAATTTAATTCCCTCCTGGAAATATTGTCACTTTTTTTTGGTCTCTGAATCAACTCCAGCATGGACAGAGTTCAGCAACGTAGACCTCTACTTCTAAATTTCTCACTGCACTACATTTGAAAAGTCGTCCACCAATTAATAGTCACAGATCGTAAATTAAGAGGAAAGAAAACTTATACAATAACCAATTTCAAATTTACAAATGGTTTCATATTTTTTTTTTTCACAAGAGAAAAGAGGCAAAGAATAATGCACCAATTTAACCGACTTTCTCTTTTGTGAGTAAAGAAAGATAAATTGACTCTTAATCTTCTCTAAAATTTTGCAAATATTGAAAAAAGCGATAATAAATAGGATGAGGACAGCTTTTCTGAACAAGAAAATAAATTACTAACGAAATAATACCAGATTACAAAGAAAAGTAACATTAAGCACAGTAGCTCTTAACAGAACAAGAAAGGTTAAATTAACATTGCACACTTTACTGAGAAGATTCTCTCTCAAAATAAAATTTCAGATGTATCGAATGCATAGAGCTTTGTCATCAGTTACAATTTCCACATCTTAGTTAAAGTTAATTAGAAATTAGAAAATGAATTAGATAGGTAATTTCTTGTAGAATCCGAGATGGTCGACTTATTTGCAGTTATTAAGGAAGGTCAACTTAAGAGGTATCAAGTGATGAAAGAGGGATCTCACTTATGGGTGCAAAGTGCCTTTAGTGGTCCACAGTCCATTTTGGGGACTATTCTAGAATATTTCAAGGTTAATACTGCATCACTGTAAATAACCCCTGATCTCTGAATAAGAGGCAGGTTTGTCGACTTGGTCATCATCATCATTCAGAATATAAAAAAAATACAATTTATGATGTATGATGAGGAGAAAATAAGAAATACTTGCAAACAAACAGGAATTATTTAAAAAGAGAATTGAACAGAAATGTATATGCAACTGAAGAACAATACTTTCATGAGTTGAAAATAGTTAGAACAAAAAACAAAATTCCTGAAACTCGTTTTGCACTGGAATCAATGCCCGCCCATTCAAGAGACTTTTCCAATTGAAAGAAAGATTCAAACCGTCCATCCAAGTGGTGGGTTTTTTTTTTTTTTTTTTGGTTTTTTTTCTGTGAAAATGTCTGCGGAATTCTCCTTCAACTGAGGTGAAGGGATTTTTCCCACAGACCAACTCGTCTAGTACTACCATCTTTATAAACCTTGAGTTATGCACTGAAAGAACAGAATTTTGTTCTAAAAGCACAAGAAATTCAAGGTAGTTTAACCTATGTTAATATAAATTTGTCTGACAAGTTTCATTTCTGCATCTCTCATGAATGAAGCACAGGCAAGAGGCAGAGAGTCGAGTATGTCAACGTAGAGACGTTACAGAGTATACTGTATGGAAAGTGACATACAACATTGAAAGGCCTTTTAATACATATTTTATGCGCCACAGACAAAGGCTTAGAGAGCTGCCTGCAGAGTTTCTGCTCTGATGTCCTTCTCTGTGTTTAGAGAGGACACATTTACGCTGAATGGAATTCAAAATCTTGCCTTTAAGGTTTACCGCAAGTGGAAATCATTTCGAAACTAACCGTGAAGGAAGAAACCACATTTACGGATGTGAATTTTCTCGTCCCATGTTTATCAGCTTTACAAAGTCAGAAGTCTCGAAGACAATCCACCTCTCACTTTAGAGAACATGACTAACAAAACAGGTAAAGAAGAAATCTAAAAAGATTTTTTAATTTTTGAAGTTTAAGTCACCAGGGAGAATCGATTCTCTTCATTAAAATATCAAACAATGCTTGCAAAACTGCCATCAGGTGTGATTAAGAAGCGATTTATTAGGTTCCCTAGTAGATCCTTCAGACTTCTTCTTTTCCAAAAATTTACATGTATAAGAACTAACGTGGCCCCGGAGAAAAGCCGTAAGCAAAACCATGAGAGTATCGAGGGTGGAATATAAACCAGAGTATATTGCTCATTTTAATTTTCCTGGGATTATCAACTAGAGAGAGGCTGTAGGGATAGGCACCTTACATTTTCTGTCTTTAATTTTGTCAAGTTCGTTTATAACCTGAAGGAGTAGAAGGCTTCTTTTATTACTTTCCAAATACAAACAGTGTTTTTATCTGATAATAATTATCAGCATGTTTACATTAAAGCAGTATTTTGATTGGAATTTTTATAATTAAAAAAGTGCCACATCCTGGTCGTTATTAAAATCCTATTACAAGGTATGTCCTTAGTTTGGACAGTTTCATTGCAAATAATGGAACATTTTGAACATAGTTGAACATTTTGGAGTTTGCCAGTGTTATTTTAAAAGTATCCAAGCAAGGAAATATTAATATCTATTGATATTAATAGAATCAAATGCATTTATTAATGGCTCACAAACCTTTACTTGGTCAAATAGTCTGATTTTGGAGTAACAAACCCAGTAGGCTTGGAGAATTGTCGACTAAATGCAAAACACTGCTTTAAAACACAATCGATTCGTTCACTCACTCTGTGAAATAGTGTTTGTGGAGGCAAAAGTTTGGCGAGACTTTAGACATGGTGACTCATAGACAACACAGAGATTCATTTTTAAAGCTAAAATCATGATCAATTTAACACATGATAGTGGGATGTTTCTTATGCTCTCTCTCTCTCTCTCTCTCTCTCTCTCTCATACTGTTATTTCTTAGACAAGGCGTATCCTTAAACCACACAACAGACGAACTTTGATTATCAGAAGACCAATCATATCTTGTGAATCGTTGAACAGTTTTAATGACTGCGGGTGAAATCCACGATTAGCTGTCTGTAAACCAAACTTTATAAATGGACAAAAGTGTAATCCGTAATCCACACAAAATCTAGGTGGCAAGTGACTATTTTTCAAGACACAATGACAGCTAACCTGGTTGTTTGCTTGTAACCCCCCCCCCCCCAAAAAAAAAAGAAACGTGTGGCGGAAATGATTGCCTAAACATTGAAGCAAAAACTGTTAACAGAATGTAGCATTTGCGTAGAAAGATTGATGATACAACAAAACCAAAAATTTGACAGGAAAAAAACCCCCCCAAAAAACAGAAAAACGGTGAGATCTTGAACCGAATAGGCGATGTTAAGTGGAAGGTAACTGGTGTGGTTAGTCAGAAGATTCGTCAGTAGATTCGTCCAAAACAAGGCGACTAGAATCTGCTATGAAACATCGCACGGTTAGTCACAAACCAGCAACAAGCTTTAGGCTGACTCAAATTGGTGAACAGCTGATGATAGCAACAACGTGTAACCAGATTCGGCACTGGATTAGTTGCCGTGAAACACAACGAGAGGTCTCAACACAAAACAAGGTAAACAATGACCTCTGGGCTGACTCACTCAGTCTGAAGAACTGATGACTTCAGTGGTGGGTTTAAGTACCCTCTTCGGGGTCGTGAGAAAGATGGCCACCTCTCAGACGATCCATTTATGCTCCGATTGGAGTTTAATCTCTGGCAGAATGAACACAGAGGAAGCTGGAATAAAAAAATGGAAAAGTTGTAAAAATATTTGAGACAAAAAAATACTAATTTGAGAACCTGATTTTTTTTGTTTTTTCTAGCCAATATTATGAGACTAATTTTCCACTTCTTATCAGAACCAAACTGATTGAGGAATGTAATGTTACACACAGATGCTTTTTTAAGAAATTTGATCTTCTTGACCAAACATTGTAACTTTATTGCTAGTAATGAAACTTTGCCACATTCGCTGCTACTCAAATACAAAGAAATGAATAAAAGCTGGAAATATTGTGAGTTTGTAACTTTTTCTTATAAGGACCAAGCCCTGCATTTTTTTTCACATGTACTTATCTATGCTGATAAGAATAATTAGCGGCTGATAAATATTGAGTCATAATTAACCGTTTAATATAATACATTACACCCAGTGTTGCACAAATTCAATATAATGTTTTATTGCTTCATTGGAAGTTAGCACTTAATTTCATCTTTCAGCCATTTATTGGATCATAAAGGTAACAACAGATGCTTTCAGGGGCCATCTTCCTCTTTTATTAATTAATCGGCCAAGATCGATATCTCCAGAATGTGAAAATGGATGTAGCCGGCAGAGAAGAATACTGCAAGATACCCCATCATGATGCAATTAAGAACGTAACTTTCTCATTATCTCATTTTCATTATTTCTTTTTTTGTAGATCATTTTTACTTCATGTCTCTTTTGATTCAAATACAGAGGATTAAAGACACTGTTTCAAAAGGCTGATTTCTTTTTTCATTTGCTGTTACTATTTAACTCATCACTGTACTGAATGAGAATTTTTACTTCTCACTGCAGAGTTATGCCGTTCCTCTATGAAGCCCTTTCTTATTTTTTTAATATTTTTTTTTACATGCAAGAGAACAAATATCATAAAAGTTTACCTCTTCCCCAATCTCATCATTTAAAACCGTCATATTAGAAAGATTACACCTACCTTCCGAGAGATGATGGATTGGTTCAGGTAAATTCGAGAAGTAATCGTGTCTCATAGCTGCTTCCGCAGATATCCGCTTCCGTGGATTCATCTGAAAGTTACGAGAAAAATGAGTAAGACGGAGCTCTCTCGATAAAAAGTGCAAATTTCTTAGTTTTCTTAAGGAACAGGTTCAACATTTTTCCCCGGGAGGTTACGATAAGGGCCTTTTGAGAACATCCTATTGAGGGATGGTTGAAGGATGAGAAAGGGGGTTAAAGGAGGTGATCGGGACCCTAGATGGCATTAAAAGAGGTCCCTGGAGTAACATGAGGAGGACTCTAGGGGATGCGAGGATAGACGCATTCATCCTCTTTGGTTATGACAGAGTGTCATCCAAACAGTGAGTCACAAACACATTTTTATAAGCTTGGGTACCATTTCCCATTTACCTTTTCGGTTAAAAACACTTATCTTAAAGCGGCTTATCGTGCCGACAATTCTTATCAACCTTCACCAGTTTGAACACAAAATAAGATTGCAGTTCATCAAGCTCATACAACCGATCCATCTTACCCTCCCCTTCCCTCCCTAATCTGATGAAGGTCAATGAAAGGTCAATTAATCAACTTGATTGAACTCTGAATATTTTGTTGCCAGACACATTATCTCTCTCTCGTCTTTATATAACTATTACTCTTTATAATAAATGCAATGCATATTTAAACTTGTCACAGTCCTGTTTTCTGGGGGTTTGAATCAAGTATTTGCTAATGGTAATTATCAAGTCATGTTTATTCATATATAGTCAGTACTCTGTTGGTTATTCATTTTCTGAACCTGACAAAAACTTTCTTATGTGAAACAACTACCCAGCTTGAAGTCACTATTTCATATTTTGAGTTCATAACAAATTTTGGTCTGTTTTGTCATAATGAGACCATAATTAGAGTAATATTAAACTTAATCTCCTAATTACATAATCTTCAAATTAATAGAATAATATTAAACTTAATCTCCAAAATAATAAAACTGGTACAAATAATAAGCAAAAACTATGAATTGCTTGTACTCCTTTTTGTTTATAACAGAAGAATATTCCAGCATTGGGAAAACAGTGGTTTTGGCAAGCAGTAGTTGATAACCACACTAAATGCATTTAAAGAAATCACATCAGTTGTTTTCAAGAAAGTTTTGGTCGGAATTGCTCTCGGCAATCATAATGTTTGTCTATAACCTTCTCAAACATCAGACACTAAAACAGATTATAAATAGGAATAGGTGTTTGAATGAGAAAGAAATGTCCCTTACCTGCAGAAGCTGTGAAGCAAAGTTGCCCGCTTCTGGTACCTCGGATACTCTACACGGAGGAAAGGAAAAAAAAAGTAATTCAACCAGAATGTTCTGGAATGCTGCCCTCTATAACAATTTTGCATTCTGTTAACTTAAATTACAGTACTTAATTCTATTGTCACATCCTCACATTACTTCTCGAATGTGACCAAATTAAAAGTAATGTTTAGTTATGCCTCTCTATGAATTAACATCGATTTAACATCTTCTGTCATCCTGTAACATGTTAAAACCCCTGGTTCTTTATATTTTATGAAAAAGTGAAGTTACTTTCTACAGTCTAACATGAATCAGTAAAGAAATAATGGATCAATGACTGAACATTTGAGAACATATTGTTGACACCGCAAAGATTTTTGAACGAAAAAGAAAAAAAAGAGGAGAAATTTGAATCAATGATTTGCCAATCAAAATATCCATCACTAAGCTTGGATCATTTTCTCTGCTAGAGGGTGCTATTAAGAAACATATACTGTCTGGCAATGTAGATTGCTTTTCTTAAAAAATTTTCTTAAAATCAAGTCTGTAAGGTAAACTGAGGCTTACTTTGGAATGACATCGGATAATGGTCTACTGCGTTGGGTTCTCGTTACGATCTCCTTGTATTCGCTAAGATTTGACACTCCGGGCCAATCTTTCTCTGTCGGTGTTCCCAGTAACTATGTTAGAAAAGAGATAAAAAAAACAGACAAAATTAAATTAAATGTCACTCTTTCTTTGTTCAGTTAATTATTTATTTCTCCTTAAAATAGCAAAAATTAAAATCCAAAATTTAATTAAAAAAGCAAAGGTGACATGCTGCACAGTGTTTGAAGAGTTACATTGTAGTCAAATTTAAATGCAGGATGGGTTCACTGTTCAGAACACACATAAAGTATCATGAGTAATAACATTCGTGTTGCTATAGCCACAGAGTACATACATGTAATGTTCTCTGTTAATACAACGGAATAACGAGCAATAACTGTGTTTAATGTTTAAACAGAAAACTACGACAGTGTTATAAAGTTGACAATTTTTTTTTTTTCTTCTTTTTTTTTTTTCATCTTTAACGAGGGTACAAATCTATGCATGTGTTCGTCGGTCTTTCTGCCGTCGCCGCTGGGCAGAAAACCCCTGCTGTTTATCCATCCTTCTTATGCTCCCCCTCCTGCCCCCCCCCACCCAATTGCCAGAGCATAAAAAGGTATATTGTCCCAGATCCATTTTTATTTTGTCATGTATGTGTGTTAATGTAGGGTTGAATTTAATTGTTAAGCTTCATGTATTTGAAGATTTCAAGTGGTAGAAAGTAAACAAAGTGTTTTTCAATCATCTCACCGTGGGAAAAATAACAGCTCGCAAAAATGGCAAAATCCATCTACGCCATGGTACATGAATATGCACAGTGAAATCACAGACTAAAACAGACATTTTTTGTTGTAACCCAGGCACAGAGCAATGCCAATAAAGTGAGAAGAGGTGTTAAAGTTATGCACACAGCTATGTAGCTATCCAAAGTTAACAAATATCAACACCAAAATACATAATTAAAAAATATAAATAATTAAGTGTTTTCAATTTCATTCTATTTCTTCTTTTCAATCTCCCAACTCTCTCCCAATCCCCCCCTCCTCCCTCCCCCCTTTCTTTATAATTATGTTATTTTTGTCTAAATACACTAAATTACCTCATTTGATCTTTATTAACAACAGAACATTCTATGTTAAATCTTCTTTCTCACTGTCTGGTACTGTCAAATTAGCACTCCTTTTTATCTTCAAACTACCCCAAATTCCAATATTTTGAAACATTTAATTTCATAACAAGTGCAGAATATGTATGACAAAAGATGACTCCTGCTATAGAACATACCATGAAAATCTTTTGAAGTTGGTCCTTGTGATTCTTTACCCCTGGAAAGACTGGATGACCCCACAGCATCTCTAAGAAGATGCAACCAACACCCCTGAAGAAAAATAAGGAAATCGAAATTCTTTGTAAAATGTCTCTTGAAACCTTCAACTATAAAGAAAGCTTCCATCACTATTAATTAAAACCTAAATTAATATTTTATAGAAACAAAATTGTTTGTTAAAACTACAGTATTTCTAAGAAATTTAACTATCAAATAACATCACGATATCAAAAGAATCAATTCAGACACAGAACTCTGGCATACAACAGTCTGGTACCATGGACACCAGGCACAGGTTTGAGATGGGGGAGTACGAAAAAAATGGTTGTAAAGAACAGATATCTTTTTAATAAAGATTGTGTAAAAGTTTTGAACCTAGTAGGATCTGCTTCAGAGGTTGAATGACAAGTAACAGTAACAGAAGGGACAAATACAACACACAGAAAGTGCCATCTTTTTAAAGATGGTGTTATTCTTCTCTGCTATGACTGCTTGTTCTACGTATCTAATTTAATTGATTAATTAACCAATTATCAATTTGAATAAAGAAGAAAAGCTATTAAAAGTACAAGAGCTGATGACAGAGCCCCATCTTGATCAATTTCAATTTTTTTTCCAATATCTTTATTCCAGTATAAATTACCAAATTTATAAATAGGACACATAATAATGATACACAAATGACGTAAAATGTACAATCATGAAAGCATGAACAAATAAGAAATAAGATGGAGGATTAGAAGGTTGAAAGATTAAAAGGATTATAACAGAGATTCCAAGAACCCATTTTGAATATAAATGGCTGCTCTGTTAGATAAATGAGTTCTTTCAAAAGCATAATTCTATAAGTTGGCATATCACAGGGTCCTACATCATGAACAAAACTAGCATGTTAAATATGAAAATATGAAAATGTTCTTTACCATATATCAAGTTGCCAGGAGTAGTCCTTTGATCCCAGCAGAACATCTGGTGGTCTGTACCAGAGGGTGACTACTTCATTCGAGTAAGTCTGACTTGGAACAGATTTGGCTCTGGCAAGACCTAAAGTAAATAAGGACATATCAAAAGGAATGGTCGTTACCTTGAACTTTCTGCGAACGGATAAAATTACCCACAAAACATGCAAAAAAAAATATGCAGAGATTTGCAAAACCCCTGGCCAGGTCAAACTGTGGTCCACTTTTATCATCTCACAAAATTTCAAGGTTTGGAATTATTAGCTGGAATGATATTAGAGCCAGTGACCTTAGGATTACAGGTCAGTCACATTGGCTAAAGATTTGAATGGGACTTGTCACACCCCACCCAACACCCCACCTCCCCTCCCACCCCCCCCCGACTCACTGGTCAGAATTCCATTCAAGGCCAAGTAATTTGTTCATTCTTTAAAATTTGTGTATATATATATCCCTGTCAATTTTTTTTCTTTTTACTGTCGATTTTCCTTGCAAAATTCCAGGTTAAACCCATCAGAAATGTTTGTGCCGGATTGAAAGAAGCAATGTTTAATGTCGCAGAGCTTGAATTTGTGAACTGGACATTCTGACTGGTAAAACATGAATGTGCAAAAAAAAAGATTGGGAATGTTCACTTAAAAAGAAATTTCTAGATAACTTTTAAATATATTAACTAAAACATATACAGGGATTAAAAACATCCTCTGGGATATTCTTTCGCAGGAAGTACTCCTTGTTTTTACAATCTGTTTCCGTCTCAATGACTTCCCCAATTGTGTTTGTAACCTGGTCTAATTGCTGATTACATGTACACATGAGGTACACCAATCAACCACAAACAGAGTTAAAGGATCTTCTGAAAGTGCAAGTGGGAAAGTCCAAGATGACTTTTATATCCACCTGTGTAATATAATTACTACTGCCAATATCCTCACATCCCCTTTCTGTTTTTAGACACTGTGTCCAAGAAAAACAAAACTGAAGTGGCTACAAAATTCCCCGCTTCAGCCCGCCACACTTGGCAGCCTACTTTTGACACACATTGCCTTATCCCTAAATCACAGAACCGATATAAAATTTGCCACAGAATAATATGATTTCTCCCCCCCCCCCCCCTCATTTTCTAGAAAAGACTTCCCCGGTTAATAAAACTTACCAAAATCTGCGAGTTTTAATTCTCCCTGTTCGCTGATGAGAATATTTTGCGGTTTCAAATCTCTGTGAAGTACTTTCCTTTGATGACAGTAGGCCAACCCTCTCAAAAGTTGAAAGAGGAACAATTGCACATTACAGGGATTCAGTCCACCTGGATTCTTTTCAAGGTAGGTGCTGAGATCTGTTTGCTGAAAGAGATTCGGAGAAACACAAAAAAAATTGTAAAGGTAAAGATCTGAAAAATTGACCGGACTCGTAAGTTTGCCGACCGACTATATGAAATTTTATTCAAGTTCGCTTTTATTCCCCATCAATTTTTCATATTTTACATTTTCAGAAAACGAAATACAACTTAACCCTTTTTTCTCAGTGTTAAGAATGTATTATACCTCAAAATTTAAAAATGTAAAGGTAAAGATCCGAAAATTGACCGGACTCATAATTTTGCCAACCAACTATATGAAATTTTATTCAAGTTCGCTTTTATGGACCAATGAAATGCGGTGTTCTCCCCCGACTTGATTGAATTTTCTGTTTTCACGTTGAATTAAATATTAAATATGTTGTATTGCTTTAAATTGCAGGAAAGCAAAGAGGAAAAAACCCATCTTTGTCTCACCTCAACAATACAGGTTCTGCATTTCATAACTAATTACTGGTACACCTCAGTACCCCAATTGATTGTATTTACATATTTTAATAACGATAACGGCTTCATACATCAATCATAGAGAGTTGTCACGTAGAAAAGTAATTCGCGGCGGCATGGACCACCTTGCGGAAAGCCCAAAATGACTGCCTCAGAGGAGGATGTTACAGCAGGAATAGAAAACGTGGGACAGAGGAAGTAATTCCGCAGAAACACAGGAAGTTTGAATTGGTGTTTGATTGCCAAGTCCCTCCAATAAAACTAAAACCAATACAGATGGAGGATAAGCCACCAGATATCCTTCAACTGTAATAAGTACTGGAATATTACACTGAAACGGGAACAGGAAGATCAGAAATTTCTACACGGGACTTTTTTTTCGTTTTTTTCATTTGAAATATTGTATCACCAGTAGGCTGGCCCTATAAGACAAGCAGGTTTCATGTTATTGCCATGTTGTCAGAACGTAAAATTCATTGCTTGGGTAGATTTTTTTTGATAGAAACTTTGCTACCGATATTAATATATTTTATTCATGAGCTGAATTAACAGGAGTTTTAAACCAGGCTCTGACAGGCTGCAAAATATGAGCGTGGATTGCATTTGCCCACCACCTGTTCTGAGGGTATGAGACTACCGCATAAAGATTTCCAATCAACACAAACCTGTGCTTCATCAAACACTTTGCGATACACAAACAAATTCCAGCCCTGTCAAATAGTGCATTTTGGGAGGGGGGGAGTACTTTGGAGGACATTTATCCAGATAAGAGACTGTTGCTCCTGTCTTTTCAGAATAAAATTTCAAATATGAAAAAAAAAAACAAGGCTCATGAAATGTATAGCCTCTTGTGGTTCATCTCCTTAAAGCTTCTTAACTTCAAACATTACACTTCAGAGTCTATAAGCATTATTAATATATTTAACAATAAATAATAACCTCATTAAAAGTCTACCATATTTGTCACTCAGTCAGTTTAATGATTTAAACAATAAAAAAATTAAACCAGAATGCAAAAATGCATTGTGGTTTTGATGATGTTACCATGAGCAGTTTTCTTCATGAATCTGACGTAATGTATAGTGAGGGGTGTACATGTTTACAAGGGTTTCACGATTTCACCTCTGATGACCCCAAATGACTTAATTTGTCACTCAGTCAGTTTAATGACTTAAACAAATAAAAATAAACGGTCAATGAAACTAGAAACCTGAACAGAATTTTGAGGAAGGTTCAAGGACAAGGTTTTGTCATTCAAGAAGTTGGAAATGTTTACACTTTCTGCTGCGGGAAGCTCTGAAAACGAAGCTGAAGGTAATGAGGACCAACAATTCACAACTGAATGGGAACTCTTTTGTTTCACTAATGATTGAGTTTAATTAAACTGTTTGACCTTTATGCAATCAGTGCTCTCTCTCTCACACTCCTGCCTGTGTTTTGGCGGTACACGTTTGGATTCCAGGAATTAATTCTAAACTATGATGTAATCTGCCTTCGATATAGATTAGTTATTTAACTTTCTTTTGTTTTAATAGGACTCTTCTGCAGAGGGTACTGTCATGTCAATCCTAACTTTAACTTGATTATGAATGAATGAATATTTATGAATAATGATTATTCACCACTGCTTATTCTAACATCGTTATGGAGACATTGTTGTTCATAAAACCCAAAATGATTCATCTCTCCAGCTTCCCCCCCCCCCCCGGCTTTTTTTTTTCACAACCGCAAGAATATTTTATCTCTGATCGGTGAAATGACTAATAATAGAATTTCTGGACCCTGGCACACCCATTGGTTGGGAAACAATTAAATTGTAATATGAAGCTACAAAACACACTGTGATATCGGTGGAAAACAAAACAATGCATAAATTATCGATTTAGGGTGGTACCAGCTTGAATTTCCTTCCTGTTTGTCTTAATGACACGCACCTTATTCACACCACCCTGTCGTCCTCTGCAACTGAGCCTCACAGGGTCACTTCCTGTTCATGGTACCACCCACACAAAAGCTGTTTCCTATCGTAACTGTAGACACGAGGGCACACAATTTATTCCCTGATTATTTAAACATGTTTAGCTGATGAGAATAACTTTGTTTATCTTCAAATTTTTGTTAAGTTTATGCCAATAGCTCCATATTATAGTTCTACCACATGTATTCCATTAGCCAGATTGGTAATACGTTACACTGCTGGAAGACAGGGATATTACCTATTCACAGTTGCATAATTGTCAGAGAAAAAAACGAAATATTTTGTCCTTCAAATCAAAAACCTAATTGATTTTAAAAATATTAAAAAAGATGCAATCAAAAGTTTGACCTTAATCACTCTCTCTAAAATGACCGAGTTTTGTTATGCAAACGGCTTTCTATAAAGGAAGCCATAGTTTTGCAGAGAACAAACATTTTGCAATTTCTTTAAAATCATAAGGGAAGGAGATTTTCTATTTTTCTAATACAGGCAAAGTATAAACTGGTCTACTTCTACAGTCTCTTTTTTTACGTTTTCAAATGTGTCCTGGTAGTAAAACGGATTCAACCACCACCTTGAGTATCAACTCACGTGGATCCTATTGACAATGCTGCTTGTATCCTGTTCATATGGAAAACACATCTTAATATTCCTTTTAATGCAAAACATTTAGTCACCAACTAGTTCCGGTCGCAGTGTTCCCATGGCAGAGTTCAGTGAAAAACAACGGCACAGGTTTAACTTTACTCTCATTCACACTTCTATGGCTCAATTCATTTGCATTTATCTTTAAACATTTTCATTTATCTTTTATGTATAGTCTAGTAAAAAAAAAAAAAGTTTTGCTAAAAGGACAAAATTTAAAGGTTCTGAATTCTCAGTGTGATTGCGGTATAAGAATCTATTCCACTTTTATACTGTAGAATCAGTTATACTTGATACTTGATGAGGCTCTTCAAAATCCTCCCATCAAGTATTACATAGACCTGGGGTGGGCAACCTACGGCCCGCGGGCCACATGGGGCCCGCCAGTAATTTTTTTGAGTCCCGTGAGATGTCTCAAGAAAAAGAAAAAAATCAATCTTCTTTACATCATCACAAAAAAACCGACGAGTTAGCTGCTTAGAATTTATCGGCATTAATGATGCTGTCAGGTAGGCCTATTATCCCCATTTATTATCAACTGTACTGTATTGACATTATGTTTTTGTGAATACAGATTAAGTACACGCACCTATTGCTTGAAAGTCCTAGGAATCAAAGGTTTGAAATCAACAGCAGGTCGTTGGTTAGGTGCGGCCCAGTCAATTTTTCACTCCTTATATCTGGCCCATTCATTCAAAAAGGTTGCCCACCCCTGATACAGACTGTCTGTCCACAGCACTAGTTTTCATGTGTTCTTTCAGATTTCGTTTCAGTTTGGCTTCGCAGAAGATCTTGATACGATCGGACGAAACCGTCAGGCCCTCTAACTTACTCATTTAGGTATAATTTAATCACTAAACCTACTTGGACCCATAGGTACTTCCTGATCACTTCACAGTTTCTCTGCCACTCTCCTCCTCATTTATCCAATTCTAAGGACAGCAATTTTTCCAACCCCTCAAACCATTCCCACCCTGACCCTCTCGTTAATTACTGGTGTGGCAATAAATTTCTTCAAATGCAAAATAAAAGAGCTACAGAGTGAACAATAAAAACGACAGAGAGTTATAAGAGAAATAAGGCTATCAATTAATTTAGATTCTGTTGTAATGCCCTTTAAAACTTACCACAAATTCAAAGACAAAGGTTAAATTTGACTTGGTGTGTATGATGTCGTGCAGACAGACGATGTTAGCGTGTTTGAGGTCCTTCAGCAGGGACGCTTCTCGTATTGCGGTAAACGGGGTTCCTTCGTCCGTCTGTAGGCGGATCTCTTTCAGAGCGACCACCCCCCCGTTGACTCTGAGAGATGACAAGAAAACACACTCTGTGGTTAATTTGGAATCAGGAATTTAGAACCGCAATGCATCTTATCATCAGAATAAATTCAAAAGGAACACACCCTGGGTGAACAAATATTCAGACAAGTTCCGAAGCTTCTGTTTCTGTGACATTTCACAAATGTTGATCATGAAAGACGGTTCAAACAGATAGAAAAATCTCATCATCAGTCAAGTTGCAAGCTTTCGGAACAGTAGATTCTGAAGGAAGTGGGCAATGACCTGAAGGGGTCATAGGTTGTGCAGTGCAACTGAGTCACAAGTTGTTGCATGCTAGGTAGATCTTAGTGTGTAGGTACTGCGAACAGGTAATCGAGGAATGAAGTAAATATAGAAATTATCTGTTGGTCCATCACTTCGTCCCCTGTTTCGCGTACTGACGAATGTTCAAACAATATATATCACGGTCCAAATCATTTCACTGATTTGCAACTGAAATTTTTTGATCACAAATAATATCTTTTAAGCAGTCTCCTAGTTTAAGTTACAGACAACAAATTATATTTTATTACCGTTCTTAATTTAAATTACTACATTTGATAATTTATTGAAAATTTACCACAAAACAAAATCAATCACATCTACTGAAAATTTATAACCAGGGAGTGGATTCACTTACTTGAAGAGAACATATTTTTTTTCATGAACTCTTCTGAACTGCAACTACAGCAACTCAGACACAATTTGGAAATATAAAATGTAATAGGCAATTTGTTTAAAGCTATATTACATATAATTCATTAAAACTACAATATCAAAGAGAAGTTAAGGCACAATTGCCCAAACTTTGATATTTTCCCCAAATTGTTATAGATCTGCCCAAGCTTGTAAAGAAAAGGCACCAACAAGATCAGTTTTGCCACAACATATTATGAAAGCAAGACCATTATTAGTCGCCTGTGGTCAAATGATTACACATCTTCTCTTCTGGTCATAAGATTATTTTCCCCAAAAAGCAATGAAATTCAATCCTGGTTGGGGTCATTTCTAATGGTCACTTTTACTTCTGAAAACTGGATCTTTCCTAGAATCAAAGTTTGTGGATTATTTCACATGTTTTTATTTTTTAAAACTTTATAAGCAATTTTTATCAGGATAAAAATTGGGAGGAAAATGGCCAATTTGATCAACCCTAAAACACTGATATATAATCTTGAGGTAAAACCAGTGTTCTCTTATTTTCTTGAAAATAAAATTGCATGAACTTTCCATGACAAAATTATGTAATTCCATTCATCTTTTTTCAGAAACATATGAAATTTTTAAAATAAAATGACTATAATCATTACATTTTCCATGACATTTGACCTTTTTTACTTTCTTTTCTCTGATGTTTCTAGACCGTGAAATTTTACTGTCAAAGTTTCCATGACTTTTCCAAGTATTCTACGACCCTATACAACACTTACTTGTTGGTTGCTTTGTAAACTTTTGCGTAAGAACCTTCTCCCAACAGGCATATCTTCTTGTAAGTCTCTAGCTTCCCGTAAGGTGAACATGACTGTTGAAAAGGTAAAAAAGAAAAAATTAAATCTTGATTATCAGGATGGACAGGGTATAGTAAGCTGTGGAAATATCAAACCAATATTCACAATATTTGAAAGACATGTATCTATATATTTTGACAAGCTGAATAATTTCTTTTTGAAACCTTTTTGATTATTGGTAGACTCAAAGTGTTTAATAGTACGAGCAATTGGATGACAAAGTGAATCGCTAATCACTAGCATCAGTTGGGGGGAGGGGAGGGGAGGCAAGAGGAAGTGAGGGATCTTACTGTGGGAGAATTTCTCCTAACCTGCAGAGGACTACTTACTAAACAAATTACAAACATTCTGATAGCCTCACTCGCTATCCTTTGGTGTGACATCTAACATTTCAAGTAAATCAAAACATTTCAGTGAATACAACACAGACACTACTCAATTAGCAAACTGCATTTAAAAGCTTTCCAGGAATGAACGAACATTAATCAATTCATCAAGAGGATGTACTGGAATCAGAGAGGTTCCTTAGAGACAGGGATATCAAAATTTTGAGCAAAAATTAACTGTGGAAGCCTACATACATGAGTAAGTATGCGGTATAGTTCTGAGTTACGAGACTTTCATGATCGGAAGGGGGAAGAGGGAAGAGGGAGAGGTTTTAAAACAGTTTCAATGTGTATGTTAGGTGGCATCCTGTTTTTAAGCTAAATGTCATGTAACGTTCAGAATTATTTCCTTTAATATTTGATTGGTCATATTTTAACCAAAAAAAATAAATAGAAATAGAAACATTTTTTATACTTCAGGGGGAAGGCTGCACTTGATTTACTCATAAGATCATAACGACCAGACTATTAGGGCTGTAAACAATTTAACAGTTTTGATTGGCTATCAGTCGTTGCCAATCGCCAACTGTGAAACAGATTTTCTGTATTTCATTTTTTTGCTCCGGAAGAACGAACTATGTCAATATTTATCATTTGAGAATAAATACACACAATAATATTAATCTATCCTTTCCAGTTTTTGTTTGTTCTCTCGCTTTTCCTTCAGCCTGATTGTATAGGAGGGTTAGCTACCAGTTCTAAGGTATAGTATGTCAGGTATTGATTAACCTCGCGTGGGCTTATTACTTCCTGTTAGGGCTAGATGATGTCACGCTATACCTCAAGAAATGCAATTAGATCCTTTTTCACAGTGCAGTGAATGTTTGCCAGATGTGCACTTTTTTGAAATACAAGGCCTCTAAATATTACACTTCTACATAACTTGAAAAAATGAGGATTTTTTTTTTATAAACATTTAGTTTTAAACTGTGGTCTTATTTTTCACGTTACAAGGGATACATTATGTCTGTGTCTTTTGCGACAACTCTATTGCACAGCACCATTATCCTTAAAACACCATTAAACACATGCCCCCCCCTTCACCCACTTCCCCCTCCCTAAAAAAAAATCACCAAATAAGATGTTTGCCTTAGTTTACTCCATATAAACTATGAGGGTGAACTTGTCAATGATAAGTCCCTGTAACCTTTTCCAAAGTTAGGACCAAATAAGACCAAAGTTGTAATAAAATCCAAAAATTCAATTGTTCTGCTTAGAAATCCCAGACAACATTTATGGGATGGATACATATCAAACATTTTACAAGTTTATTAAACCAATATTGGTCATCACATGCAGAGAGATTTACTCATCAAAATTGCACTTAGATATTAACAACCTTGAAAAGCCAAACTAAGATATTAACCTTGGCTTATTACCAAGTTTTAGTCTAGACGTGATTGATTTATTAAACTTTGTTAGGTCATTGAAATTCTAGCTGGTGGGGTGTAGAGAAATGCAGGTGTTTGTAATGCGCTTGCAGCAGCTGCACGATATATGTAGTATGAATACAATAGTGTGAATACAACAGTATTGATACAACAGTATGAATACAACGTATGAATAGAAGTACAGTGAGTACAATGAGTACCAATACTACAGAAAAATCTCAATCTTTAACATAATGCATGTGCTTGTATGCGCTTGTAGCAGCTGCACGATATAAGTAGTATTAATACAACAGTATGAATACAACAGTATGAATACAACAGTATGAATACAACAGTATGAATACAGCAGTATGAATATGAATACAATGAGTACCAATACTACAGAAAAATCTCAAGCTTTTACATAATGCATGTGCTTGTATGCGCTTGTAGCAGCTGCACGATATAAGTAGTATTAATACAACAGTATGAATACAACAGTATGAATACAACAGTATGAATATGAATACAGTGAGTACAATGAGTATCAATACTACAGAAAAATCTCAAGCTTTTATATAATCCATGTGCTTGTATGCGCTTGTAGCAGCTGCACGATATAAGTAGTATCAATACAACAGTATGAATACAACAGTATGAATATGAATACAGTGAGTACAATGAGTATCAATACTACAGAAAAATCTCAAGCTTTTACATAATCCATGTGCTTGTATGCGCTTGTAGCAGCTGCACGATATATGTAGTATCAATACAACAGTATGAATACAACAGTATGAATACAACAGTATGAATACAGCAGTATGAATATGAGTACAAAAGTATGAGTACTAGATGTCCACCTTGGTATGAGTACCAATACTTCAGAAAAATCTAAAGCTTTTTACATAATGCACCGGAGATAGATTTGGCATAGATTCGTTCATTAAAATTCATATTTTACTTGTTAAGTCCTTCAAAAGGGTTATTGATTCACTTCCTTTCACTTTTATGTATAATTTTATATGTTTCATACTTGGTCTTGGTACTCTACAAGTGATCAAACACATAAACGAATCAATGATTGATTGATATAGCACTTAACGTGTAAGATATACCTTCCACAGAACGGATCGATAAATATAAATTTTCCTTGACGTTTTCATAGTTTACTTCAACGTCGCAATAACTGAGTAATAGGCACAGTAACACTAAGAGTCCTAATGTGAGGAGAAGGAATAATTGCAAGAGAGGCAGAATAAATTGGGAAATTTATCACAATCCCATTCTTATCTATTAACTTTTGTTTCATTAAATTAAAACTTTTAACCTTTGTAAACAAAAAAATGATTTTCCCTTTTTTAAGATTCATAATTAGAAATTGGGAAATTCGTCACGATCCCATTCTTATCTAATAACTTATTGTTTCATCTGACCAATAAATTAAAACATTTAACCTTTGTAAACAAAAAAATTTTTATCCTTTTTTTAAGATTCATTATTAGAAATTGGGAAATTTGTCACAATCCCATTCTTATCTATTAACTTATTGTTTCATCTGACCTAAAAATTAAAACTTTTAACCTTTGTAAAAAAAAAAAATTCTTATCACTTTTTAAGACTCATAATTAGAAATTACTTTGTGGCGTAACAAATCTTTATTGTCATAAATTGAGTCACTACGAAGGGAATAAGATTTAATGTGCACATCGAAACGGTCAAAGAACGAAAATAATTAGAGAAAACACAAATAATATATTTAAGGTTCTGTAATAGTTTTACTGCAACCAGCTTGCAGTATCTAACACATTAATGACAGAGCACCTCTCTTAATATAAGGTACTTTTGTAATAATGACTATTTGGATGTAATTTAAGGCCTTACCTTACAAGATCTCACACTTATTAAACAAATAGCATTTTAATTACATCTTTAGGGCCATGTAGGGAAAGGTGCCCAGATAATCAATACTAAGTGTGTAAGAGAATACTTTCTTGAGGGAACCTTGCTAGAATGCTCTTGATAACAGAGGGATCGTTGCAGACACTTTCAATATTAATACACGGTACATAACAGATAACACTATACTGAGGTAGCATTATGCTGACCGTGCGGGGATCTCTTGTTGATAATAGTGCAATTACATCTTTGAGAAGATAGATGGGTGCAGAATCTTCTGAATATCAATTCATGTACAACACTTCTAGATATAATGCCAACAGTTTGTAAAGATGGATATTTTGAGGTAACTTATACCTTACCTTGCTTTAATTCTTGGTAATAATACTGTCACAATTGATCTCTTGAGCGGATGACCTAAGAACTGCTGAAACTTCTAGATACAATGCCATCAGTTTTGTAAAGATGGATATTCTGAGGTAACTTAGTCCTTACCTTGCAATCATTCTTGGTAAATAATACTGTCACAATTGATCTCTTGGGTGGATGGCTTAATAAGAATTGCTTAACTATTAAAATACACTGTTAATTTACAGAGATTAAGATTAAGATAACTATTCCTTACCTTGCATGTTTTCTTGATATTACAAGTATTACATCTTTTGGTTGATGGCTGAGAGCTGTTGATTCCTCCAGCAATGTTGTTATTATTTAAACTCAATAAACCAGGCATAGTGAATGCTTATAGTATTATCTCTCACAAAAAGTCGGCAAACTTTCAATAATAAATTCTTGCACAGGATGAAACAAAGAGTTCTCTCAAAAATTGAAAGCCAGTTGGTCGGTATCTGGATAATCAGGATTCTTGGCGGTAAACTGCCAACGTTCGGGGAGCAAATAGCTTTTATGCACTCCACTACAGGAACTTTGGCAGGAAGTTGCACCACGAAAAGTTACAAAAAAAATCTATCCAAAAATAAATCAGCTGTGATGCAAGATGAGAAGGACCAACCACTAACTACCCTTTGAGGTTTCTATGAATAATTCATGACTTTGTAGTTTTGACCAGTCAGGGAAGGAGTTTCGTCAGGAAGTTTTTATTCAAACTTCTTAAACTTACACCTTCTGTAGCAATATACAGGTAGTAGTGACAACACTGAGGAAACCGAGGGGTGGATTTGTATAAACCACAGCTTTGAGTACACGCGGCTCTGGTGACACACACGTGGGTGTAATCGTGTCAGAACTTGTTCGTTTACAGCTCACTTTCTGGGATCTTCTACGATTTACTGGTTACTCGTGAGCAACTTTATACCTATCAATGACATCTTTGTTTACCAGTATCCTCTGGTAACCAGTTCTGGTGACCTTTGCAGGTGATTCAACCCAAGCACTGGAAGTTGACTGTTAGTAATTAAGGCCACTATTGGCTATTTTAAACTATTATCATTTTTTATGGAGTACTGAAAATCCCTTTTCATGGATCCAAAGTAGGGGGGAGGGATGGGTGGGGTTGGGATGGGTGGGGTTGGGGCAGGTAAAGGTCATGATACCTGGATAATTTTCACAGTCATGATTTTTTAAAACACAGGCATGGTACATATTTCAACGCCACTGACCATTGGTGTAATTTCGTATAGTCCCTCTGTGCTAGAACCTATGTCATGATCCCTGTATTTGATACATTTTTCAATGTTATTATTTAGCATTAAAATAGAATTAAAATTAACTGATAACATAATTTAAATACAAATCATTCAGTCTTAAATTGATACAGGCTTTCATCTTAGTTTGGCTTTGTATAAAGGCAGCAACTTTGGAACACCAAAACAGTTGGAAGAAACGTATACTTTGGTTTAAAGATACATATTTATGTCACCAGCAAGGGGAAATGGGAAGGGGAAGGGAGGGAGGGAAGGGGTAGGGGATTGGATGGGAAAAAGTGATACCAATGTTACTATGAAACATTACATATATCCCAAATTCATCTGCTTATATAATTGTCATTATTCATTAACACTAGACAAGAAAATCAATTTTACTCATTTCCACATTATTAAGCAAGGATACATCAAGTAAACATCACACATTATCAACTTACATGAGAGTAACTGATGAATTTTAATACAATTCTCAACATGTTCCCCTAATCCCGACAGATTAATCATGAATTTTGTGTGTGTATGTGCAACATATTTTTTTATTTATTAATTTACATTAAATGTTACTAAACAGTCAAATCATATAAGTCAGCTACTACTATTACACTGTTAATGGATTATTTAAAGGCATTGAAGACTCTCCCCAAACCGCATGCCACCCTATGACAAAAGTTAACTTCCGTTGTTTGCAAGTGAAGTTTTCTTCTTGTCGCTACAAAATGCAGACAGTAATGAAAAGTGATACCTTGTTATCTTTGATCTAGACCTGAGATGTCCATCGCTGCTATTTACACTGTGTTATGGGTATTGACCGTAGTTGTATGTATTGACTGAACACTAGTGGCTAATTACCGATGGTAGCAAGCTGTGTGTGTATTTTCTGGGATCGATGGTGGTGTCTAACACTTCTATTACACCTTATTCGAAACTAGGTCAGATTACCGGCATGAGACGTTTCTTTGTGCGCGAGTCTTCACACCCTTTAAGTTGACAGGGATTAACCCTTTTAGCACTGTCATAGCCTGTGTAGCTAAGGATTAGTTTGAAACAATTTTAGGTTGGAAATCAATTAATTAATGTCATAAGGAAGCAATTGATGAAGTCCTAACCTAAGCTGCAACAAAAAGGTGATGGAAACACTGTTTTTTGCCTTCTGGCCAAAAAAAAAAAAAATTAATAAAATGGATTAGTCAGACCTCTCTTGATAAGACCTGGATTACCCAATAGGCATAGTAGGCACTGAGCCTAGGGCCTACAAAGAAAACGGGGGCCTACGAAAAATTTATTGGGTGGTTCCATTAACTGTTACAATGTGCTATGAAACTTTGATTTATCCATATATATTTTTATCTGCAAATTTGCAGGGAGTGGGAAGTGTCTCTCCTGGCAATCTATGAAGAGTTATCGTAGCCAATACAATTTCTTCATGCGGTTATGCACCAACCCACGGTGACGTTTCGCTTAGATACTTTCGAGGAATGTTAACTTTCGAGCCTTCGCAGGCCTAGGGCCTACAGTATGAATTACTTAATCAGGGCCTGCCCTTGACTCAGTGAGATCTGCTGATGTCTTTTCTGTGATGATAATATAATGAAGCCATTAATATATGAGCAATGACTTAGACAAGTATCCATGAGACACTCAGAGAATAGTGACCTTTGGAGCAAGTTGGACAGATGGAAGTTAGATCATATATCGATCACCATGGCAATAAGCTCTATTGGCATGGAAAATCAATTAAACTCAAAATGGAATTTTAAAAATTTGCTTAGAATATTAAAAATTTGGTTCAAGTTTTTACATGCAAGTTGCATTTCCATATAATTATGACATGAAGCAATTCTAATATTCAGAGTGAAATCCTAATATACATCAAGTAATATTTCCCACGTCCTGCATGAATTGGCAACATTCTAACTAAAAGGCAAAATATAAATAAATAGACAAAAAGTAAGTAAATAAACAATTTAAATAAAAAAGATTAAATTAAAAAAACAATCAAATCATGGCATCATGCCAAATGACTGGGAGGTCAACTTTTTTTAATATTATGGTAATATTTGAAGGGGAAAAAAATGTAAAAAGATGTAAGAATTCTACATAAAAGCAAACAGAAATTCTAGTTATACAAAAAGAAAAGGAACAAAATACAACAAAAGTGAAGAGAACATATGAAAAAGTTAGCGACATCACTTAAATGGCCTCTCAATTCAAACCATCATCTTCATGAGCTTCAAGAGGAGGGTGCTTGGTTACAAGTTTGATTGGCAATGTTCTGAAAACTTTATAAGGAGGTACTTCACCTTCTCTAGAAAAATAATTGAATTTTTGAGATGAAGCTTCTGCCATGTCAGCATAGAATAATTTTTTGACCAAAGACAGCTTTGACTGTTAAGAAATGACCATTACTACAGGCACACTGGGATGATTGACTTATTACCTGCAAGAATGCATAAAATGTGTTCTTCTTACAGCATGCATTTAATTCCAAAGGACTTAGACAGAGTTTTTAGTCTTGATACTTAGGAGCTTGTCATGTGTCCATAATTATTTTCAAGGTTTTTGAATTTCAAAGGTTTTCAAGATATTTTCAAGTTATCCAAGAAATGTCAGATTTCTAAAAATTACACACATTTTTGCAAAAATTGTAATGTTCACAACTTCGCATGCTAATTTAAAATTAACATGGGAATAAGTGAGTTAAATATTGTAAAGAAAAAGGAAACCATTTTCAGCTGAACTTCCACAATGTAAGATCATTCATGTTGTTGTTGCCAGATGCATTAACAAAAATTCCACCAAATTTGAAAAAAAATTGCCATCTTTTCCAAATAAAATGCTAGAAGGATGTGTTTCTGACCTGGGATGTAGAAAATTTCCACCATTTTTTGTTATAAAGCAATCTGCCTCAGCAACTAAGATATCCCTTCAAACTTCACTTAGTGCCAAAATTTGAGGCCGTCGTCTAAGGATTATCAATTATGATCTAATCTCCAGTAACCATCAGTATAGTTGGGAGAAATTACAGACCAAACTCAGGAAAGCTTCTTTAAGACACATTGTATAAATGCATAGCAGTTTTAATAATTCTCCCTACTAGTTGATCCCTTTTGATGTAATCTGATATGAACTAAGGCCAGGTGGTAGCGTTTCTAATCTAATGCACAAATATCGATTGTGACTGCACTGTGCCCTAACACACAGGCCGATAAAAAAATTACATATATATATATATATATATACATCTTTACATCCTTATGTTGCCAAGCAAAAAAGGCAGGATAACTTACAAAATTACTGTAACATTACCTTAGCTGATTCTGAGAAACATAGTGTTGATACATATATATATATATATATAAGACTAATGCTATTACTTACTTTGCCAACAAGATCCATACACAAAATGGTTAAAATTTCTTTGGCAGAAGGCCTCAACTTGTCAGAAGTGATTAGTCGAAGAGCTTTTCAAATACGAATGTACGACTGATTTGATTCAAGTTCATATTCAACAACCTTCCCTATTCCACTTTCTTTTCTTTTCCTCATGATGGCTGAAAACATCGTTTAGCTTATTACTGTTCTTGGCGTGTACTCGATCTTCTTTTGCCACGACGACGTCTACAAACTGAGCCGGAGACCGGCAACAGTTACCATGGCTACGACGACAATCTATCAAGACTTTTTCCAAATGAACCTCCATTATGTACTCAAATCGTTTACTTTTTTGCCTGGTCATGCAAAATGTAGATCTGTAATTATTATTAAAGCTAAATTTTGTTTCTCATCACGATTGCACGAAATGCACTCGAGATTATACTTACAAACTAATACATCATCTTGGAGTGGTAAAGACTGTAATTATTTCGTGCAATTGGAGGGGAAACATAAAAAAATAAAATAACCTTTCCTCGCAAATTATGAATTTTTATCAAAGAAATACAATTAAAAATCCTTCACTTTGGAAAGATATAACCTTGATATTACTGTGAAAAGATAAGAAAAAGGGGGCAATGTTTGCTTCAAAAGTGATAGAGATTGTTTCCTTTAGAGAATGAAAGAAACGAGGACTTGTGCAAGTTTGCACAAGTTGCTAGTTGCATGCCAGTTTCTGCGCAATCACAAACATGAGTATAGCACGTTTCTCAGGAGAACCTAAGTACTTGCGACACTTTATCTTTACACAACGTCGAGAAACATCATAAACATCAAAACTGCCGACACCAAAGTTGACAATTCTTGAGTATATTTTTTGGAGAGTGATATATCTGAAGTGAAATAAAAATGTTCACTGTTTTCCACAGTTGATGATATTGTGTTACAGTTTTATGTGTAAGTGTCATTCACAGTGTGCGTTTACAATATGCACACTACGTCATGTCTGGGAGTGCTGGCCAACTATTAATGAATTTTACAGGAGATATTAAAACTCATCTTTGCATTATTAATCAACTTCAGCTATTGATTGATTAAGCCACAAGATACAATTTTTAGATCAGTCGCATGCAAAATGTTCTAACCATGTAAAACTATCACAACCATACAGCAGTGACCTCAGTGATACAACAGTGAGTCCATGGAACTTCCGTTCAATATTTTTTTTGGGTGGGGGGGGGGGTACAAGGTAGGTTGGGAAGGAGAAGAGTTGTTTTCATAAAGGAGAAAAAAACTGTTCTTACATTGTCACCAGTTGTGATGTCACAGATTTCTGTAAAATTAACATTAAAACAGTCAGTCCCATTAAATCTCTGTGATCTCTTATACATATCTGTTGACCGTAAACAAACCTTGAGCTCGACCAAGTTAAATCCACTCAGTAAATTTTAATTTATATTATTCTCATATGCAAACAAACAGGGTACATAGACACACTGTAACAACCACAGCGCTTTCTTTTTGCCGTGGGTAATAGGGAATGTAGAATCTGCCGTCTCTGTGATAAACTCATGGACGGGGTTTTAGAAGTTCGACAAAACATTTAAAGGGTGTGAAGACTCGCGCACAAAGAAACGTCTCATGCCGGTAATCTGACCTAGTTTCGAATGAGATGCAACAGAAGTGTTAGACACCACCATCGATCCCTGAAAATATGCACACAGCTTGCTACCTTCGGTGATTTGTCACTAGTGTACAGTCAGTACATATAGCTGCGGTCAATACCCACAGCACAGTGCACAAATGATACAGCGATGGACATCTCTGGTCCAGCTAAAGATAACAAGATAACACCTCTCATTAATGTCTGCATTTTGTAGCCACAAGAGAAAAACTTCACTTGCAAGCGACGGAAAGATAACTTTTTAAAGATGGCGGCACGCTGATTGGGGGCGAGTCTTCAATGCCTTTAAGTCTCCTGGAACTTACATGATACTTGCTGAAGCATTTCAGTTTTGCTATCGACATGCTGCTGCTGCTTCTTTAAAGATGAAAGTCATTTACATGATTGGTCACATGAGACAGTAGATCTACAACACTCTCTCTACAACACTTCTAACCTGACCTGAGATGCAGTTAAGCTGTCATTTTTACCACATCTCAAGGATAGGCCATCCATCAGTCTTGCTAACTTATGCTAATGTATCCCATTCCTTTAATTACTTCAACATGCTAGCTGGCCTACAGTTAACAAACAAGCCTTGTGCTGAGGGACTTTCTTCCATTCTACTCTAAAAATACCTCGTCAACCTTAATTACCGAGCAATTCATGAAGAGCCTCGTTAGATAGAAATGACTTTGCCTTTGAGTCCTACTTTCTGAGTAGAACAAGCCAATGAGTGGGCTTAGTGATTCATGTTCATATTTAATGTGACAATGTATTCAGTAGTATAAACACTGCACACAACATTTTTCAGTTTCGACCAATTCATTTCAAATGATCAAACAAGGTTCTTACACTACTGAAAACGTCCTACATATCAAGTTTGCTCAAGGTTTACAGTAGCTTTAGGAGTTTGCATGTTTACGCAGTTTTCACACTTTGACTTAGTTAAATTTACATAGTGGCTGCTCTGGACAGATTTGAAACAACATAATGGAGTAATCATTGATATGAAATAAATAGTAAACAAGCAGAAATTGTAAAATTTTGGATTACAGAGAGCGTGTCTGTAGTCTTGTTTGTGTTTAGAGAAACACTGTTCAACTTGCAAATAAATGTGAACAGATGTTGTCACTTTCTTGTAAGATAAACCTGTGACCTACATGGCAGCATCTTCATCTTCAAAGCATCACTCTTGCAAACTTTTGTTCATAATATAAAGAAAGGAACTTGCTCAAAAATAGAAAAGACATACAAACAACATTAACAACTGAAGTTCCAAACCTGTCAATCAGACAATTGGAATTGGAAAGGGATTTCCAGTCCCTTTAAATTTGATCAATTAGCTCTAATCTTTAATAGTGGAAACTGTTGTTTAACTATCCATCCTGGAGTACCTTAGTAATACCATTCATGTGGTTGCCTTTTTCATGGACAAATGTTACACAAGACCTGAGAAAAGATTATTTCATTACCGGCAAAGTCCCTGCATGACGTAAGAGAAACTTTATACAGTCAATAATCCGTGACACTTGGCACCAAGAAATTATAGCAAATGATTAAAGTTTACTTAAAAGTGCAACTTTACATTTCCAAAAAGTCAGTTGTAGCTCACAGCAAAAAAAAAAAAAATCAGCCCGTTCTTACCATTCATTTTGGTCGCTGCTGTTACAAAACAGGAAGCAATTAATGGCAAACCTGTGGTATGACGTAAAAAGAAGTATATAGCATATTGCAACACTGAGAGAACTTTCTCTGAAAAGGTGAAGTTTGTTTTTGTTTGTTTCTTACAGGTATCAGAAAAGTTTAAAAACAGAAAGCAGCAAGTATTGGTTATAGTATTGGAATAGGTTTTTAGGAATGTCTTGCCTAAAGATGAAAATGTTCCGAAATATACCTTAGAATATAAAGAGTAAACAGGATCCTGTCATTTCAGACAGTGATCTGCAAACCCCTGCCCATGGGTGGGGTGGGTCACAACCCAACAGACCCCCACTCCTCAGGATTGGTGCTCAAATTCCATGAAGTTGACTCTGACTATGGAAGTCGATAAGTTTGGGAAAACTGTCAATAAATTATCCTAGCTTTGAAAAAACACCCCTGATCACCCCAAAGTTTTTTATGACCCACTTTTGGGACATGCCCCATAGTCTGCAGGGGTCCATCGACTCAAGACTACTGCAAAAGTGCTAAGCTTGGGACCAAATTCTGACTTTCTAGCATATTGGGATAGTAAGGTGATAGTGACTTTGTTGTACATTAGGATGGATGCTCAAGGCAATGTTCTTTCGAATATATAAATTTGTCTTTAACTCTCGACAAAACAACTGACTTAAAATTAAGGCATGAGACAGTAAATTTGTAGATCAAAAAAAAAAAAAAAAAAAAGGAGACAAAAAAGGAGTTGCAAAACTCACAATTTACAGAGTTCTTGTTTTGTCTTGTATTCATATACAGATTAACTATACACTAAGAAATTTTTCCTAGATTACGGTTAACCCACATAATGAAGTGAGCCACATGCAAGTCTGTCCCTGATATTATATATATAGACTCTATCGACGTTACCATAGAAACCGAGGTTATCCAGAATGAGTCTTTTGTTTGCTTGGTAATCATTTTACCATTGAACAAACACACAAAGAAAAAACACAATGGAAAAAAAACAAATATAAATTGCATTATGTTTTTCAGGTAAACAGAAAGTTACAGCAAATTAGTAACATTTGTATGAAGGTTGAAGCATGGATTTTATGACTTCTATGGTAACAGAACTGCAAACTAATTTTTTGGTTGGATTGACTTTTTTTTAGAAATTGTGTGGAAAGTAAGAGGCTGAGGGGGCTGCAGCATCCTGCAGCAAAGCTGCGAAGAATGTAATCTTTTTGCGCTGTTCAGTACATTTCACACAACAGTCAATCACCAGTAAGGGCAACACGACCTCCTTAGGTTTGTTTTTGCACAAATGATTTTTGAACAAAAAAAGTTCCTGTGACCTTAATACAACTAACTTATTTATAACACATTTTAAATGGTAGAACGCATTTGGGTGGCAGCAGACATTATCTTTGAAGAAGAACAGGCTGGTTGACAAGTGCATGCTTGAAACTTGAAAGGAATCTTATTTGGTGCTAGGCCATTCTTTGATTATTTCAAAATAACTTCTTTAAACATGATAGTCAACTGCAGATACAAAACACCCTAAACACAAAGTTACTCCATATTACTCCAATTCCACAACAATTGCACTGAATAGTAACTATACATTTATATACTTTTGTATGTTTTTATTTTTATTTTGTAGGTAAATTTTATATTTTTGTTCATCTTTATATTGTGAGTACATTTTCATATTTTTGTACATTTTATAGGAACGTTTTCATATCTATGTATATTTTTTTACGTCTTATATGTTTTAATGTTTTGAGCTCTTGTTATCAACCAATTTCCATTGTATTTTTATATGATTGGCTGAATAAATATATATATATATATCTATATCTATACCCATCTCCTACAGAAGACATTATAGACAGATATAGAAGACAGATATTGTAAATATCTGGCTACAAATACTCAATTACAAAAAAACTTTGCATGAATTAGCACCAAAATATTTATCCAAATTGATTAACTCATCAGTTCCTACAGGGTTAAAGTACATTTCCTCAAAGACAAGAAAAATAAGACGTTACCCACACGCCAAGGTGAAAACTTTTCACCAAAATGGGTGGCCATGCATTCTCCAACTCTACACCCTCACCCTATAGAACACACTCCGACCACATGTCGAATCTGCACCTATTCTTATACGATAAAATCGTCGCAGAGAATTAATCGAAATCTCTGGAAATCGGTGATTCATCCCGAGATGGGAATTGATGCTTCGTTATTTGCAACTGATCTCGCTCTTCCATTCTCCAGCTTTTTTATAGTGACTGTGTACTTTTCAGAAAAATTTTGGACATCCTTTGGCAATATATAATAAACTATATATTAAATCATCTTGCAGCCTACGAGCTGCTACCCAGCCTATAAAAGCAGATGTCGTCATCCGGAGATACTTGAGACCTAAACTATGACGTTGCGATTGTGCTACATTCCGATTACGGGAAGTCCGGAGAACAGCCTGCGCAAGCACCGAAATTGAAACGAACACACACGCGACCGAAAAAAAAAATGAATAAAGAAAATGTGAAACTTATTCAAATCTAAACATTCTTATGATTGATTATTTTTTCTCCCTTGCACCACACAGTGACGAATCTTTGAGAAATTTTACTGTCGTCATGGCGATGAGACACTCGAGATGCTGCAGTTTCACGTTATTACTCCTCACAGATAGGTGTTAAATCTCCAGAGTAATCTTGTTTCTCTCATCTCATCCCCCTCCAGACACTTCCATGTTTGCATCTCTCTAACATTATTATTCACAAGGGCAGATCTAGCTGTGTTATATACACAATTTTTACCTTAGAACAAATCCCCCCATCCCCCTCTCCCCCCCTCCCCCACACACACAAATATATAAGCAGTTTCTTATTTGGTTTCCTACAATTTATGATATTTCCTTTAATTATTGTCATCAAACCCAAAGACTAATCAATTATATCTCTTGGGTAATCTAGTCAGCAAACGTTGTGTGCACGTACAGTGTTGAAAAATTGATCAAGTGGATATGACGAGTCGTGGCAATTTTGAATTGAGAAAAAATATTTTGATATCCAACACGATAAACATTAATATAAAAAAAAATGTTAATGAGTAGGAAGAACCAAGAGGTTGCAATTTGTTTTCATATTGAAAGAGTGACAGATGCCTAATGAAAAAAAAAAAAAAAAAATTGTCAATTATAAAACGGCAGATGTTTAAAGCAGTTTGCGTGCAAGTATAATTGTAACAAATTGTGGAGTGTTAGCTCAGTGGTTAACACCGGTGCCTTTCAATCATAAGGTCCCCAGTTCGAGTAACTCCCAGATTAATGTATGTCGTCCAGTTACAGGGTTGTTGACAATTAACAATTCATAATCATGGACGTTAAATATGAATGTGAGAGACTGACTTTGGTCAGCTTGCGGCTTTGATAAGCCAATTAGGCTTCTTCGCGAGTTCCTGCTTGCAGGAGGATCTAATATACATACATACATACATACAAAGACAGAATAGTAAAGATGGTAAAGCCTAATTCATCATCTTATCCATAGCAACTAGGTCATGTGACCTGGAAACATCAGCCAACACTACTGTAACATCTTATAATAAAGACTGCTGGTCCACTATTATTATATTATATATATATATATTTAATGATAATTATTATATATGTTTAATGAAATAACAAACGACTGTATTCAATTGTAAAGTTAACTCTCACCCTTAACCTTTATGCCTCATTTGCATATCCGAAATGCTAAGACGATATAGGAATGATGCCCTTTATATTTAATGTAACAATAGTTTAATCTTTATGTTCACTGATGCATGTTAGCTGTGGCTCGCTTGTAAAGAAGGCTGGTTGAGTTGTCCACGAGGTGTTAGATAGTACGTTTGATTATATATATGTTACGCATGAATCCAGTGTTGTACATAGTACTTTTGATTAAATATATGTTACGCACAGTTTGACACAGTGTTGTACATAGTATATTTTTGTATCCTTCCGAACTCTTCATTTACCGTAATCTGCCTCGCTTACACTACTATTTGTTTTAAGGCAGAACCTTCAGTAACTGAATCCACACTATACGTATTTAAGTACCAATATAATCGATGTTCATAAGTTTATAATTTTTCATAGAGATAATGATTAAGTGGTTTTTATGTAATACCAGCAACTATTATAGGAGGGAAGATTTACATATTATGAAAGGTAAATGCTCTAGGTCCATAAATATATATATATAGTTTACTACTGTTTCAGGCTATTCAGCGTAAGTTTTGAAGTTTTGTTTTTAACTTAAAAGTCACTTTTCCCTCTTCATTTTGACATTCAGACGAGAGAAACAGCCAACATATTTGTAGGAACGAAATAACATCTTTATTCATCGCGCAAACTTTCGTTCAGATCATGAAAGTCTGGCCGTTGCACGAGTTTCATAGATGTGATCATACTGAGAACCAAAACTTGGATATGTTGCGTAAGCATTTTCTCAAAAAAGACAAACAATATTTGCAAAAGAAGATCTATAGTTTCTTCTCCTCCTATCTCGATGGAAATGTGGTTTGGGTACGTCACAGTTAAATTATTCGCAGTTAAATTATTGCTCTCGCTTGCTTTGCTATTTCCCATCCTTCTCTTCTGACCAGCTGCATTTATAGAGTATCTTGCAAGGCTTAAGTGGCATTTAAACAAACAGAACTGTGATCACATTCATATAGCTTGACTTATATTTTCTTTAGCTGTTCAAGCATAAAGCCCTACAAAGCATCTTTTCCACACCTCCAACTAAAAGCGTCGTTGTAGTAAACATTTATTATTTCAAGGCGTTTTTTTCTTTCAGAACGATGTCGATACAGACAATTACTAAACTCGGGTTCTTAGGTTCCAGATAGATCCAATCAGGGTAATTAAAAATAGGTACACTAATCTTGTACTGTTATTGGTTTATACTACTTGATTAAAAAAGAAACAGAATTAAAGTCAAAACCAACAGCTCCATTTTGTCAAAAAGCAACTTTACAGACAAGGACTTAGAATCACAAATCGGCATAAAAACCAGGGTTGCCTGAAGATCATCTGTAACTTAACTTTTGACCTAAAAATGGACAATCTCAACATACCTAACACAGATATATTTATATACATATATTTATATATATGTTGAGACTAGTTGAGACTAGTGGAACACTACTAGTAGTAGTAGTAGTAGTAGTAGTAGTAGTAGTTTCACGCGTTGAGTGATCATCAGACAACAGTTAGCTTCAAGTTATACTCCTGGAATATATAGACTCATTGTTGGGATTACCAGGGATTATAGGATTATCGGTGTATTTATATATATATATATATATATATATATATGTCTCTCAAAGTGGCAGTACTTTAAAGACGTTTGTCTTACACTTCCAAAGATTCCTTGAAGTCAAATAAAGGGGGGAAGCCTTATTTATCAAGTTCATCTACATTGTTTAAATTCTAAATAAACATCCAAGGCTGGACATTCATTTGATGACTATTAGCACTGAATCATTCTGATATAATTCATAGGCTACTAACTTAACTCATCCCCAGATTCCTGCAAGGTTGCAAGGCACTTAAACACAGACATCTTGATAGCTGTTAATATACCAGTCCATCTTATGCTATAGTTGAGTGCTTTAAGCCCAGAAGGGTTCAACCATTCAGAATTAACTTGCGATTGCCACAGTCTACTGGGAATAATTATGTTAATCAAATTTTAGAAAAATCCTGCAAGTGTTGAATTTTTTCGAAAAATATTTTCAGAGAGCAGAAATCCTTGGAAATAACACCATAATGCTAGTCTCTTCAATGCCAGAAATACTGTTTCAGGCGTCTGTTGGAGTTCGCAACTCGTTTACTGAGACTCCTTTCTACTACAGAGCATGGTACAAGCCGTTAGTTAAAGACTTTATATCACAACAGAGATCTAACTGAATTTCTGTTACTTCTCAAACCAATATCCACGCTTAAAAACAGTTGTTATCATTGTTCTTACATGCTGCGGTGATGTAATACCTATTTATACTTGTTTACTATGTAATGCACTTGCATATATTGTTTTGTGATGCGATACTAGATAAAAAAAGTCCAGGTCAAGGTAAGAATCTCTGAAGGAGGTTGAGAAAGGATCAAACTTTGACCCACAGCAAACCACCTTTGAACTTTCTAGAATAATTATATCTTGCTTGAAATGGAAGCATCCATAATTGATGAAATAAAATGTGATGCACTGAGTATATTAAATATGTACCTACAAAACGAAGAGTAAATATGCCAAAAGATATTCCTCCTCCGCTTTAAAGGAAAAAAGTGTTTATCATGACAAAAAATCTAAAAAGTGGTTGAAGTGATGGGTTTATCGACCATTTTTGATAGGAAAGAGAAAGTTAATTAATTTGGTTAATGTGGGCTGAGATATGGTGAAGAAAAAAATAGTCTCAATAAAAAACATAGAACATATTTTGATTAATATCCAGATTTGCAGGTATGCTGTACTACAGAGAACATTTGGGAATTGCTACAGTTTGAGGAAGGGTACAGAAAAGTGCAATACTTAAAAGGATTGTCTGGTGGCCCAAAGAAGTTACCTTAAAATATTAATATTTTTCTAAACATGTTGTCAAAGTATGAGAACGCTATTATGATGCGTTTGACAGAGAAACGATTTTTTAATCGTTAAGGATGGACATTTCCAGTATGATTTGAACAGTAAAGAACCTAACGTCATCTACGCTAATGCAGATTGCGACATAACCCACACTCCGTACAGTACCTACAGTAATCACAACAAAAACCGTGTTTGCATACAGATCAATTTCTTCCTTAAATTTTGGTGAAATTTCTTATAAATTAGATTCGTTTTCAAAAACTCCTTAAGCCGCCATATATGTAGTAGATCGGTGGTTTCATGGTCTTTGTGTAACACAAGATAACTTTTAACAGCAGACTCTTCGTTGTTTATACATCACGCGATCCAGCTCCAACGCGAAGAATGTTCGCATGTAGGCTACTCTAACGTTTACAATCGGACAGTTCTGCGAAGCCTAAGCTTCTCGGTACTACATTCTGCTCTACATTGATTCCGCCAAGTTTTAGCTTTCGGTGTTCCAAATAATTTTCAAGTTTCCTTTTACTGTAAATTTGATCTGTGAATTTTATTTCAGCGATTTCGAAGAACTGTTTATGAACTGTGGTTTGAGTGTGAGAGTATATTATGTGCAATGCTATACGTATGCCAACTGGGCATGGTAGGCTGGAACGTTCACGATATGTACGTTATATGTAATAGGCAATCACATGTGCGTGTACACGTGAGAGTGTATTTGCTGCGGAACTGGGAGTGCTAACTTCAAGTCGCCTGTTTTGCCTATTTGCCAGCACTACGTCAATCACCATATTGATGCGTTCGAACAAACGGTACTTTTGGTGAGAAACTGGTGAATTTGAAAACCAGATTTCTACAAGAAGAAAACGTCAAATGGGGACAATTTTTACATGGTTAGAAAGAAAAAATAATAACTACAAGGACAATGTATCTAAATCTTCCACCAGACAATTCCTTTAAGCCTACACCTTTAATAAGCACAGCTTCTGCTATGTTAAATTTACCCTACTAAATTTAGTCTGTATAAGAAAGCAATTTTTGTCAACGAGTACCTCAAGCATCCACGTCAAGGCTAAAATACTTGAAGATTATTGAACACTTTAAATCCTTAAAGGGTATAAATACCCACATTGAAACAATTGTGATTATTGCAACTCTAGTCACCATAGTAACCACAGGTAATATTTCAAGCACTTGTGCTTTTCGCATAATTAAGATTAACGTATCGTCACTCCTCTATTCTTTAACAACTACTTTTTGTTTTTTCTCTTTATAAATTTTACAAGTGACAGAGCCCCAGTAAACTCTTGAACATCATGAATGAGAAAGGAGATAAGTTCCTTTGAGTGTCCTTCTTATTTTAGCATTTTTTAGAAGCGAACTGTTTTGTGAACATAATCCTATCAGTTTCAGCAGTGGCGTAACGATGAGCCTGGAGGCCCCTGGACCAAAGGGGCACCCTATCAGGAGGTCCAAGCAAAGGCGTCCGCAGAAATGTTCACAGGGGGAGGGGGGGGGATCAGTAGGTCGTGTAGGTATAAGACACTACTCGATACTATCGAAGTGTATCGCCAACATCGGTTGGCGCGGAGCGTACCACAATATTTTTTTGCCAAAATATACTCCTAGATCGTTGGAAAAGACACTTTCAAGTTGCATTTACACATTGGTTATTTTGAGATCTCCTGTCTTAGGATTTTGACTTTCAATAGCGGGGGCCTGCCCCCTTTTGGTCAGGCCCCCGGCTCAGCACGGTCCGAGCCTATAGGAGTTACGCTTCTGAGTTTCAGTGTAGTTCATCAGAAGTGTTGTAACAGGGCATGCTTCGAGTCTCTAAATTTTGAGGTATTGAAAGCTGGTTCCTCTGTAGAGATGATACAGGGACTCAATTTCCATGACTCCACTTCGAGTCTCCGGTGTAACCGGTGGTGAAAGACTGGAATCTGGCCCTAAGTGAAATATTACTCAGTTTGGACTCTAATAATCGATGCTTTCTTGATTCCAGCCATACCCATGTAGAGTGATATTGCACTTGGGACAAAACGATGAAATCAGTCATTCATTTTTCCCTCCAGTACATATTTCACCAATTCCATGATTTTTTTACCCCCTTTTGAAATATCCCCCTTCAAGTTAGTACCCAGTCTAGTTTATATAATCTTAACCTCTTGTCTTACCCTCTCTTGAAGGCTCAGCGACCGCCTGTTCCCAAAATTTGAAGCCGGCCTGAGGTTAGTTTTCCTCCTGCCGGCTAGATTATCCCCTTCTGATTTCATTCGTCTGACATGCCCGTGGTTGTTGTTCGTTGCGTCTGGTACGAGAGACGGTTCTGAGCCCGTCGGAGACAGCGGGGAAATGTCAAGTCCGTCCTCATCATCTGGGCTAAAGTGATCCTGTGATAGAAAGATAAATAGCTTTTTTGTTGTTATATTCCTCCTACCTGGTGAAATTGTCATCAATGACAAAAAGCTATGAAAACTTTCCTTCATATTTCTTAAAGGCATTGAAGACTCGCCTCAAACCGCATGCCGCGCTCTGAAAAAGTTAACTTTCCGTTGCTTGCAAATAACATTTTCTTCTTGTCGCTACAAAATGCAGAGGGTAATAACACTGATACCTTGTTATCTTTTATCTAGACCTGAGATGTCCATCGCTGTATCGTTTGTACACTGTGCTGTGGGTATTGCCCTAGTTTCGAAGGAGGTGTAACAGAAGTGTTAGACACCACCATCGATCCCAGAAAATACACACACACACAGCTTGCTACCATCGGTAATTAGACACTAGTGTACAGTCAATACATACAGCTACTGTCAATACCCAGGTATACAAGGTATCACGTTTCATTACTGTACTGTCTGCATTTTGTGTCGACACGAACAAAACGTCACTTGCAAGCAACGGAAAGGAAACTTTTTCAGACGGCCGCACATGGTTTGGGGCGAGTCTTCAGTGCCTTTAAATTGAGGACCATTGTAATAGTGTATCTACATATTGCACAGGAGGTACAAGTATGAAATCTCAGTGGACGAATACTTTTGCACTGTTCCACATATTTCAACTACACCCACATATAACATATATATAGATACACACACAGATAACCACTGCTATTTACAGTGCATCTTTTTAACTTTTGCTATGGAAGGGGTTATTATATAGGCCTAGAAGACTAGATAGGTGCAGTCCCTCATTATGTCTCCTCAACCCAGGTAGAAAGTGAAACTGCTTGCCTTCTACTGCCTAATAATCACTTCACATTGTAATCAAACAAACCACTAGTTTCATAAGATTTTCCAATATACTGAACAAGTTTAGCAACTTGGAATTCCCCTAGAAAATAAAAAAAATAAAATAAAAAAAAAAACAAGAGAAACCAGGAACAGACAAATTAAGAGCCAGATCTTCTTTGAATTACTTCCCATTGACAATTTTTTCTAGAAAGGAAGGACAAAACCTATGAGTCATTGAATCCCCAGTAGCTTTCTCGGAGGACATTTACCATGAACTTGAGGGATAAAGAACATTGGTACTACACATAGGCGTAGGAGGCGGGAAGGGGGGGGGGACTGGGGGGCTGCAGCCCCAAACCAAAAATTTTTGTGAAAATTCGGGCAATATGCTGAGAATTTATTTATTTATTTTAAATGTATTTATTTTTTAGAATATAATTTTCGGGCAAGTCGTTACAGCCCCCCCAAATCAAATTAGACTCCTACGCCTATGGTACTACAGCAATATGATTTGGAAGAAGGATTGAGACAACAATGTCACATTTTCAAAACAAGGAGATATTGGGTCTGAATTTTGAACACCAGGTAATCAAAACAGAAACACTGATCATTTTCCAGGTCGCTGTGATTACGAAGAAACTTACTCCATGACCTTCATCTCCCAACGCATTTTCTCGACTGAATGCTGTAAAGGAGAAAGGGAAGAGAAAAAAAAACCAAAATATGAATAGAGGCCTTTGTAGGAATTAACTACTAATGCATTGAAACCAATCTTCATCAGGTTTAGAGATAGCATTCATTTATGTTAGGGTGGAGTGAACAAAGTGCACCGATGATGCACAAAGAATGTGAATCACAAGTTTCACGGGCCCCTGGCAGGGCCCCTGGCAGGGTACAGGGGCAGAGCCCCAATTAGGGGGCCCCGAGGGGCAAAGCCCCGGAAGCTCCCGTAATATCAGACAAATTTGAAGACACAAAATTAGTGCCCCAAGAGTTGAGAAGAAAAGAGCTGCTATCCCTTACATTTTGAAAAATCTGAATACATCAGTTTGATGAAGTTCGAAAATGAAGATGTTAAAGGTCACCTGGTGACCCTGGGATGCAAATGAAGAGAGTCGCATAGCAACGCACGCAATCAGTATGATGGTGTCGCCACTATATATTAAAGCTTCACAACAATCAATGGATTAACATTGTTAAATGAGTTTGTTTCCTTCATTAACATGGATATCTGTAAACGTGAAGAATTAAATAAAACTCATTTCTTGCAGTCGATATGCCAGAAATGATTCAGTTGCTGTTGAACTGAGGTCATGACATACCTCACTGTACCCCATATACCAGAAATGTCAGGCATTTTGTGTAATTCAGATCTGGTTCACTTTATAATTTTTTATAACATTTTTGTGTTACCGTTTTCTCCTTTGACGTAAGGAGGGGTTGCCCCTCCAACACCCTTCCCCCTCCCCCCTGGTTCTGCCCTTGTCTTTGACCTCAGTAAACAACTAACAGGTTCTTGTATTACCAAGACAAGTAACCAAAAGTACAATTTACTCTTAAAACATATTTCCAGGTTTTGGGTGTGTATCTATTTGAATAACAATTGTTGTGTTACTATATTACCATGGAACCATAGAAGTTTCCTTCAAATGACTATTCAAATTATGGACACCTCCCTTCCAATTTCTGTCTTCAAACACCCCCCCCCCCCCACCCCTCTACATGCATTTGCTTTATAATTCTCCAGATATCAATAGCATTTATCTTGTATCACACCATGGCCATTCAAAGGATCCCATTGTGAATTCACTTGAGAATTACCCATCCTAGGCTATTATGCAAAAAGACAAACCTACCCTTTCACCAAAACTTGTTTCTTCCAAATGCAGTTTCAAAGAATGCTGTGTTTACATCTTTTTATCAGCATGGTTAGTATCACTGTCTGGTCAGTTCAAAATTTATGTTGTATAACTTTTCAAACATATGGAAATATGAAACACATAACATGAGAGACCAGTACTAGTAAACACAAATGTTCTCACTGGGTATACTACTGTTTACATTCTGATGTAAACAAATGTCAAAGCAGAGGAGATTAAACAGTAACCTTTCCATGACAGTTTTATTTGTTTGGTTTCTTTAAAAGTAGAAGTATCTCTCAACTTTCCTCAAGCCTGTTCAATTTATCAACCAGGGAAGAGGTTTTGAAATCCCCAAGGCAGGCTAGGCAGGAAGGAAGTATTTCATATTATAACAAAACAAAAGAACAGGTTGTTTGAACTTCCTGTTCCAGTTTAAAGCCAGAACTTCATCTAATAATAGCAATCTTTTATTTGTGTCCATATCCATATAGATCTGCAAAGTTCCTCGTATCATCTCCAAACAATAAACTCAATTGTTTCTAATCTCACTGGAATTTAAGTGAAACCTTCCTGCCATAAACCAATAGCAGTAGAAGACTCTCATAACAAAGAACACATTTCATCGAAGATAAAACCCATTCTGTCATATCCACTGGGCATGGCTGCTGAGTGGTTCTCGAGCTTTAAATACATTTTGTTGGCTTATAGAATACTGCCTAAGTTTACTTTTTATGTTGAATGTTGAACATTTTCAGCATATCCTCATATAATAATGTGCCATCTCTTGGTGTGGTAGGAAATTATGCAGTTTTGAAATATTCCCCAGAAAAGCTAGGCCTCATAGTTGTGTGTGATGGATGCCGTAACTGCATCTGAACCATGCCTTCATCATGTGAAGGCAAGATGCCAAAAAGTTTAACAAAGTGATAAGTTGGAGTACCTGTGGTGGCCACTCTATGAAAACAACATTAAAGGCATCCTGTATTGGCCCCAACTATGCTAGATATTCAAACATGGTCACCTTTGGTCAAAATTCTGAAACTGAATCTTCGAGGAAATTTTCCTCACTGGGACATTCAGTCATCTTGTGTGTTCCTTAAAAATGTCTGAGAACATTGAGAATGATGACCTCCAGGAAATTACTTTTTTCATTTGAAAACTTGTAGCAATTATAGCATGCATAATTTGGGGCCTATACTGAATACCTTTAAATGATTGTTTAACTTTACAGTACAAGTTTAAACAAAGAATCAGGGCTTTAGCTTATCATATTTAAAAGGCTGGAGAGTGAGATAGCTACAAACAAAGAAAAAACCAAGAAAAAAAAGCTTTAAATGAAGAATAAAACATCAATTAAGACATGAGATATTTGAGCAGGACCTACCAGAGAGGACAAATACCAAAATTTATAAAAGAGATATAGTCATGTCTCATTTTCACATATAAAAACTCACATCTCTTGAGATTTTTTAGAGACAGTTTCTTTCTAAATTGTCTCATCTTAGCTGAGACACCCGAATTAATCTTCCTCTCAGCGCCTCCCTGATAAATGACAGATGTCTCTCTGTAACATGTAGACCAAATCTGATCCAACCGGAAAGTAACACAGCACTTTGGCTTCCTGTCTCGGTTGTTCAACTCTGGACAGCTTTGCGCTTTAAATCTGAAAGAAAAAAAATTTAACCCCACAGAATTAAAATCCAACATGAATGGTGTATTTTCTTTCTTTGAAACGTCGTCCTTCAAACACATGTACGTAAACATACAACTCCCTTATTGATAGGACAATATCGAAAGCATACAATTTCTTTATAAATTCAATCATTCTAGCCTGCGGGCAATTAAATGCTCTATGCCAAAAAACTCAACGTTCAGGATAAATGTTTATCATAAATTTTGATTGGTAAACACATCCTGTTGGTCATAAAATCTTCTATTCACACAACAGGAGAGAAAAATTGATTTATCACATGCAATGCACTGGGAATGTCAGCCACAGAAATACAAACGTTATCCACTGTTTTGTTGTATTTGTAATTTAGTAAAATCTGAACTAAATTCATGACAGCTATAGTGCAATAGAGAATAATAAAGTATATAATTCTTCTTCCAAGGTGACTTTTGACATTAACAACACTTAAAAACAGCACAAACAGGACATACTTTAATTATGTATATGATGTAGTTTTATAATGCACGGTAATCTTTCTTGGAAATATTAACAGAATGGTAGTAATGGACACCCAGTTGGGACAATGTTTTCCATACTGTACTGTCATGTCCTGGCTGTTTCAAGGCACTCGTACTGACAGTGTGAGCACTATTAATGTTTCGATCAGATAAAGGTTTTGAAATTGTTCATACTGTCAATATGAGTGCTCTGAAGCATGATGTGAGAGAACAGCATAAAGTAGTATTAGTATTTAGGAAATTGTTCTAACTGGCTGTCATATGGAATTTAAGGAGTGTTAGCTCAGTGGTCAATGCCGGTGCCTTTCAATCATAAGGTCCCCGGTTCGAGTCACTCCAAGATTAATGTATGTCGTCCAGTTACAGAGTTGTTGACAATTGACAATTCATAATCATGGACGTTAAATATGAATCTAAGAGACTGACTTCGGTCAGCTTGTGGCTTTGATAAGCCATCGAGGCTTCTTCGCGAGTTCCTGCTTGCAGGAGGATTGAAAATACATATGGAACATACTATAATGTATAAGCATTAAAATCATGATGGAACAATTCATTTGCAAAATTGAAACAGACAGCTTGCACCTCCACAATGTCAACAATATGACTGCAGTCTGTTCAATATTAAATTTGAATTCAGGACATGATATTTTTACTGCAAATCTATTCTGTTCATAATTGTTTCATCAAGCTATAAATCACTCCACATGCAGGTCTCATCAAATATGCATTCATAGCACTTTCATTCTTTCAGTGAATTCAGTTAAAAAATGCAGTTTTGACATATTTAAACATCCGTTATTACAGTCAACAACACATTAATTTTAGTTTCAAATTTCATATAATTTATTATACTTTAAAAGAAGCATGGGATATCCTGTCTTTGAAAAGGGTCAGTTTTGAAAAGCAATGAGTACGAGCAAGAACCCGTTTCCTGATCTCTAATTACTCTGTAAACCATATAAAACGCCAACGGAGCTCTGCTAAATATGATAGATAGATAAAAAAACTTTATTGTCCATTTCAGAAAACAAAAACGGAAAATGATTTCCCGTCGAAAGTTAACATAAAAACAGTAGTGAATATAAACAGAAACCAGCAATAAACAAGCTATTAGACTATTAATGAACAACCACGAGAGTAAAACTAAATAAGCAGAACCAGAACAGTAACAGAAGCAATTGACAGATCACACACTGTGGCCAGATCGCTTTGCACGCGAGTTAAACAAGTGTATTGCCAAATATGCGACATATGCAACAAATACTGAAATAAACTCTTTACTTATTAACTTTGTTTTTACACAGATCAACCGAAACAGCAACAAGTTTCAGTTATTAAACAGTTTGTCACACCCAACCTTCCCCCCCCCCTCCCCCTCCCACAAAAAAAGAAGAAGTAAAACAGTACAACACACATCAGTAACTGCATGTGCAAGCAAAATTGAGGGCAGTCTGATAATATTTGCTGATAATAAGCAGTAAAACAGGGCTTATATGAACATCATGATCATTGTTATGGAAATTATGCCGATTATTTTACTGAGGATTGTAGAACAACTAGTAACCAAGAATGTTTAATTTCTTATAATCTCTGCTGGGAGAATATTGCCACTACCTATTTTTTTTCTACTCCCAAACAGCAAAATCCACTGCCATATATTCAGCAAGCAAATTGTCCAAATTTTGAGACCTGAGGACAGTACGCCAAAAAACAAAACAAAATTGGTGAAAGTTAATCAAATCTGTCATTGAGTTACAATCTTTTGTACCTTATCACAAGCAGCACTGACGTAAAAGACCAGGCAGCATTAGTGTTAAAACACACACGTCTACAGTTAGCAGTAAAATATGTCAATGGCTGCAGTGTAAACAAAAGAAGAGATTTAATCAATAGCACTAAATTAACTAAATTACTCAGCAAATATAGTTCTCTTTGACAAGTAAAAACAGACTGGAAGCTCTGGAAATGGACATTAAATATTTGCACAGGTAAGGTGGCACTTTTTACGAACATATTATGATCAAAATAAAACAAAAGTGTTTAAGCAGCAAACTGCTTAAATCCACTAAAGAGCCTGTGTAAGAGAATGTGTAAAAGTAAGGGGGCCTGCAGTTTCGATCCTGCTAGGATCAACATATTATGATGGAGGAAGTGCACTTCGAACTAGCAATGACAATTTATCACAGAATGGTAGAATTGTAGCATGAGTGCAACAGCATGAGTATGAGTAAAATTCCCCTTGGTATGAGTAGGAATACAAGGTCCTCAGCCCACCAAGTTCGAGTACTTTAAAGGGAGTGATGACTCGCACACAAAGAAACGTCTGATGCCGGTAATCTGACCTAGTTTCAAATGAGGTGTAACAGATGTGTTAGACACCACCATCAATCCCAGAAAGTACACACACAGCTTGCTACCGTCGGTAATGAGACTCTAGTGTACAGTCAATACATGCAAGCTACGGTCAATACCCACAGCACAGTGTACATTATTAGCAGCGATGGACATCTCAGCAGGGAGTTGTTATGGAACTCCCTGATCTCAGGTCCAGATAAAAGGTAACAAGGTATAAAGTTTCATTACTGTCTGCATTTTGTAGTGACAAGAAGAAACTTCACTTGCAAGCAACGGAAAGTTACCTTTTTTTCAGAGGGCGGCACGCGGTTTGTCTTCAATGCCTTTAATTTTGCACTAGTGTCTAAAATACACTGTTAAATTTCCTTAGTACCAGTACATGTACAAATCCTTGCATGAGGACAAGTGCAGGTACAGGCAACTATGCTAGAATATTAATATGAGTACAGACTCACTACAGGTCTACTATATATATATATATATATATATATATATATATATATATATATATATATATATATATATGATGAATGTGTAGCAAGTGGTATGACAGATATATAGTAAATAAAGAACAACACACCAGAAAAATTCCACTACACGACTCATCCCGGAAAGAAAAGCCATATCCCTATTGAGACCACAACACAATATCGACTGTCTTCAGTTTGCCATAATCCTAGGTAATTTGTCTGACCATAATAAAAGAAACTTGAAGGAAGTCGAATTGATCCTTAAAGTACGTTCACACTGTCATGGTCTCAATAGGGATATGGCTGTTCTTTCCGGGTTTAAGAACTTTGAGCAGTCTGGGGCTTACGGTAGACCATCGTGATTTCAATCACTCCTTTTATGCCTGACGAAGGACCAGGGCGTCCGAAAATTTGTGTAGCGTTTAGTTATTCTATTCTATTCTAAATATTTTGTTGGATTTAAAGGCATTACATGTTGTCCTTATCTTTTCTACTATTATTTCTATCCAACACGTGAACATTTCATCATGCGTACATATATATATATATGTATATACAGTATATATATATATATACTGTATATATATATATATATATATATATATATATATATATATATACTGTATATATATATATATATATATATATATGTTTATATATGTATCAATATATATCCATATATATATCCATATATAGATCCATATATTCTAATGCAATATGACACTCACATACCAGCATCATTCATGTAGAAATAATCTTCTGTACTGAACTATAAGAAATTACTGTACTGGTTTGTGTTGGAAAGATGTAACATACAACATGGGAGAAGGAAGTGTTATTTTTATGGTGAAAGTTAAAATAAATAACTTACGCCTTGTGATTGAGTTGAAATGCACTTAAAATTGGCCTACCTGATTATAACATTGGGGGAAGTAATACTAGATACCTCTAGCAACACATTATAACCAACAGGATGAAAGCATGGGAAATTCCCCTTGGAACTTAACTTGGCAGTAAAATTGATTAGCTGAATTTGGAAACCAATAAGGAATCATTAGGAAGGCAATAGAGGGGAAGGGAAGATGGGAAAGGCCCAGGGGGCAGGGCAGGACAGAGGGGAAAGAGGGCAAGGATGCTGACTCAGAATGAGTTTGGAGGTTACATACACTTGAATTGATAAAATGTTATAAATGATGCTCCTTCTCAATTATACTGTAGTCTATTGCACGACACACTCAGCCCTCCTTGAATCAATATATAGTAGTAAGTAGCTGAACAGCATACCAGAGGGTATACAGTATCCAACCATGATGCTAAATATATATTTATAACTGTTAGCCTACATGGTAATTTTTAAATGATGATCCCATGCAGCTTATAACAGCCATATGGTTTCTACGGTTCAATCGTTTCATTAAACGCTGTATCTATGACTACACCATCTGCCAGCACGCTTTCCCTACGGTCAAAGATATAATCAACTGTTCATTATGCCTTCATCTTGAGGGTGAAGGACAATATCATGACCATGGGCTGTTGATGAAGGGTGCAGAGTCGACGACAACAGATGAGAAACGATGAGAATATATCTCATCTCTATTCATCATTAAGAACTGTTATCGACTTTGAAACACGATCTCAAGAGGAATGCGGAATTCAGCGAAGTTTCATAATCACGTTCTCGCTTTATATAAGTATTAATTAAACTCCTTTGGCAAGACAGCTTGGTATACTAATAATACTACAATAATGTACATTATATATGTTACACATTGAGCAGTTCACTCTCCATTATTGAGTTTTTGTATTAAATGATTACTTATAGAGATTCAATTGCATTGATACTGTACTACACAGGCAGATATAAGAAGAAAAATATAAAATTACAAGTTTTCTTTTCTCATTATTAATTGATGATTCAGAGTAGAGTTAATTTAGATTGCAAATCTGCTGAAAGTGTCTAAGAGAGGTACAGTCGCAGGTGGTGATAATATTCCTCATCGTACAGGTATATATAATTGGAATCTAATAATTAATTAAACTTTCATAGCTAGAGGTGACTTGCCAAATTATTTCCATATACTCATGCAGACAAAGCATACATTACTGTATAATAGGCTTTAAAATCACTGATTTAATGTGGAAGGAAAAGTTAGAGTCTAATCAGAGAGCTGCTACTCTAACGTTAGAGTAGCAGCTCCTTGTTAGAGTAGCAGCTTCCTGGCAGCTCCTTGTTAGGGAAGCTCCCTGGTCTAATGTCCAGAAGTTTTCAGTGGGATCGACTTCTCAAGTTTATATAGCGCAACAAAAGTTTGTATTTTGAGCAGTTACAGTACTGAATTGGGGGTTGGGGGGTGGGGGAGATGAGGGGAGCTTATTTGTATAACAGGCCATGTAATACTGCAAGGACATACTTCAGTGCAGTCATCTATTGGTAAATCTAAATTTTGTACTAGGAAACTATCTGAGAAGAAAGATCATCAATGGATCTATTCTAAACTTTCTGTCCTCATTCTTTATTGGTCATTCAGAACATTGTAAATCAGAAGAGGTAGCAGATGGATCGAGATATGAATTCTATACAGCCGGACAGCCTAGGAAATTTTCAAACTTGAAGTGGTGCGGTAGTGCTTATTATACAACACCTAATTGTATTCTGGTCATTTGATTGGTCAATTGCTTGTTGATTGCATGCAAAATCCGCTCTATTCCACTCTATGAAATAGAACCATGGGTTATACTTTTTGGTAGCACTTTTTTCAATGGTAAGAGAGCAGAGAAACCTGTCTGTTCAAAACAATCTGTTGCACGAGTGCATTTTACCCATCTGTTCACTTTCATGTAAATGGAAGACGTCAGTAAGTCCATAGATGTTACCAGTAGGAGACTATTGTACTCCCAACAGTTTGAACATATTTGCGTATAAACAGTACTGTAGACAATAAAATTTATGGATGTAGGCACATGAGACAGGACTTACTGTATGCAGCCATCTATGGGCATCTCTAGCCATGCCCTTAATCAAAAGAGGGCGCTGTTATTATTCTCGTAATTATTCATGATGAGTTCTTTTGAAACATATATTTACAAATAGCACATATGTTCAGATGTTACAGCACTTTACAAAGTCTTTAGAGATCTGTAAACAGTATAGATAATGCCCTTCGGGGGGAGGTGGAGGGGCCAGGCGGAGGGGGAGACAGATGGGGAAGGGGGAAGGGGCGGAGCCATCTCAGTGGCTCTGTTAGGACCGATATGACAGCGTCTTCTGCATAGGTGACCCCGATTGACCTTGGAGTGAATTTTTTAAAGGCAGTGTTTCCATAGGTATTGATAAAGTTCTGGCAACTACTTGAAACTATAATCATCTCATAACAAAGAAATTCCCTATAGCCTGACACATCAAGTTTCACTTAAATAGAAAAATGAAAAGAAACTACACTACATAACACAATCATTCAGTAAGTAAATAGTCTGCTGTATAGACCCCAATTATGATAGCACGCTATCATGGAAAAGTTTCTTGAGATTTTGTAATCGACCTGCCTTGGTCGTAAAATGACCTCTTTTTACTAGTTAGTCTGCAACAGGCGCGTAGCCAAGGGGGGGGCGAAGGGGGCAGCCGCCCCCCCCCCCTTGAGCATAATTTTTTTTTTTTTTTTTAATGTTTTTATGATATCGCTAGTATTTTCAATTGAGAAAATGCTAAGATGCAACTTACAAGGCCTGGGAAGTGCCATTTCCAGCGATCTGGGAGGCATTCTAAGCCAAAATTTTCTTGTACGCTTCGCGCCAACCATGGTGGCGCTACGCTTAGTTTTCAATGCCGAATGTACAGTTTCGCCCCTCCCTTGGCAAATTCCTGGCTACGCGCCTGGTCTGCAAGACTTGCCACATATTTTTTCTTGTATGAGGGTCTTTGTGTGAATGCTGTATGATAAAACTACACTGTAGACATGAACATATTTCCACACAGTGTTTACACAAAGAGCCTAATGGTGTTAAGAAGCTATGCAGGCTAATCTTAGAGCTTGAGGTGGATTTACGACCAGTGACAGGTCGATTAGGTAATCACAAAACTGTCCTAGCTATAGCATGCTATATTTGGAGCCAATAAAGCAGATCTTTAAGCAATAGCCTCAAGATTTTATTCTTACTTTTAATATACCAACTAGCAAAATACTTAGAACTGTAATTTTGAGTTCTTCCTCCCCTTTCTCTTTAAATCCTGCAATGAAATTTATTGTTTACACTGCTCCATGTATACAGCAGTGATTAATTTGCCCTCAGTGAGTTTATAACCACCAATTCCATCTTTACACCTAAAAGATGATCTCTTTTAATTCCATTGGTATTAACTTTAAAGACCAGTTCCAAGCTTACCCATACATGCCCCAACAAGGTACAAAATCTCTGGTTGCCTCAGCATTATCTCATCCTCCAGTTACGTGGAATCAGCCTGACTCTTATTACTTTTCTACAGTAGCTCTTCACATACTGCTAGTCACATACAACCTTATATGAAAATCTATAATGTATGTGATAGAATCGACACAAAACAAACTCCTGTAATAGCAGCTCTAGAGAGCCATTTCAACTTGCCAATAGGTGTCTGTATCATACTGGAATGTATATTTCAAAACAGCATTCTAGTGTGTAACCCCAGAATGGAACTAAAGACTATATATGATTCATGCGTTTCCATTTCATCTACTGTACATGCCAGACTACAACAAAGACGTATAACTTGTAAATTATTATTATTATTCTACGTTTTCTTTCGCTTTTTCTTCATACTAGTTTACAAGATGCTAGTTACAAAATGATGGCTCAGTGTTAGCTCAGTGGTTAACGCCGGTGCCTTTCAATCATAAGGTCCCCGGTCGGAGTCACTCCCAGATTAATGTATATCATCCAGTTACAGAGTTGTTGACAATTAACAATTCATAATCATGGACATTAAATATGAATCTAAGAGACTGACTTCGGTCAGCTTGCGACTTTGTTAAGACAATGATGGCTTCTTCGCGAGTTCCTGCTCTTGCAGGAGGATCTAATATACATACATACATACACACATACGTACATACAAGATGCCTTTTTATTACTATTTCGTGCATTGCTACTATAGATATGAAAGACAATACCCTACCTCTACAAATTCCCTCAAAATATTTCTATCTGTTTCTTGAAGATCCCCAATTCCTTGCGCGAGTCAAAATTACCTGAGCGATTTAATTTAACGGTGGTTTAATCTCTCACTCTGGTGGGTTGCTCTGTCCTCATTTCTTTGCATCTTCTTTGATTGCCACGAAAAATGATAAAGGATTAAATTGCAATCAAGTCAACGGTAAATTATCAATCCAGGCAGGCTTTCTGGAGATAGAAGTATTAAAGCAATATGGCAATAATAAACATGAAAACAGCCTGCTCATATCTGTAGACTACAGTGCATTTTCAAAATTGCCATTTAGAGCATGTGTGCAAAAATGGTGGAATGCTGCCGAACAAGAAAATGGATTAGCCAGGAGGTTTCGAAGCTCAACTAATGCAGCCTGTGGAACTTTATACTATCAGAGCAATGTCTTCTCTCCGACCATATTTATTGATAGTCGACTGCAAAGATGAAATCACATTACGATGGAAAAGAAAAAAAGGAAGAAACTTGGAACCGTTTGTTGTAAAAAGTGTCGACTTGTGATAGGATACTTTGACAGATGGACCCATGTATAGTCTTTCCTGATCTTTTGTTTCTCAATTAAAAGTGAAATTTCTGTTTTCATTATTAGGGAACGCACATTCATTAAGTGTTGCTGTCCACAGCTTGAATACGAATTTGCACTGTGGCTTGTAATTGCAACTTCCAGGTGTCCTCGGCTGCTCAGATAGACTCTACATGGCACATTGTAGCAGGCGCATAGCCAAGGGGGGGGGTCGAAGGGGGCGACCGCCCCCCCTTGAGCATATTTTTTTGTACGTTTAAATGATATCGCTAGTAATTTCAAATATAAAATGCTTAGATGCAACTTGCAAGGCCTGGGAAGTGCCATTTCAAGCAATCTGGGAGGCATTTTCGGCCAAAATTTTCTGGTACGCTTCGCGCCAACCCATGGTGGCACTACGCTTAGATAGTTTCCAATGCCGAATCTACGGCTCTGATAATTTGCCTACAGGTTCACCCCTCCCTTGGCAAATTCTCGCTATGCGTGTGATGACTGTAGTCATGCTTATTTGCTATAAACTCAATAAACCTTTATTGTCCTTACAACATTCAGTTTCTGCTTGTAATTACTGCTCCTAATTTCTTGCAGGTTTAAAGCCTTTCACTCCACCATGTCCACCATCTCCTTTTCCTAAATTGCTATGAATTTTTTCTTTGTTTGCCAACGGGCACTATGGTTCATTGCTTAGTGGAATATTAAAGTATTGTATATCATCACCCAATATCATAATACCACTCGTGCCAACTATTTACCAACAATTCCAAGTTTGGATACAATCTAAGTTAAGGTTATGGAGTTTTTGCAATTATAAAGTTTTGGCCCCTCCCATAAAATTGGGCCCGACAAAATTTTGAGACTAAATGGTCCCAAATATATTTGGTCCAATCAAAGTTGCTCAAATATGTTCCCCCCCCAAAAAAAAGTGAACCCCAAAAAAGGTGGGCCCAAATGGTCCCATAAATATTGCGCCCACCAAATTTGTGCCCATAGAATGTGTCCTAAAGTGCATTTGAGGGCACAGAATTTTTAGGGGCCCAGATGGCCTACATGTACCAGCTATTAACCAACAACTGTATACCAAGTTTGACTACAATCTGACTTAAGGTTGCAGAATTGTTGCAATGTAAACATTTTTATGTTTGACCCCATATCACCTCATTAATATTCAAAAGGTCAAGGCCAAAAGCAAGAGGACACACCTTCTCACTATAATACATCTACATAGCAAGTATAGCAAATATCCATCACTCCATTGTTGAGTTACTGTGGATCCTAACCAAGTGTCAAACACGCAGACATACGCCAACCTGACTGCATTGGGTTCCTTTGCTTCCAGAAAGGAACCAAAAATCCTAAGAGTGTAACAAACTTGATAAATTTGGACACCAGCAAACACTATATTCTTATCAGTTTGCCATGTCTGGTATACCATGTTAAGCTTCATTTTGTGCCCCGCAGACTTGGAGTGATTACTTCTATCTCTGTTGTTGGATGACGAGCTACATTAATGAAACTTCACCATTGAGAATGTGCAATGAAAAGTAAACTTTTTAATAGTGCCAAAAAATATGACCACTCTAGGCATGGAACAAGAGTGCCAAGGTATTGATTGAGCAGATAGGTAAGCACTGAGCGAAGTTAATATGATGAACGACTTAATACAGTTTACATTTTCTCAAGTATTACGAATAAAAACCTGCTTGTATCTTTGCCCGCCCTTTCGCTCTGAGTTCCTCTTTTCTACATATTTCTTCTTTAACAAAGTTTAAATTTTGTTTCTTTCGATACCATTATATACGGTTATTGGATTTTGTGATATGTTGACAGAAATAATTTCAACACAAGTTTAAAGCACATTGACCTTATAAATTATTATACAGCCTATCATCCAGTGATATAGGTTGCTGCTGCAACGTTAATTGATTTATAATGCTTGGTCAAACACAATCAGTTTTCAAATCTAAAATGGAAATGCTGAACAGTTGCATTCAGATTGGTAAAAAAATAGCTTGGGATTACAGATTATAATACAGTACATGCACTCTATCCACTTCATGATAGAAGTGTGAAAGACATGATTCACCAACTTTCATCATACCATAATCTGCTTCAATTTGCGTACTATTACTTGATGATACACCTCACTCAGGGGGATATTTCAGTATTTAAAGGTAGTCAGTATAGGCCCCAAATTATAGCAAAAAGTACTTTCCTGGAGGTCTTTACTCTCCAAATTGTTCTCAGACAATTTTAATAAGCACACAAGATGACTGAATGTCCCAGTGAGGACAATTTCCTCCAAGGTTGTAATAAAAACAGTGGAAGAATTTTGATCAAAGGTGACCATATTTGAATATCTAGCATATTTGGGGCCAATACAGTACATACCTTTAACAATCAGTGTTGAATATGAATTGATAGTGATCTTCTGCTAACAGTATGCCATACTATGGAATAGTGTTTACTTTTTTGTAGCAGTTTTGAAGTTAATGGACTTCTCCAAACATACAGTACTTCTTTTGCTATGGTGATCTGTGCAAAAAAAACTGCTATATCTATTTAATTTGTGTAGAATTTTGCTAAAATTTTTCATTTTGATCTTACTAAATTACTCCCAGTATAGGTTCCTTTAAATATAATATAAGTCACACTAAACAATCAAATAATCCTCTAGCAATTAACTTCAAGGAATATCATTGTTCCTGCTCACATTTGCATAACATATTTTCATTGCGATCAGAAAGTGGATAACCTGTAACATATGTTTTAATCTGTGTTAGGAAGGTGGAGAAAATATATTCTTTCTTTAAGAATTTAAAATGCTTATGTAAGATTCAAGATTTTTTTATACTTTTATCAACAGATATAAAAAATAAATAAAAAAGACTACAACTATGTAAATGCTACAAAGAAATAGCAAGCTTAGAAATGGAAACAAAATGCTTAAATGTCTGACAGTCTGAGCATAAATCAGAGGAGGTGGTCTAAGAAAAGCTGTTGTGTTTTGTAAGCATTATACTGTTTACAAAGTATTGTACATTATGCTGTTCTATTAAAAAACCTCAAAATGTTTCTAACTAACATTCTCATATCGCTATTAAAACTTGTTTTTATTTTTGTAATTTAGCTTGTTTGTTCAATTCTCCTTTTTTTTCTTTCTTTCTAGCTTACTAACTCTAGATCTCCCAAATTTTTGTAAAACACCGGTTGGCAGGTCTGCTGAATGACTAAGTACTGTCTTATTGAGATGGACAAAGCTGCACGAAGCCTTCCCAAGCAACATTTCTAATCGATGTGGCATGCCATGTGTGGTTGCTTCAAGGGGTTCATTTGTATATTCTGGTAATGAATCATCAACACCATTTCTCGTACATGATATACATCCACACTGGCAGTACTACTGAAGATACTGTAGGATGTGGGTCATTCCATATAAGGTTGGGGTACGATGGATTTTTTCTTTGCATTCTGTACACGAAAAACCTCGCTTACATATTTGCTATACACTACACAAACTGATCAAGCTGTTACAATCTTGAATTTACCGTGATGGATGGAAGTAGAAATATTGTTTTGCAAAAAGGGAATAAGAATCGGATAATGCTCATCTGGTAAATTATGGGAAAGGTATATATGTGTTTAAAAAAAAAAAAAATTGTGACAAAGGATGTGTCATTCTTTCGCACACTTATTGGTGCACCTTCCAAGATCAAATCTGTTTAAGTACTGTAGGTAAGACTGCAAATTCCCATGGTGATTGAATTAATGCTTTTCACAATTTACATTACAAAATATCCCCCAATAACACATGGCAGGGAAATAATTTAGTAATCAAATTATGTGGAGCAGTTTTGAAGGCTCTAAAATATGTCTCATATAAATATTTAAAAATTTATATTCATATAAAGTATCTATATATAATTGAAATCCTAGTGAGTTGGAAAATCAAGAACAGTGATGAAACTTAGACCAGCCTCCGCCAGGATTCGAACCAGGCATTCCGCTTTATATGCGGACACCCTAACCACTAGGATAAGGACGCTGATTGTATGTCCAGAGGTTCGAAACCGGTAAGGAAGGTCGTAATGCCACTGTAGGCGTTTGTCACCTGTATCGGACAATACTAGTTCTGTTTTGGTGACATATTTTGCCTTACTCTATAGAGATCAAACATGATGCTAACCAACTCGAAATATATATGTAAAACATATATATTTATATAAAATATAAAAAATAAAATATAAAATAAATAAATATATATAAAATATTTTAAAAAATACTTTGGTTTCTTGTGTATAAACACTTATTACATGTATACTTCATTGCACTTGTAGCATGTTTCCCGTTCTTGCATTTCACGATACCGGATACATCATTTCCTGGATCATGTTTTGTTGTTGATCTTTCAGCTTTAATTACATGGGTAATAAGATCAAGGGACGTCGTATTTCAGGTGTTCTGTGCAAAGCACAAGTCTTTACTATACACTGGTTGTGATACTTTAGTTAAACATTAACGACTTATATATGAGTTAGGCAGTCATGAATGGGGTCAGAGAGTTATGTATCACAGCATACACAATTTAACATTGTGGTGTCCTAGGCAAAATAGTTTCACATATGGGTAAACAAACATCTCTACAGCTATGAAATGGAAATTTTCTGTCTGGGAAATTTCAACTCACTTCAGTCACAAGTTGAAGCTAGGGCAAAAAATCTTGTATGGATTGGTGCTCCTTGTATAGGTCCCCCCTATGACCTCCACTGGGGATCAAGAGGTGGTTTTCAGCACATATTGGTTGGATGCACTCATCTTTTTGGAATCATTTTAGGCAGGGAAAACTATCAATGGAGTAAAAATTTTCATGAAATCAGTCAAAATCACATTAGACTGAGACTGGTATGTGATGCAATGATTATGTGTGTTATAAATGTAACTCAAAAAAGGCACTGATGCTATAATATGAAGGCAATTGCTGTCCTTGTGTTACATGTGGTGTCCACCATGATATATTGGGTAAATTGCCATATTTGAAAAGTGATTCTGGAACACTTTTTCCATGTTTTGACTTAAACAATAACATTTTGTAAAGAGTTTTTATAAAATTTATCATAAATAATCTTAATCTGAATATTCACCACAAAGGCTACACTGACCCTTGTACAATATGTTGACAAACTATTCCCTATGACCAAAGTTACTTATAGCACATTAATGTACAGTACATAATGAGGTTACATGAGTCAGCCACATACACCTGTAGTATTAAAGGGAGTGAAGACTCGTGCACAAGGAAACGTCTGATGCCGGTAATCTGACCTACTTTCGAATGAGGTGTAACAGAAGTGTTAGACACCACCATCGATCCCAAAAAATACACACACAGCTTGCTACCGTCGGTAATTAGACACTAGTGTACAGTCAATACATGTACTGTAGCTACGGTCAATACCCACAACACAGTGTACATAGCAGCGCTGGACATCTCAGGTTTAGATAAAATATAACAAGGTATCACGTTTCATTACTGTCTGCATTTTGCAAGCAACAGAAAGCTAACTTTTTTCAGAGGGCGACACACGGTTTGGGGCGAGTCTTCAATGCCTTTACGCTTCCATGAGCTGTAACATATCTCTGGGCATGACAAAGTACCTTATAAACTAGGATAGCAATGCTGTACAATCTCAATATACTAACCACTGAGCTTGTACTTTGATAGACAGCTTTAAGTGTACAATAAGTTAAGGCAAGGAAAAGCTACCAAGATTTTCATATTTCATTCTTTGGTTCTATTGAACAACAAGGAAATAATTTCACCACAAATCATTGGGGGCATTACCATACAAAGTGAATAACTTTGTAATGTATTGTCCTACAGAATGGTATAATTCATATTCATAATTATAAAAGAATGAATTTATGATCCCAAAAATTATAAAGGCTATCAGTAATGAAATCATAAATTTAGCAAATATTGTAAATATTCCTTTAAAGCTCTCCACATTGATTAGGTACTAAATTATACATCCCAAATGGATAAACAGCAGAGCTGGCATATTAATACTAAATATATTCAACCTTAGGGAATTGTGCAGGCTCCTTGATTATCTCCATGAATTATACAGTGAAATTCCAAGTGAAAAGGAGAGGTACGAAGGAGAGAAGGTCGAAATTAAATAAAAAATTAAAGACATAGAGAAGACACAGGAATTCCAAATTTTAATAAGATATGAATGGTCAGACAATTGTTCAATGACCAGTATTCCCTTTAATTAAGTTATGCAATGGACAGATTTTACTTTATCATCGTATTCTGTACACTCGTAGCTTTCCAATGATACCCAATTTGTGTAAAACGTAGCTTATATCCTCGAGGAATAAACAATCAAAAATTTGAGGGTAATAAATACTTTCAAAAAATTGTTGTAAATATACGGTAATGCGGCATGACATCAGTCGAGGAACTCAGCTCACTACCCGGACGCTATGTTAACATTCTTAAATGTCTGAGAACACCAAACGTTACACTGTTGCAGTGCTCTGTAGTAACCGAGACTCGGTGTTTGGAGTTTTGTTTTTACATAAATTTATCTTGTAACTGTAAAATGTGCCAAGCCCATGTGTGGTTGCAGGTTGCTCCACCACAAGTAAATACGGATTTCACCTCCACGATTTTCCAAAAGATGACAGAAATCAAAGAATTTGGACACGAATCATTCAAGACATTCCAAGACATGAAAACCCACCACTTCATGACCTCTTTAAATTAGCTAGCATTTAATTACTAGCAACCATTCCTAGCATGCAGCAGAATAGGGAAATCAGCGTCATGGTTCATTTATTTCATTGAATGTTACCTCAGTTTTCAGTGTCTCCTCCATGTTTATAACTTGGCAGAAAGTCATGACTAATCCAGCAAACATACCACATTCATGTACTAACCATAACATAATGACGAGTTTTATATTCATTCACCTGGAAGCCAATTAGGTTTGTGATTCTTTGCAATACAATTTGCTCAAATTTCAAAATAACTATCTGATTAATGTAGAGCGAGTGAGTTAAATTTGTCCAAGAATTAAGTGAGAACCAGAATAGATTTGTAGCGATCCCTTGTGGGCATCAAACATGTCATTCACTCATAAGGACTTTACAATATAGACTTTTAAACCAAAATGTTTCAATATCCAGAAAGAACAGTCTTCCTATGTGAAATATCACAGACACATTTGAAAATTTTTGAGTAGCAAATCCCTTTAATAATTGTTGAGCATTACATTAAATTTTTATATACACTGTGAAATATTAACATGCTGTTCTAGCCAGTTTAAAAGTTTCACTTTTGATACAAATCCTTGTTGGTTTTGTTTTTCTTTGAAAACCTTTATTTTTTACTTTTACTTGTAATTACTTAGTTTGTGTTTATTATACAAGTAAACTTATAATGGAAATGACCTTCATACCACTTCTAAAACTACTGAACATGTTGAAGCTTGCCAGGTATCGTGTGAACTGTGACGTATAGTATTACTACCGAGGAATACTGAAATAATGACCCAACAGAATCTGAAATGGCCAAATGGACTTGAATGAATGTGGGTCCACATGAATACAGAGCCATCTAGGTCCAACATGTATAGCCCCTGTATACTCATCAATAACATCAGAACAGCAGAGCCAACATCCTCATCGATTCAGCCTTTATGGGAGTATTCCAGATGTGTAGACTCGAAGCATAGTATAAAGCTAGCACCAGTATGCAACATTACTTCCACTCAAAAAAATCCATTTCAACTGGACTGTAAAGTTAACAATTTACTAAAATTTTGCTGACAGGACTCCCTCCCAACACCTGTGGGTGGGGACCATGAAATCATACTTATCAATAATTTCCTCCCTCTCCCTCCTCTCCCACCCTCCCCATCTCAAACCTGTGGAACAATGTCAGAGTCCATGGCTTACGGTCAACTTGACATGATTAGAGACAATGGGCAATAAATCAAGTCCCAAATTAATTTATCCGTAGAAACAAACAAGGAAGTAAAAACAGATATCTGTCTTAATTCTGCAGGTTGTACCTATGCACTACACTTGATTATTATATACAGTATATGATGGTATTCATAAATTATAACTTAAATTACAGTATACCCACCTCGTTGTAAGTAACTTTAGTATGATATTACAACTATAATTGCTTCAAAGTTCAACTTTTAGACTTTCAGGAAATAACAAGATCCATAAAGTGCTTCACCTTGATAGAATTTGTAATTCTGAAAGTACCCTGGGATTATTTAAATACATTTAACCTTTACGATGAACTGACATACTTTTTTCCCCCTCCTTAAAAGTCTTTGACTTAGTTAATCATGAACAATGCCGTATTGAATATCCAATTGTCTTACGGTGCACGCTCAGTAATTTCAGAATCAAAATGAATAGACAATCAAACTAATGGAAATTTATCACAATATATACACTGTAAGCTATTGTCATATGTGACAAATTCAATGGGTAAGTCTGTAAATCTGTAATTCTATAAAATAGATAGATATATGTACATGGACCAAGATTCAGAGATTGAGAAGTTTGAAATATAATATTCCACTGTATAATAATTAATGTTAGCTACATGTATTTTCAGTAGTCATTATAGTATACATGTGTATTTACAATGTGTATTTACAATGTGGCTTTACAGTACATCCAACATGTATTGGGGTACTGAATGTACAGTAGTTCAGTGCAAGAGATACTGATACAAAAATACTTTCAAACAACTTTAATAATTTTAAGTGACTGTCCATTCCATTTCAACTTGGCTGCTGCTATCCTTGTCAAAGGTTGCAATGCCTTTCTTCTGCTTTTTTCAAGATTTGACAGAAATTCTTTGCTCCTTTCAAAGTCAATTTGAACAAATTAGATCTAACTGCAGTTTGGATTTCAACTCTTTGGGGGGATTGAGGCCCCTATAAAGTCTAAAGTAGAAACTGATATTCTGTTATTATCAAAGTTTCTCTTTCTGGTTCAGGCAGTGTTACCTTAAAAAAATAACAACGGTAAACAGTTTGAAGCTTTGGTCAAACTTTGAAACATCAGCATAATTGAGTAATAGTCATGGCAATTTTGTCCCTTTTACTTTAAATTAAGTGGAATAACATTTGTCTGAACATGCATACTGTAATAATGGTGAAAGTTAGAACATCCCTATGGCCCTATCATTCAATAAAGTGGTGTAGATGTTATCATGTAACCCTTTATATTTTTCTAAATAATGCACATATACCAGCAAAGTCTCTTTCGTTAGGAATTGATGCAGGGCTATATTTGCTGCTTGAGGGTGCTTTTCCAGTGAAATGAACATGTCCAAGTATCAGTTCGTTACAATCGAGTAAAATTTCCATGGTGGTGGTGCACACGTTGCAATGAAGGAGGAACATGCAATTAGGGTACTAATAAAAGCTGCCAAAAAGCAAGAATCAGCTTAAGTTTCACACCTTCTTTGAGACCTGACCTTTAGAAACTTCATAGGATTTGCCTTTTGCAAACCTTAAATGATCTTTCACCTATACCAAAATTGTGGAGCGAGTTTGCTTGTAATTTTGGTAATCTACCATGTATAATCTCTTTTGAAGGTAAAGTTCTTCATATAAGTACATTTGGATCTCTGCTGACCCCAAATGACTTTTAACCTAGACCCAAAATACTAAGGTTCTTGTTCTCACTGCAAGAAAGACACGTGACAAATGAGCTAGTGAACTAACCTATCTTGGGATATTACCGTATTTACAAGGTTTGTGATTATAAGGCTTTACAGAATGTGACCTTTTGATGACCCCAAATGACCTTTTGACCTCCACCAAATACAATAAGGTTCTCATACTCATTATAGGGAAGCCACATGCAAAATATGAGAGCCAATAGAGCTTCCTATCTTGAGATATCATGTTTACCCGGATTTCATGTTTTGACCTGTAACCTTAAATGAACTCTGACCTCCACCAAATTGTGCAAAAACTTGACACTACATAAGGCCATCCTAACAGGCATATATGACCTCCAATCAAAAAAAAAATAGGTTTACAAGCTAGGGCATCACATACATACATACACACACATGCCAACATGACTGCATAGGTTACAGTACTTGTTAACCTATGGCAAGTTAACCAAAAATTGTCATGTCTTGTTCTGGGAAAAAAAAGACATATTCCAATTTAACCAAAAATTCTCAAGTTCACTTTAAGCGAAATTCACAATTTCCACATCTGTCAGCAATTAATTCCCTTAGTCTGTGTTTTAATGTTGAACAACTGATACACTGCTTGAAGTTTGAAGTCATCTACCGGAAAATGGCTCACCACATACATGGGCGATAACATATATGCCACGTTTATCTGAAACGATTGGCATGACAAGCTTACTTATTTTATTTTGGGTTTTATACACTTTCATTTGTTTTTCTGTCATTCCAAATGTTACACCACTTCATTTCTTGAAAGAGATGTACATTGTACATGGCAATGGGAGTGTCACAATGGAGTGTAACAATAGAGTGTAACAAGGGAGTGCTCTCATATTGCATTGAATTCATACTGCACAAAACTCATAGTAACATATTCCGCCATACGGAGAGATGATGAAACTTTATTTGTTATTTACATCCACCAAAGTCATACCAGTAACAAGGAAATTAGTAATCAACTTCAAACATTAGCAAATGATAAAATAATCTGTTAACTTCAAATTTTTGTCACAACAAAATAATACTTATTGGACTGAATTGAGTAACAATGGAGTGTAACAATGGAGTGCTCTCATATTGCATTGAATTCGTACTGTACAAAACTCATAGTAACATATTCCGCCATATGGAAAGATGATGAAACTTTATTTGTTATTAACATCCACCAAAGTCGTACCAGTAACAAGGAAATTAGGAATCAATTTCAAACATTAGCAAGTGATAAAATAATTTTTTAACTTTATATTTTGGTCACAACAAAATAATACTTATTGGACTGAATTGTATAAGAATAATAATTTGCTACTTTCGAGTAGCCAATTGTGTATGGTCTGCATATCCATCAATTACCATGAGAAATATCAAAGATCTTTGGATTTGTGTAGCTTTGTCAGCGTGCTAATAAGCTACAAACCCAATGCAACCAGTCCCACTCTAAATTTCAAATCTATCTGCAGATTTTGATAAAATTATGCAGGTACCAGTTTTAACAACGCCAAAAAGCATATATAGCCTGGCTGCAACTTCAAACAAAATTTGCCGAAAGCAATAAGCTGCTCCAGGTAGGTAGGTTATGAGCTAAGACTTAGATTAAATCGTAAACTTGGCGTGAATAGTTACTTGAAAAGCCGGAACAGCTTTTCATCAGATCTACTGGTTTCTACATATATACTTATCTTACTTAAACAAAGAGGATGAAGGGTAGGGTGGTAAACACTTCCAATATGTATGTCATGAAAAATAGAATCAATTCCATTTGAATGGAAGAACACCAACAGTATTTGCAAATTACAAATTATAAACTGTATCTACTACTGTAACACATCACGGTGGAATCCAATAAGGTGGGGACAGAGAGGGGGAAAGAGGTTTCAAATTTGCAAAGGGAAATTACTGATTCAGAAGAATACTTTATTTCCACTTTCTTATCCCTTCCCATCTCCTTATCCAGGTTTAGCAATTTGGTATCAATGCAACTCTGGTGACAGGTATACAGGTGAGAGAATTCTGTGAAATATCAGAAAAGCTGGTTATAATTCACCTAGCTCTAGCATCTAGACCACCTTACTTAAGTACCCTAGAGGTCTTTTAAGAAAAAGGTTTTTCGCAAAAAGGATGCAAAAGTCACTCACCTTTGCTTTATTCGCACGAAAGTTTCATCAGTCGTGAGTTTTTCTTGAATGAAAAGGCCTCGCTGAATTGTATGAAGCGATCTACAACGGTAGAATGGTAACAATCACCTCATTACTGAAGTCAAAGAATGCGACATCAGATGGCCATCGGAAAGAGAGAGAGAGAGTTGATGCTGGGACTTGCTACTAGTCTTCAATTCTCTGTTATATAAAAGGTGATAACATTTTAAGAATAGAGAGGCACTGCAGATTATAAACATAGCTTTAAGATGGCAAGGATCAGTTGGCTCTAAATGCCACATGAAAATTTCTAGTCTTTGAACTTCTTTCTTTTTAAGTATCTAATTTGTAGTGGGTTGTTAAAAAGAGGCTCAAACAAAAATTAAGGTATGACATATTATGGCCATGTGTACAGTACCCAGAACATAAACACACAATTACCCATCATGCACTACTGGTAATTTCGGATAAACAATATCGGGATACACAAGAGTAGTGCTTAAAGGGTGTGAACACTCGCGCACAAAGAAACGTCTAATGCCGGTAATCTGACCTAGTTTCGAATGAGGTGTAACAGAAGTGTTAGACACCACCATCGATCCCAGAAAATACGCACACAGCTTGCTACCTTCGGTAATTAGACACTAGTGTACAGTCAAAACATACAGCTGCGGTCAATACCCACAACACAGTGTACAAATGATACAACAATGGACATCTCAGGTCCAGCTAAAAATAACAAGGTATCACGTTTCATTACTGTCTGCATTTTGTAGCGACAAGCAGAAAACTTCACTTGCAAGCAACAGAAAGTTAACTTTTTCAGATGGCCGCACACGGTTTGGGGCGAGTCTTCAATGCCTTTAAACTTGCCATGTTGCCATGGGAATGTGGTCTCTACCCCGAACTGAGAACCCTAGCTCCCTGCTGTATCTTCTTCTAGCACAAAAGTAATGTACTCCTTTTAAAATTGGTTTCACAAACCTTCAAAGTTTTTCAAAATAATTCATAACTGGTGCAATTTGGACTTAAATAACAATACCCTTTGTTTCTTTGGGTTTTTTTGGGGGGGGAGGAGGAGTATTTATATATTTATGTTTTTAAGGTATAATATGGTACCAGTGGATTGTGACAATTTCAACACAAATTGTAGTTTTAATATTTCTGCTAATTGAGACAAATTTTAATTGGGAAAAGTGTTAAACAATGGAAGCAAGTGGTTAATCAATTTTATAATCAATCAATTTGAGTATCAACATCTACTGACTCAAAATTGTCTTGTTAGACTGGGCTTGTTTACTGTAGCTATCAAACCTGCAGTTTCTTGCAGTTAGTGAATTAATAAAAGCTTATATTCATGTTCACCCCAGGAAGTACAGATCCTAGTCATAAATGTATATATCTACATATAAATATTATCTTGCCCAAAAACAGGTGCCCAAAGTTACTGCAGCTGGTTGTGTTTGCATTGAGCAAACCACTAACAACACATTGTTTAATTACTTTTCCAAAAAAAAGGCAATAAATGCCATGTATGTATGGTATGGTACATGAAATATGGGAGGAGTAGTAACTGATAGTGATAAAATTTGACAAGGTGCCATTAATACAGTCAACTTAACGGGGGTGACTTTAGGCACAAAAATAATTTCGAAGTGTTGTGGACCATTAAAGGGTGTGAAGACTCGCGCACAAAGAAACGTCTAATGCCGGTAATCTGACCTAGATTCGATTGAGGTGTAACAGAAGTGTTAGACACCACCATCGATCCCAGAAAATACGCACACAGCTTGCTACCTTCGGTAATTAGACACTAGTGTACAGTCAATACATACAGCTACAGTCAATACCCACAACACAGTGAACATAGCAGCGTGGACATCTCAGGTCTAGATAAAAGATAACAAGTTATCACGTTTCATTACTGTCTGCATTTTGTAGCGACAAGAGAAAAACTTCACTTGCAAGCAACGGAAAGTTAACTTTTTATAGATGGCGGCACATGGTTTGGGGCGAGTCTTCAATGCCTTTAAGAGACCACTGATATCAGTGCAGGTTGTACTTCTGTTACACTTTCAAAAGTTTGCAAAATTACTCTGTAATAATGTGAGGTTCATCAATTAAAGTGACTGGACTATTTAGTCTAATACACAGACCATTAGGTGACTTTCCAAGAAGCAACACAGACTTCGACACGAAAACACAAGAGTTCCATGGCCTCAGATGACATGTTTACAATGCCGTTACAAATTTTTAATGGTATGTCAGCCAAGGGTGAAGGTTGCTCTGTTGTTTATCTGATGTTAAAAGGAACATGTTTTGGTTCAGTTGTTTGAATTTATAAAAGAAAGGGTAAACACAAACACTAACATCTAGGCCAGCACTGAGGAGCTGACATTCATCATCAACTTAGCTTTTAAAGGGGCATTCCAGAGTTTTAGCATATATTTAGGTGAGTATCTTGTCAAACCAAAGAAGCTGTAGAAACTTTACTAGCACTCTTTTAAGTTTTCCCTTTTCTTAGACTATGATATATCCAGACTAAAATACTGCCTTAACTCTTCTTTTATTAAATACACATCCTCCTTTTAGCATGATCCACTAATTGAGATGTATATTGGGACTAATCTCAATCATGTCTTTCCCTAATTAAGTAATAAGATACTATATGGTAGCTGACTATAACATTATCACAGCAATGAACTTCCTTTCTCAATGTTCACCCATTTTTGCAAATCAATTTTGGAGTACATTACAATTTGAATTCATAAAACTGATCATGCTTATTTTCAAAACATATGAAGGATGTGGTTAATTAACCAAGCCATTTGACTTGAAAAGAAGACAAACAAACATGAGCAGCAATATTTCAACCACAAGATGGGTTTCTCAGATCTCATTTAATCACTTGTTTTTGTCATCAAACAGTAAGCTGAAGTTTTTATCAATACTCTGCAATTGCTAAATGGAAATTTTATGTTGGGGAAGGGTGCAGCTATCCTTGTTACATACATACAGTACTGGAATGTCACTATCATTTTTCTTCTATAAAGTTGCCTGTAAGCATCAATAATATAAATTAAGGTCTGTTAATGACATTATCATAATTAAAATCGTTAAAATTTCATTTTTCTTCATTTCTGTGTTAGGTACAATTTTGTTTTCATCCAACAGAAAAAAAAAGGATAAAACATACAACCCTACACGAAATTTCCATGTTGCAGATCATTGGCAAAAACTTCCGCCTACTGTTTGATGACAAAAACAGTAATTAATGAGATCTAAGAAAGCCATTGACATTTGTTTTGTAATCCAATACATTAACCCCCCCCCCCATATCTTTTTTTTTACACTCTTTGTATCTCAAATTCTTTGTTGTTACATCATGCACAGCGCATGTTGTAGACGTGCTTAATGAATGACAGAGAAGAAATATTAAGTTTGCACATAATACCACAATACATCACAGTCAGAGTTAATTACAATATGAAAATCCTTTTACCGAGAAAAGCTAATTGTATCCTTTTAAGCCATAAAATTAGACTTTTACTTTCTATTGATCAAGTAATGGTTGCTTTCTTTTGTGACGGGAAAGCTAACCTTTACAAATGTAACCTTACTGAATTGTAACCGTTACCATGCAGTAGCTGTTAAGCCTAACATTGGATAAATCATGAAATTTATTTGTTGGGTCTTTCAGGTTTGTTATTCATTTGTGAAATGTTATGCAGCTGGCATTTTTCGGACAAGCTTCCATCCCTTGCATTATATGAGCCCCCCCCCTCCCCCCAAATGTTGTACAGATCATTTAGATATTCACCCCCATCCCGACTTTCCAAATGTCTGGCCAGGCAACTGTATAGGCAACTGTGTAGGTCAGTGGCGGCACAGCGCTGTTGTGTTACCAACTGTGTTAGGCTAGGTAGATTAAGTGCATTTATTAGTAGAATAGAGACAGGCCAGAGAGGACTGAAGTAAATTAGATGTTCATGTTTATTTTGAAAAGCAGCAATTTGTCATGAAAAATTTAATAATTTGTTGTGACATTACTGCCACAACCTAGTAACATGTACTTGCAAATTGCAAGACATTCCATCTGCAAACACAACCAGTTGTTTTAATGGTTTAAAGATACCACAGGTGTATCGCTTAATGAAAGCACAGTATCAGCATACAACCCAATGTTGAATGTAAACAAATATAAGATCATCATCAGCTCAGGTAACCGATGCACTTGAGAGAAACCTAATACTAGACATTCCTAGCCTATAGAATGTTTATGTTGACCTAATTAGCATCCTTCTATCTCAAACATGCACACACTCTAGAGCTCTGACCATGTAAGTGATCAGGACATTCCTTGATAGAGCCATGTATGATGGTGGAGATACTTAAAGGGTGTGAAGACTCACGCAAAAGAAACGTCTAATGCCGGTAATCAAGCAACGGAAAGTTAACTTTTTCAGAGCATGGCCCGCGGTTTGGGGCCAGTCTTGAGTGCCTTTAAAGGCATGCTGTATTGGCTCTAAATATGCTAGATATTCAAATATAGTCACCTTTGGTCAAAATTCTGTCTTTATTACAACCTTTGAAACTGTTTTCATTACAACCTTTGAAGAAATTTTTCCTCATTGGGATATTCAGTCATCTTGTTTGTTCCTTAAAAATGTCTGGAGAACAATTTGGAGATTTAAGACCTCTAAGAAAGTACTTTTGAGAACTTCTAGCAAATTATAGCATGCTATAATTTGGGGCCTATACTGACTACCCTTAATACACAAGTCTACACAATATGTAAAAAAGGTGACTTCAGGTGGTGACTGAATTTCTTAGTTGATATGACCTGTCATGAAAATTCATATCAAGAAAAAGATAAAAAATGTTAGTGCAAGTGTAATGTTTCTATTGCTAATTCCAACTTTCAAGACGGGCTTAATCTCTGGAATGCTACTTTGAAGGCTGAATTGATAATGATGATGATGTCCAGATGCTCCTCAGTGTAAGCCTACATGTTTTAATGTTAAATATTACATTGCTTTATAAATCTCTGATAAACCCGATGAAATAATACATACCCTACACTAATTATAAACTTCATTAGAGCAACAGAGCACACTTATGATGTATGACACCCATTTTTAATTGTAATGTTTTGTGAACGTGTTCTTTACAGCCAGAAAAGTCATATGATTTTTGCCTATTGATATTCTGAGTTGACTATATCTGCCAAACTCATCTAGTGGATGATATTTAATTCATAATCCAGTCTCTTTTAATTAAGGAACCTTACAGCTGTTAAAAGGGTCAGTTCTCAAAAGCTTTAAAGTGATATATAGTAAAACAACCTAGACAGTTGTCAGTGTTTGTTTTATAATGCTCTACAACATGTACACATTAAATTAAAATTTTCTTCCTAAAGTCCTCTTTAAAGAGCGATGGCTACTATAGGTCCTGAAAGAAGGAATTGACTATGACTTATATGCCTTTCGGCATTCTTTCAGGGACTGAAAGTTTAGGTGGTGTTTTCTTGCTTGAAAGCAACACATTCATTCAATGTTAATGTCCTGCACGGCATTATTTCATTGTACAGCTGTTGGATAACACAATAGGCCAGTTTTCATTCCAACTTATACTTAAACCACCCTCTCCCCCCCGCACCCTTCCAAGGGAGGGGAATCAAAAAGTCTAAGGCATTGATTTTAATAGTGAATTTAAAATTTCAACAACAAAAAATTCATATAGCGCTTTATACCAGCAATAGGTCTCAAAGTGCTTTACAGAAGTTATATTACCCCTGGTCAATGATAACCTGTCCCAGAGACAATCCCTCTAGTCGGCTGTAGTTATATACTGCACCCAATGGCAAGTTACCTCACAGGTACCCAATTAATCCCTGGGTGGAGAGAGGCAAGTGAGATAAAGCATCTTGCCCAAGGACACAACGTAATGAACTACGCAGGAATCGAACCAGCAATCCTTGGATCACAAGTCTGACGCCTTAGCCAATTGGCCACCATGCTCTCTGGCTTCAATATGGTCCTGAAAGTGTTAAGACTGACTAAATGCCTAAGCATCAGCATTGAAATTGACAGCATTTCCTACACGAAGACAGGCAATCATAAACCTTTATACTTAGTAAATACTGGAACAAATTTAATATCCGAATGCTTTCATGTCTATTTTTTAACATTAACCCAGAGGTTGTCAAAGATTATAACTCTAATAGTGTAAATTAAAGGTCAACGCAGTTGCCCCCACCCCACCCCCTCTCACCCCCCACCCCCCCCTTACAGATCTGCTAAAAAAATTACCAAATGGCCACCCTATGCTGGGACTTCAAAGACCAATTTTACTGTCACATTCAAAGCAGTCTCCCTCACCAAGTCGCTTGATGACAAATGTAAATTTACATTAATACACCTCCTTGTTTGAGGATAATTAATTGATTGATTCGGAGCCTCCAGAAAAGTACTTTCAGCATTTTTGAGCAAATACCCAAGGCATAAAATGCTGACTGTTATCTTACAGTTAAATCAATCAAAGTACAATGCACTTCTCTGTCTCATTTTGTTTGCAATGGAAATGTTATCATCCTGGCATTTTGCAAATTTGCTCAGAACTACAAACAGGAATGCTTTAAATCTGAGAAGACAAAAAAGTTCTTCAAACTATTATTTTACCAATATTTTTCACGATAAAATCTGTGCTTTCATATACCAAGAAAACCAACCCCCTACAAAACATAGCCTAGTTGTGTGTTTGATATTCAGATGAAGTCAACACACACATTTTAGGGCTAACCAATAATCTATCCTTGAAAGCTAAACAATTATCGTCAAAAAAGGGCCTCCCAAGACGAGAGTAGCATGGCAATTTTTTTTCAAAAGGTTTGGGAATGTTCCCAACTATTTTTGAGTCAGAATACTGTAGGCCTTCAGAATCAGGACTCCAACATCAGCTGGTCACAAATGATATTCTATAGTGTTGACGTCATTAATTAATACCCTCAAACGAAAGTCTACTTCAGCAATTTACTAGGTTTGCCTGTGGCGAGAATATTGGATGTGTGCCTTTTTTTCCTTGACAATGTACCCTACTATACTGGAGCTTACACAGACAAACATATTTGACAGCAGCCATAATGTTCGGAGTCCGACATGTCCAGAAGGGGGAAGGAAAAAGGAGTACTTCTGTAAAGCTAGGAAAAAAATTGAGTCCAAAAATAAACAGCTAAATTCCCAGATCGAAGAGGTAGATTTGAATGGCAAATTGTTTGAAAATATATACATATATATACACATTTGAAATTGTAATGAGTTGGAGGATCCGAACAGTGAAAAAACTTCAAGTCTCCATGGGTATTCAAGCCCGGGCCTCCTGCTTTGCATGCGGACACCCTAACCTAACTAGACCATGTATACTGAAATAAATATGTCTAGAGATCCAAACTAGTAAAGAAGGTTGTCAGTTCACTGTAGGCTTTTGCCACCTGTATCAAACAATGGAAGTTCTGTTTTGTTGGCATATTTTGCCTTACTCTAGGGATTGATCGATCATTATGCTAACCAACTCGAAATCATTCGTGAATCCTAAGGCTGGATCTCAAAAGAGATACTTTGAACTGAGTCTGTTAATGAAAATGGAAATAAATGACCAAGGCAAATGAACATATATATATTTTTATATATGTATATAAACTATTCAAAATTTCAGCTTCAACACAAAATTTTGCAAAAATCACACAACACCTGAGCAAATGTGAATAACATCTCCTACTTCTTTGCTCTTCGGTAAAAAAGACGATTAGAAGGAGAATGGATATTACTTTTGTCTTTAAAGTTTAAACAATTTGACCTTTTCAAAGCCAGTTTTTTGGACACTTATCACCACCTAATCCATCACTGTATCCTTCAAATCACAAACTGAACATATTTCACCATTTCACCTTCTTATCTTATCTTCTCTTTCATTTTGTGTGTTTTTGTCCTTCTTGCTCGTTTCTTAAATGCCTAGACCCTTCTGGCAATAGCTTCTCTGTACCATTAACACCGTTTCGGGCATTCGTGTGACACCAATCACTCGCAGCTTATAAGCAGCTGACCTTTCGTAATAACAGATACGTTTGTTTACGGTTGACATTTCACAGCTTTCAGCGATTATACTGAGCTAATCTTCTCTTCACTGCTAACCTTTTTCTTGAGTGCGAAGACAGTACAGTATCTTTCTTTAAAAAAAAATGTTTTCATTTTACTAAGTGCCTAAACCCTGCCACTCTTCTCTCCAACAGCTAAAATAGACAAGAGAAAAACACCTTTCCAAGGAATACTTGTAAAACGTCACCAAAAAATGCCTTTGGCGCTTTGAAATGGCTGCCTATCAAAAGCAGATACAATGCAATTTAGAACCATTTCAATTCAATTTACCAGACAAGCTTTCATTTCCAAAGTTTTTCCTCTGCTTACTACTTCTAGACCCTTCAAACTGTAAATTATGATCATGCTTGATATCAAATACGACTGTATGCATAGTTAACTAAAAATATGTGACGGCTCTGGAAGAGTGAGTGGATGCGTTTGCAGGTAACTTTCTTTACCATTAAGAAGTCTTCAAAAAATAGAAGGCATAAATATTGGCGATTTTTTTCTTCCACAACATTAAGCTGTTCCAACAGGAAGTAAGATATTTACACTGCATCATATGTAACACGTTACAATAAATTTAACGTGAAAATGCCAAGGTCACCAGACCAATCTAGGCAGTGGCGTAGCTAGAGGTTTTGGCGCCCAGGTGCAAGGGTAGAAAATTGCGCCCCCCCACTACTGAAAGAAAAATAAATTGCACGAGAAGCGCGCGAACATGTTTGGTTATATTTTTCGGGCAAGTCGTTACAGCCCCCCCCCCCCTAAATCAAATTGTGCCCCTACACCTATGATATTTCCACCTTTCGAAATCTACTGCCTTGGAACTGTATACTGAAATAACCGAAATTTCTGTGACATGTAGTCATTACAGAATACAGAACAGAATAATAAAAAAGAGAAACGGTCAAAATGGACTGAAAAGAAATCACAATCTATCAATTTGCTAAAAAAAACAACTATATTCAGTTCAGATTCTTATTAGTAAGTTTAAATTTTTAAGCCTGACGACATACATCAATTTCGTCATTTTTTTCTAAAAAGTGCTTATTTTTTTTACCCTCATTCGCCCATTTCAGCGCCCCCTAAACCCGGGGCACGTGCCCTCCCTGGACCCCACTAGCTACACCACTGAATCTAGGCACAGAGGAGCGAGAGTGTTTAAATTGTGAAGAGACAGGTTAGCCTGGAAATAAAGTAAACAAGCAAAGAGCAAGTATTCATGATAAGTAACCTCAGCTGGGCTGTAAACAAGTCCAGTAAAATAGATCTGAGTCCAAGTTTGAGGTCTAGTTCCAAGTCCAACTGGTCCAATTTGGAGTTCAGATAAGGCTGAACACAAGACACTTCAAAATCAAAATGCATCCACAAATCGGACTATGGTAGAGTCCTCATATACAAAATATATTGAGTAATAATTAGCATAATTAACATATAATGACAGCACAGATGAACTGTTTCAAACTGCAATCAAGGGGAAGAAGATTCTTAATAACCTAATTACAGTCCGAATAAATGCTGATTGATCAAATCTTTGCAGGTAACGACGGGAGGCCATCTCGTCTATCTACGCAGGAAATTAAGCCAACTCCTAGAGTCTGAAAGAATATTAATCATCAAGTCTGTTCCTCCCTCCCAACTGTAATTCACTCTTCAGAAATGTGTATCTCTGAAAGTCTTAAAACTCTGGTACTCACATGAATCAGTCAGGAAGGGAAACCTCCTCTTAATTGGCCAGTCCTTTTTGTCCACTTTACTGAACTACTGCTTGACATGTGTTTTTTAAAGAGAGACTGTGGTTCGCTTCTAAATGCCAGTGGCATAATTATATTACTGACTGAAATCATTTACAATTTACATTAAACATGGAAATTTGATAGCCTGGAAGGTTTGGAAATTTGCATAACAGACTTTTCAACATGTATGTACAAAGTAATAGACAAATCCTACCACAGTATTCAGTGAAAGCTAGAAGAGCATAGATTATTTGATGTGAAGTCTACAACTAGTTGTGATGGCTCACACACAATTGGAATAGTTACTTTACATTAATTCAAATTATACTAATTCGATTTATATTTGATATTCAAAGTTTTTTTTATTATTCAATTGTTATTTATTCAAAAATATTTATTATTCAATTCTTCAAATTATATTTTAAATAAAATTATATATTATGTATTTATATATATAATACAATGCCAAAGCAAAAGTCATCTAGTATAAATCATACAGAAAATAGCCAATTTTTCCACCATTTGAGATAACATGTTGACACCTTGAAGCTCAGAGGGTGAAAACTGATAAGAGCCTGCTTGAGTGTGTTATTTAAAGCAAGACAAATCTGACCACAGAACTTCACAGAAAAAAGAATAGAGTTCTTGTACTCAATAAGACTGATCCACATACAAAGTACGAAGTTAATCCACCATGCACTTTTTGAGTTACTTTGTTTATAAGCAAGTGTCACATACACAAAGGCACACACACACACATACCATCACCATTGCATAGATTCCTTCTGCCTCTGGCAAGGCATAAAAAACAATAGGGTTGTTGCATTCACTATTAAAGGTAAACCTCCATGCATGAAGAAACCTCCATGCATGAAGTTCATCCCAGCTGTTTGGAGTTGTCAAGTTTATGAGGTGTTCAGAATTCAACCTCTGGTGACCTGAATTGACCTTTTAAGGCAACAGAAAACAATATGGTTTTTGTACTCCCTAATGTACATCCACTAGTCCAAGCATGAACTTTAAACCACCAGTGTGTATTTGTTTTCAGTTATGGACTTTTACAAGCCAAGGTATGTCACACACACACATAAACATGCACACAATAACCATTGTAAAAATTTTGATTTGTTTTTGGCAAGGAACCAGAAACAAATGTTTAACCAAAATCGATTCAAAAGACTGCATTAAGCATCAATGCATCTGAAAGAGACTGCACAAACTCATACTGTATGTTAAAATACATACATACTGTATGTACTGCAAACTCTACCTAATACATACTGCACATGCTTGTTAAAGTACACACTGTGTCATAGCCATTTCTCAGCCCATAAGTTTTCACACCAAACTTCACACTATAGGGTGAAGGGTCTCTATATATCAATCATGACACTAACCATAAAAACTAACAATTAATCTGCTCTATCCATGGGTAGGAATGAATGAGACATAATTTTTTCCCATTGTATGCATGGTCTCACTGTACTCCTCCTGGACAATGATTCAAGAAGGGAGTTTCCATAACAACTCCCTGATTCAAGTGATGGATGTGAAAGTAAGGTGCACATTGATGCTGAGTAACTGCCGACCTAGGTATGTATACAGCATTTGTTGATGTTCTGTACATGAGGTGAGGGCCACTACATGTTAACATACTGTGTAGGGAATACTTTGGAGTGTTAGCCTGCTCAGTGGTTAATGCCAGTGCCTTTCAATCACAAGGTCCCCGGTTCGAGTCACTTCCAGATTAATGTATATCGTCCAGTTACAGAGTAGTTGACAATTAACAATTCATAATCATGGATGTTAAATATGAATGTAAGAGACTGACTTCTGTCAGCTTGCGGCTTTGATAAGCCAATGAGGCTTCTTCTCGAGTTCCTGCTTGCAGGAGGATCTAATATACATACATACTTCAGCTTCTTGCAATTTTGGTTGATGTCATATAAAATACTTTCAAAATACTAAGATTCTGTGCATAAACGAGCTCTGCTATGTATGTACACTACAGTCAGAACCTTAAAATTTCAACTATTTTGATATAGCATTTGGTTGATAACACAGGATGCCAGCCAAAATGAATCCCTGATAAATCAATAGAAAGAATATCCAATTCACAAAGTAATTTACAATCCACTCACATGAAACAAATGGTCTATTTTCAAAATGGTGTCAAGTACGTAGCACAATGACACAGTATTTTAAACAATGCTCAGGAACAAACTAAAGATCAATATTTTTAATTTTCGCCGAATCGCTTGCAGCAGCATGCAGATCGAACTACCGTGTGCACAGTATTTGAATGAGCACAGCATACTTCAATTATTCCCTTTTCTTCCAGTTCAAGACCCTTGACACCAGAGGGAGGGGGCTAGGATGCCATGACCCCCTAAAATCTTCAATGATTTTAATCTTCAATGATTTTAATCTATTAATGGTTTTCACAACACCTGTGGTGCTGTCACAGGTGGCAATTTCAATATCACTGAACAGTGGTGGTCTGAATGCTGCCCACCCCACCCTCGTACATATAAATTTCAGTTTCTTAGCGATAGCAAGAAAAATTCTATTGTACTGTACATGAATGGAGAAGTTTAAAGAAATTATCTTTATTCAGACTATTTCATTGACTCTCATTCACAAGGATTTATTCCGCATTTAGCAGTATGAATTTCTGCTTTTCCGGTAATCACAAATCAATCCGAAAGGACAAGCACAGCACAGATACAATAAGCACAATAAAATTGTTGTTTATTTTATATTTAGTACAGTGAAGTCAGTTCTCAGATACGAGACAAATAACAAACTGCATCAATGGTGCATTTTGTTATTTTGTTTTCCATGTTTACACCCACAAGCATATAAATGTAGATCAACAAAAATAATACACACAATGAATATGAACACCTGTACAGCTGAACTTTGGTCCAAACATGAAATGCTATTTTTTTTCTTCTCTTTTCTTCTTCTTCTTCTTTCTAAATTTCCTAGCACACTTTTCACTTCTAAATTTACAATCTCTGCAAAAATTGAGAGAGGATGAACCACGTTGTAAACCTGAACATATCTGAAAAAATATCTCATTTCGGTTGGTCTACTGAAATTCTATTCTCCTTTAATTATCTCAAAATCTACCATAACCTTCTACATTTCTGTCCTTTCAAATACCTGATCAAGTAAAATGTTGCTCTAATTCAGTCTACATCAAGTTGTAGCAACTTGAAATCTCCTTTTGGGATCTGCGTGGTTCTCAACATGGACACATCACTTTCAGACAACAGACATTTTCACCTTGCACACACATCTACAGCCTGTATACTCATGTATGCACTTGACTGTAATACCAGTATGGCTCACTGGAACATACCTTGGCAACCATAGACTCAAGTTGTTGCTAGAGCTCAGCACTTGTGATACTTAAAACTTTGCATAAATGACAGCCAAAAAAAAACACCTTTCTTCTTCTTCTCCTTCAAAGCTTTTTGGCTATGACATTTCAAATCTTTGTAAACTCATTACTAACATGCAATGTCAAATGACCTATATTTCACTGATGCACTCTAGAAATCTGATCATGAATATACACAATATAGCATACTGAAGAAATGGAATATATTGAGGAAATATATACAGTCTTTGAATCTCATACAGCATGATGAAAGAGGAAGTGAGCGTAATTACCATCATCTTCATCTTATATCAAAGACACATATGATGAATTTACTCTTCCAAACAGCTAAAAACCAAATCCTGTTCTGGTTTGGGGGTGATACAATGATACAGCTGTCTGAAACTAAGTTATATGTCTGGGGGTTGCCATTTTGTCAATATGTGATGCCAAATAAATGCCTTTCAAATTTTCATGTCAAAAGTAAAATTATAAGATACAGTATCAATGAAACCAGTATTAGCCTTTGTTCGAAACTTCACAAATTTTGTGATATAAAAAACAAATGGAAATCAAAGGAAATAACAATGGGATGGATAAAAAATTTAAAAAAAAGAAAAAAACATAACTTCAAACACAAGTGGCTTTGTGTTGTGATTTTTAGACTTGTCCAAGTCTTCATGCTGGTATGAAGGAACATTTTAACTCTTGGTATCTTCCAAAAGGATTCAAACTTTTCTTATATACTGTACACATACATACATATACATCATAGGCATCTTTATCATTGGATGGTTGCATTTCTCATGTAAGAGTAAAAACTTTAAGGATAAATCCACATTTTCCCCCATAGTCTTAATGAGTGGGGTGGGTATTATTAAATATAGCTCAATTGATACTTCTTTGTGAAAGGAAATTTAAAAAAAAAGGGGGGAAATATGTATGAAAGACTGTATACTGATACATCTTTTGTTTTTGGTGCAAGATTTACAATAAATCCATACCAGTGCTGTACGTGGCTGTGGGGATAAAGGCAGTGACATTTGAAGCAATGAGGTTTAGGAATCAGGAGGTTCGGGGATTCGATCCTCGGCTGGGTCGTAGCAAGGTGGGTGTTTCATCCAAGAGTGATCTACTGTTTTCCCATTTGACTTTCTACATTGAAAAGTTTTCAAAATTGAGTTAAAGGGTGTGAAGACTCGCGCAAAAAGAATCGTCTAATGCCAGTAATCTGACTTAGTTTTGAATGAGGTGTAACAGAAGTGTAAGACACCACCATTGATCCCAGAAAATATGCACACAGCTTGCTACCGTCGGTAATTAGACATTAGTGTACAGTCAGTACATACAGCTGCGGTCAATACCCACAGCACAGTGTATAAACGATACACGGATACAGCGATGGACATCTCAGGTCCAGCTTTAGATAACAAGGTATCACGTTTCATTACTGTCTGCATTTTGTAGCGACACGAACAAAACGTCACTTGCAAGCAACATAAAGTTAACTTTTTCAGATGGCCGCACGCGGTTTGGGGCGAGTCTTCAATGCCTTTCAACTGTTGAATGGGAAGCCACCAGACATGAAAGTTGTAAGCCATATCCTTTGCGGGCTTCTCCTACATTCGCGGTCGCTTAAGCGTCGTTAACAAAACTGCCTGATTATTTTTTTTATTATTTTCTATACTATCTTTCAATTTAAGACATTGATCGATATAAGATTTCATAATTCAAATATTTCAAACTTGCTGAAATGAACAGATCATATCTCCTAAATTTTTGCAACTCAATTTTTAGATTCATCAAAATATAAAGAATTGCTACAATTCATATCACAGCTCTTTTCTCTTCAGTTTTGAAGAAGGAAAAACACCCAATTCAGCATGAGATGGGCACAGACAAAGCAGATGCTTGAGGGGCTCTGGGAATTTAAAAAGTTTACTTGTCAAAGACTAGAACTAGATCAAACAAAAGGAAAGAACCAAAATCTTTAAAACCACTCTGGAAACATTCGTCGGCAAGAAGGTTAATTAGATTCCAATGTCCCTTGACAACACACTGAGCCTTTCTGACAACAGCATTACGTACAGATTAATTTGATTTCTTTTCATTATTCTACTGTACTTCCTTTCTTTGAAAGCTGGTCACGGTCTTCTCCACAGGAGAATATGTTATGCATCATTGCATCAATGACATTATACTTCAAGTGCAGTTAAGATTAGCCAGCTGACACAAACCTAAAACACTCACAGGGAGACCTACTTCTGTCACAGTACATTTTTGTACCAGAGTAATTATCTCATCTCCCTATATGTTTTGTATAGGGAGATGAGATATTGTACTTCACCCCACATCAGACATGAGAGGACGTGTGTGTGAGTGTGTGTGTGAGTGAGTGGGCAAAACAGTCTCGCAAACGCCTCCTAGATCCTAAAACCTATAACGTTCAAACATGGTGGGTAGGAGCCTGATCATGTATACTCTTGCCTGCATAATTGATGATGTCATAGGTTAAAGGTCAGAGTTCAGAGGTCTAAAAATTGGTTTTTACTAAAAACTTTTTAGCAACTTTCTGCTTAAATCCATATGTAGGCATTTCCCCACAATAATTCCTGGTACTTCCTGTAACTTGAACCATTACTGCAGTTACAAACCTTGCCAATAACAAGCGAGATATTATAAATATTTGTTGATTTTTGTAAGGAGCCATGTGATTGGTCAAATATTTCCAAAAGAAAATACTGGCTATTGGTCGCAATGGTGGACCCATGTGTATTGCACTGTATACTACATGTGTGTTTAAACTCTGTACGGGCCTATGAACGTACATCAAAGTACTAATATCATGAAATACCCCCTCTCCCATCCCCCCCCCCAAAAAAATTGAAAATCCCAAAAAATTTCAATACCCCCAAAATAAATTGACTGGGGGAACCCCCCCCCCCCCCCTCTTTTTTTAACGCCCTAGCACTAACACTGCTCTTAACATTACCCAGAGTGAATTACATATAACAGGGTACAGTATTTACAGAGATAGATCTACGCATTGCCCTCAAGTTCACCTTTACAATCTCTTAGGTTGTAACACAGAAAGGAAGTCCTCTTACATCACACTTTCCAAGAAAGATAATACTTAATTTTCCACTAAGGCCAAAGAAAGATACACATTCCACTAAGTTTAATAGGTCACAGTAATACTAACTTCTAAGCACTCTGACCTCCTCCACAGCAATTCTCTACAACAGAAACTTTACTTTGTGCCTGTGCATCTAATATCTAAACAGCTCTGTTTACCAAGAAAAGCTACCTAGCCTATGGTCCTATGACATATTCTGTGATGTCATAGTGTTGTTTCATAGTATCCCTGCTTCTGCTGTTGTTAGGAGAGATTGTAAACATGCCTAAAGAGTAACTTCCTGTCTGGTTTAGTTTAATCCTTTGCTTTTAGAAAAGAGTAAGATCTACAAATTTGTGTCTTATAAGTCAGTAGTTTATAACAATATGTTGTAGTTAATAACCAGAAAGTATAGAAGCTTGTACTTTTACAGTAGTAATGAAACAGGTTGCAGAACTAAAATTGCTTGTTGCATCAGCAAGTAAACCTCTCAAGAAAAGATGAAGTTGCATTCTTCTCACGTTTCTTTTTGGGGCAACTCGCATTCCGTTTCGAGAATACGGTATACAGAAATCACAATGAGACAATGGAGCACTATGACAGAATGATAATCCTGAACCATACATTTTAATGAGTTACAAACACCTAAAGAAAATAACATTAATGTTGCCAATGGGTGAGTACTCCAGTTACATACATTTGTCCACTTTGTGGTACTTGTTGCTCCAGACAACTATACACTTTTGCAAATGGGCACTGTCAGCAATTGTCATACTTACGAGATCACATCCCTTTGAGGGAGAAACATTCCGAAGACTTTCATGATAGTCTTGATGTTTTGTCTGATGATCAAGTTTTTAATATTTGAACCATGTGACTCAAACTGATGACCTTTGATATACTGTAGACTGACTAAAGTAACTAACAGTATCGATCAACAAAAACAGACAATATTTAACATCCGAACAACATCAATGGGATAAATCTTTACAGTTGCATTATTTTGCTATCAGAAAGATATCTTCAGCCTATACTGTAATTTCAATTACAATTTACATCCATCCGAGTATTTGAAAATGACCTTTAGTTTTGATTTGTAAAAGGAAAGATGGCTATGTCAAATTCATTCAAAGAAAAAAGAAAAGAAATTATGTCATTTAATTTACTAAATTCCCTGTGAAATAATTCTTATATGTAATCTCACAGTAAAAGCATACAAAGTTACTTTAAAGCTTAGTGAAAGCCAATGTATAATTTTTGGCTCAAATTGAGTATAGAAAAGCTACACTGAGAGAACATTGCTGATAAGATCTTTTTGAAATTTACTGAAAAAATTTACTAAAAAAACTTTCAGTATAAATATAATTTGTGAAAGAACCTATATCTCAAAATCATGAGAAATATGTATGCAAGTCTCTACTTGATTTCCCTAAGAATAACATCTTGAGAAAACATCATAGTTATCGTTTGGAACTATTTGAATGGTAATTAAGATAGCTAAATCATTATTGGGTTCAATGAATTGCCTTCAATTTTACAAGCACAGTGCTAATAGGAAAATATATCTGTTGCAATCAGGAAGTATCTCTACTATCGAAAGAGTCTAGCTGGAGTTTTCCCTTGATCGTTAATTACCATGGCAAAAGACGGAACAGATGTTTGTTTATGAAATAAAACACACTTCCCTGCTCAAATGATTTATTATTTGGTTTAGAGCAACTAACATCCCTGACCTTTCCCAATTGAGAGGCAGATTCACACATCCAATTTTGTAATTCAGACAGTTATTGGCCTTGGTTGAAAATGGACAAAAATAAGATTACTACATACATGCTAAGTAAATTAGCACTAAATTGTTAGTAACATGTGCAGTCTTATTACAAGATACCACACGTTTTCCTGCAGTGGATCATGTCAAAAATACAATTTAATGTTCAATTAAGAAGAGAATCCCCAGGGATGGTCTTGCTTGATTATTGATGTACATATCATGCAGAAATGTCAGAGTTTAGGAAACACTGTTTGAGTAATCCCACAGATTGCCTGGCATTTCAAACAAAAAATTCTTAGTAGATCTGCGAATGAAAACAACTCACGTAGGAAGCAAGCTTCCTTTGTCCTTGCTTACCCATCCCTCCCTCCCCCTCCCCCCTCACTTCACTGATCAGTTGGTATCGACATGTACAGTAACTTATCTCACCAATGTTTGGTTGTACCACAGTACTGGATCCATATGCTTACATCTTGTCAGGGAATAATTTATTCAAATTTGGTGTTGTTGGAAGCTTTGAAGTTAGTCTCATTATAAAAAAATATGGTTACTTTGTAACACTGCAGATATCTTTGCACTTGTGAAGAAATTTGCCTCCTTTTTGTATAGATTTTGATATAAGAAACCAGATAACTTTCTTAAGGAGACTTCTAGTTACCTTGAAAGTATTTTGGCATTGGATTATTACCTTGGGCAGGATGAGATATATACTAAACTAGAGTGTTTGAACATCTTAACATTATCCTTGAAACACAGAACCACCAAAACACTCAGAGGCCCTCAAAGTTCCACCTTCCGTTTAAACATACAGATTCCGTTAATAACCCTTCCTGTCAAAATTTAAGAGGGTGAATGAACATCAAAATCATGTCCCATAAATTATTAGGTAAAACATGTTTGCCTTATAGTAGGGCATCTTAAACTTTAAAACTAGGAATGTCATTCTTGAATATTGTTCAGTAAGTTTATACTAAAACCATTTGTCTTAGCACACAATAAAGGTAACTTTATGTAATGGGATGAACACAAATTTAAGAAATAACCCATGGTAGAGAGATTTTGAAAGTGGGAAATTTGGACAGTAGCATTGAAACTTGGGGTTGAAACAAAACCATAGCTTAATAACAATACATATAGATGAAGCAAAATTCTACATCTGGTAACATCTTAGCAACATTTCAAATGCTGTAGACCTGCACAACATCTGTGAGGAAAAATGAAATATGGCAGCTGAGTCCTTTTCATTAACATAGATTTTGTGCAAAAAATGGACACTATATGTGTTTGCAATGAAATGAATGACAACAGTAAGTGTAATAGGTATTTTGGCATCCAGCTCACATAGCTGCAGCACTTTTGAGGTATATAGATATATTCAATGTGTTTAATTAACAAATGCTTATTTGAACTTTCAGACCTACTTTATCACTGATTTGTCCCCCCCCCCCCCGCTCCCCGTTCATAAATTTTCATATACTAACTCTATGCACCCCCTATTAATAGTAATTATGGCCTAGCCCTCTCTCAGGCAGCCCTAACATTAGCCTTATAAAGTTATATTGTAACTTGATACATGCATATCATATGCTACTTATGCTAGTATTACTATTAGTAACTAGTATAGTCAGTATTGCGAAGTTCGCCATACTGCGAAGTTCGGGCACCCTAAGAAATACACGATTTTCACCATGAAAACCTACAGGAAGAGCCAAATTTCACCAAAAAGTACGAAGCTACAGTTATTTTCTCTCCAAAATGACCCGTGTGCAAGAAATTACTTACATATTTGTCAATAAAATGACGAAGATCTATGAAGTCTGTTATAATTACTGAAAGAGCAACAGCGCCACCAATATTTACCAGCGCCACACTGTAGGTTGCGTGTCCGAACTTCGCAATACTCTAGCAAGAAATACCAGTTCCACAATCACGAAGAATTTTCTTGGAAAACAACGTGAAAACAGTTTGCAGGAAAGAAAGTTTGGCCGTGTATCGTACTAAAACACAATTCTTCCACCATATGAAGTATATTTTCTGGTGATTTAGACCAGAAGATTTAGTTTTGGGGTGTTTTAAGTCTTAAGTGGCCGAACTTCGAAGTCACCATCCTACTACTAGTGAATTCTAATTCTATTACAATAACCATAACTGACCTGACTTGATAGTTATATACGAGTACACAATCAAGTTTGGACGGACCTAAGCCTTTGGTAGTTAGTCTTATAATTATATATTTCGTAGGCCTTACTGAAGAGGCTAACACTTAGCATACAGCGTAACTTAGACAGCTTTCCTTGGAGTAAAGTTAGGTCTAACAGTAAGGCCTACTGTTGACTATGTCCCTTGAACTTTTCATTAGCATTGATGCACCCTTCACTTCAGTTTATTACTGTACGAAAAACAAGACCAAAACCTTTTACTCACGCTTAAATCAGTGACACGATTTTCTCAGTCAAAACCAGCATATCGCGACATTGCATATGATTCAATTCCAAATCCAATTTTTATTGTCAATGGTTACATACACAGAGTAATACTTGAAGTAAACTGCCTCTCCAAAGAAGCACCGTGGTACACCGAGCTAGTCAACGTACAATAACAACTACACTGCGATCGAGCAGACGATGGACAGGTGCATTAGTCATTACGCATAGTGCGTAAAGAATGTGTAATAAAATATCATACTGTGGTAAACAGCTGATGGGGAAAACGAAGTCAGACATGAGTACAGGAGCTTGTATGTGCCATACACATCTGGAATATGTTCAGTCTCAACCATATGGAGGAAACTAAAATGGTAACATCCTCAGATAGAACGCAGATAAGTTGGTTAACTACGTGCATCAGATGGCTGCATTAAAATAATGGAATAATATAACCATATTCCACGTCTCAAAATATAAAAATAACTAAAAGGACTATATGTACGTATGTTATATGAGAATGTTGTAACCATCCGGTTTTGAAACATATAAATGAACAAAACTGAGCGTACATAATTCAATTTGTTCTATCAGAGAATTGTGACACTATAATGCATAAGTTGCAAACACAAACTACTTTATAATTGTTTCTTATCGTTATTTTTCTATGTATTGTGTATTATTTTCCTTCGTAAATCATTGTTAGGCTAATTTGATTTTCTAGACTAAATTAATTTCCCTACAACGGAGAAGCGTAAATTTACATGCAGATTTGTTTCGCGTATCCCACATATTCATCCTCGTACGGTCGGGAGGATGGTAGCTATGATGCTTGGATTATTCCACTGAAGTGTGACCAAACGATTTCTTCAAGTCAGCGACAAAGAGCGTAACCGCATGCCCTATATAATCTTTTGTTTATCAAGCAACAAAAATTCGTGACCATTCATTCATGCGTTTAATCATGTCAACCTTGTAACTTCAATACATGCTCGGAACAATGAACTTCGATAGTGAAAGCAGTATATCTGCGCGTATACAGGACTTTTGGAATGAGACCTTCAGTCTGGAAATCGCGAAAATGAAGATCGTCCATCTTACTTAACAAAAGCTTCACATATCTTCATCACTATTATTATTATTATTATTATTGTTATTATTATTATTATTATTATTAATATTATTATAAATATTATAAATGTATAATGAACTATAAGCCATTATAGTAAACATTTCAGTGGCGAAAGACAGAGGCAGCTAGAGTCCCTCGGGGAATATTTCTCCTCTGACTTCCCTTCCCACCTACTTTCCCCCACCCCTCCCGCACCCCACCCCTTGGGAATAAATTGAACAGTTTATTCACAATAAGTTACTTGAAATATGTTGACATGACCAACACAGCAATGCCACAAATTCCTTTGCGCGTAATTAACAATCACGCAGGTGTACACTGTTTACCGTTTACCAAAAAGCATACTTTTTTTCTGGAAAACCTTTCGGTTTGGCAGGAAAATCAATGAGTGATTGGCGGGAATACATGTCTGGAACATTTTATCATTCATTTTCATGTTTTACTACTGTCTGGTATAGGCATAGGCGTAGAAGGCGGGGTGGGCCTGGGGCTGCAGCCCCCCCCCAAAAAAAAAAAAATTTGTGAAAATTCGGGCAATATGCTGAGAATTTTTCCCTACTGAGAGAAAAATAAAAGCTATAGAGGATATCAATAGTTTAAAAAATTCGCCTTGGTCATTACAATAAAGTTTTAAGCTTGCCCGACTAATTCGCCATTACTAATGTAAAAAAGTGTTTTGACATTGATTCTCCATGCTTCTTCTCCGTCTACATAAGACATTCCGTTGTTTACATTAGCATCCCGCGGACGATGCGAGGTAATAACTGATGAATGCCTATGTATATGATACGTATATTAACATGTTGAACGCGCGCGGAGCGCGCGAAAAACTGTAGTTATATTCTTCGTCATGGCTGCACTGCAGTGATGCCTACCGCAGTATTTGAGAAAGTGGTCAGATGCTGGGTATACACTCAGTCTCGTCCGTCGGATGGGGACGTTAAATGAAGGTCCCGGGAGCAGGAACTTGGGAGCGAATGCACTTCCCACCTAGTTATCCTCTCAACACAGTATCGGAAAGAGAAGACATTAAATAAACCGTTGTCCATCCATGATCTAACACGGATAGGGTCTCAAATAAGCTAATGTAAGGCTTCCTGATCATTGGGTCTCTAAACTAAACTTAACTAAGAAACATTAGTAAATCTTAGGTCTAATTCTTCAATCTGCAGAGATCATCTTTTTTGTCTATATAGTCAATAGTATACTGACTCTAGTCCAATTCCACAACCATGTCTTGATCATGTTCGTTTGTATATCTGCTATGTAAAACATCGTGTATGGAAACGGTTCGGGGACCACCGGTAATTTGGGCGGGGCTAGCTAGCGGATTTTGGCCACTGTTCCTGCTGAGTTGTGTACACCCGGTGAGTGTACATTCAGACATTGAAAATTAAATCAATTATTCTGGTATCTTGATAACCACATTAGATCAATTTTCATTTAGCCACTGATACGAGTTAGACTATGCAGTAGTGGACGCGCACATAGATTTCAAAAGTGGGATGGGGAACTCCACGACTGAGTTAGGTAGGGGCATGTAGGCTTTTTGGCAGCCTGGGCCACGGGCGAATAGGAATTTGTATTTTATGAGAAGGGGATGTGGCCCTTACACATTGAATTGAATACTCTTGACTTGTAAAATAAAATACTCCGACTGATGCCCCCTCCCCCGGAGAACGATGGGATGAGGCATGGTCCTTCGCCCTCCCATTGCCCCTTGCGCATGTCACTGTTGCAATGACAACGCTGCGGTACTAGTGCAGTGGATGAGCATCATATAACAAGTAGCCTTCATCGGTATCAGTTCAAAGAGACATTATTCAGGGGCAAACCAAGGCTTAAAACAGATAGGAAAGACACACGGTAGCACTAATGTAACTCACACCTTGGCTAGCTCTTATAGTCTGAATAATTTCACAACATTATCCTGTTGGCTAAGATCATGTGCAGTATCTGTTACCTTATGAAGGGACTCGATCGAGAACACATTTCAAGATGAGCACACAGTCAGTCTCGATGCAAGGGGACTTGGGTCGAGAATGGGATCAGTAGTTTGGTTTTCGTGCACACTGACGTTCTTTCTTAGGTGAATTTTCTTGCAGTTGAGAAGAAGAATATATAACCAAAATAACTGACAACATTTATGATGTATGCATGCAGGCACACGTGATTCTCGAGTATTAATTACTATCACGTTAAAGATGTGGACCGGCCTTTTCATTGAAGACCGTCCAGTATATGGTAGGGGTCTAGATTACTAGTTTAGTATTTTTAAGCTTACGGTACTTGATGCAAAATTGTGATATATTTTACATACATATCAAGATTTTAATAAGCGCACGGGCCTAGGTTGATAAGGCTACCCCGGCCCGTGTGTAGAAGTATTCATGGTTGCGCCCCTAAGGAGAGACTCGACAAACCGGGCTGCTCTCTCTAGCCAGAAGAGCTTTTTTTCAAAATACACATGCAGTTTTCCGAAAGAAGATTTGCCATGAGGCTAATAAGCTTCCAAACATGTGAAGGAGAAAGCTGTCCATGTTAGGTACAAGAATATTTCGTAATCGAAACGAAATTCTTGAACAGAATGTTACAAAGACGTGCATGGGTAGCGCATTCATTATGAGGAAACGGTGTGAACCATAGGAATTGATTATCAATTTCTATGGTGTGAACGCGGAACGTCTCAGCAAGGCTTCAGTAGTTATTCGTTATAGTAGGTTGTAGGTAAAGTATATCATCTTAGGTAAATTGAATTTGTAAATTAATTCAGTTTGAGAGCAAAGAACTCTAAAATGTAACATGGAAAATATTTTATTGAATAAGAGATAATAAAAAGTAACATTTTAATTTGAATCGGACGTCATCAAGAAAATCCGCTGTAATAACAGACTTATGCATAAACCTACATACCTCTTCTTTAAATAGTGTGATCAGCTGACCCGAGGTCATTTCCATGACATTCATATAATCAATAGGGAGTCCGCTACGCTTCATGCATGGAATCATCAAAGTGTATTGACTTTTATATCATACTGCAGGTTATGATATGTAGCAATAGCCTTACTGCTCGTAGGGGTTCTATTTATATGTGTGTGATAGAAACATGGATAGAACACACTTATGAAGGACTAACGTAATACGCAATTCAATCGAGGAGCCATATAAACATAATTTTGTAAGGCATGGCAGACGAACTTACAAGTTCATTACATTTACAGGTAGGTCTACTATGGTAACTTCGTACGTGTATGCTGAGGCTTGGCAATAATATACCTAGGGTTCTTTAGAGTGAATATTGAACGAGTGGACAGACACATGAATTGTAGGCACTAACTAGTCTTAAGCAGACCAGAGTAAACAAAAGACAGGCCCTAAGTTACTAAGGGCATCGGCCTAGGCTAGGGCCTAGCCTAAGGTACGTCAAGAGTGGAGAAATGACAAATCGAGTACAGACACAAGCTTACTCGTAGACTATCGTTCCAAATTGAGACTGGAATTGATTAGTCCGGACCCTACTGGACAGAGTAGGACTAGGAGTAGATGGTCCAGATCATAAATGCAAAAGACCTGTTCACACATGTATATCAACAACCACATTTTCAGAAGTGTCTATGATCGGGACTAAGCATAATTATGTAGATGATCTGGTGGTTTCCCACAACCAACAAAAAATATGCCCTTTGTCAGCACCATATTGGCCTGCCTCACAAAAGGAAGCAAAGCCCTTTGTTACATTAGCAACACTCTTTCATTGGACAATATCCTAAGTAATGCCAGCCCACAACGTATTACAGTTATTACTTTCACACCAACGTTCCCATTGACTTATATTCCACAGACCTACAGGTGAGGGTATAGGATGTTTTGCTTAAGATGTCGTCATCTGCGAGAGAAAACGAGAGCAAAGTAACCGAAGATAACCCGGTGCTGCCAGATAGGGGAACACCTTACCGGCTGCCAAGTCTAAGTGCACCACAACAACCTCTTAAAGTTGATGATGGAGATAAGATATTACTCAGCTTGCCAACAGTGAGGCTAGATCTACATAGGTATGTGGTATGTTAAATGACTGTAATTCATGAACTGAAAACTGATCGGAAAAAAAATGCATTGTCTTGATTGCGTGACTATTTTACGTCGCAATAGTACCAGAGCAAGATTGTAGGCTTTAGAGGTTGTGAAGACTCGCGCAAAAAGAAACGTCTACTGCCGGTAATCTGACCTAGTTTCAAATGAGGTGTAACAGAAGTGTTAGACACCACCATCGATCCCAGAAAATACACACACAGCTTGCTACCGTCGGTTATTAGACACTAGTGTACAGTCAATACATACAGCTGCGGTCAATACCCACAGCACAGTGTACATAGCAGCGTGGACATTTCAGGTCCGGATAAAAAGATAACAAGGTATCACGTTTCATTACTGTCTGCATTTTGTAGCGACACGAACAAAATGTCACTGCAAGCAACAGAAAGTTAACTTTTTCAGATGGCCGCACACGGTTTGGGCGAGTCTTAAATGCCTTTAAATGTCTGTTACTCATGAACTGAAAACTGACCGGAATTGATCATTTATTCTATTCACTAAACTATCAGTGTTGATTACACTAACCATTTGTATTCCTCCTAAGTCGATACCAATTTCTAAGATGATGATGAGGCTGCCTGGAGATGACAATATTAGAGAATTTGAAATGCAGAAGAGAAGAGCAATTGAGGATACAGATTGAGATTTCCATTGATAAAAACAGTCGTAATATGTAATGCATTTATTGTACCACTTAACCACCCAAAGATATGGTACACATTTTCATCCATTTCACATATCATAGTTTGAAAGGTTCATCTGCGTTAAAGACACACCCACCCTATACCGCTGGTCAGTTGAAGAGGGCCCAAGCGATCCATGCACCCAAATTCAGCCGAGCTCATTTCGCCCCAGAAATTTCAAGCTCTTTACCTCAGCTTGGTACCAGGTCCTCTGACAGATTAATCAGTCCAGATGTTCAACAGATCAGGTGAGATTTAGGCTTCTTTCATTAAGGGGGAGGGGGGGGGGTTCTCTCTCAAGAATTTGTTCTTAGGTTTCCAGAGCAGTAGCAGCTCTGCAAATTATCAAAGAAGCTCTGTACCTCCAATTGAAAAAACTGGGTCAATCCTTACAGAGATTTAAGAGAGAGAGATTTTGTAGTCGGACTAGACTTACAGTTTGCAACTTAGTCTGAAATACATAAAAACAGAAGTGATTCTTTAGCTATCGATAGGTTTTGTCTAAAAAATACCGGCAAAACGAAGATCGTACAATAGTCTGCAATATAACACTGGGATATTCTTAATAAGATGAAATGGGAAAGGGTGGGTGGGGGTATGGGGGGACAGGCTGGAGGACTGTACTTCTGTGTGAGAGACAGACCCCCACCTCTTTCCAAACTGGCTATGGCTTTAATTTGGGGAGACATTTCTTGGCTGGCATTTTCATTTATTCTTAAATACTTTTTGACACTGTATGAATGACAGTTTGATGCTTCTTTCCAGCGAAACGCATATATGCAATTCCCCCGGGCTTATGAAATTTTTCATAATTCTTTAACCCCCCCTTTATCCCCTCAAATACTGAATTTCAAATCATCTTTTATCAATTTCTCAGCATATCTAAAAAGATTACAGCTCGTTCTGCACCATCGCTCGAGCAGACGACAAACCGATGGCCTGTTCGTCCTGCCGCAAATCGAAGACTAGTCTGGAAACTGTCGCCACACCCTCACAGAAATTACGATGCACAGGTAATTTATTTGCTTATCATTCATTATTTAGGTTTCTCCCAGGTTGGTCGGTCAAACTACATATAAGAACTAAGATTCAGTTGTTCACTTCCTGCTGCAAAAGTGCTCAATACATTAGAAGTAGAGCAAGTATATAACATATGGTAACCTACAGCATGGTTTCCCTTGAGTTTCACCATATATGTATACTATATATATACTATATATTTACATACATGCACATATATATATATATATATATATATATATATATATATATGATTGTTTTTAATATTTTGTTTATCATATCCACCATTATACTGTTGATTTCCTTATTGCTTACTCCATCTTTTTTATCTGAATAAATTAGTTTCCTTCAAACCAAATTTTTTCATTTTTTCTTCTTCATATTTTGGCAGTCTCTGAAAGGAACCATGGGTCCGTACTCCAGAGAATTTGTTGTTCATTGCACAACTCCAAAGACGTGGTTAAGAATGAAACTTAGTAAAAGTCTCTGACATAAAATGGAGAAATAAAACAAGAAAAACCACCCAACTAACAGAGGATCGAGATCAAAGGTGAAACTATGCAATATTTATTAATACAGAGTTGGAGATGAGGAGAATACATGTACCCAAGGCATGTATGGATTTCGGCCTCTATAAACTATGTACTGCCTCTATTTCATCAACTGAAGATTTTGAATTTCCTCGTCAGTTTGTCAAAATTAAATTATTTTTGCTTACGGGGGGAAATATGAAAAGTGAAACTTGGATTATCTGAATTATTGAGAAAGGAATCTTCTTTGATATTCTATTTAATAACCACTATGTACAAAACATGTGCTAGTCAATTGTTACGTGAACATGATAAACAGCTACTTAAATGCAGTGAACTTTTACTTGTGTTTATTAGCTGAGATTGTTTTGCAATTTATTGCAAATTTAAATTCACCAGGAGGAATGATGAAAAAATCATTATTATAAAACTTATTATATCATTACTATTATTATATGTAAAGAGGGATCAAGCCATAGCTTCACAAAATAAGTGAAATGTATGGATTTCTGCCTATATAAACTATGTACTGCCTCTATTTCATCAACTTAAGATTTTGCAATTCCTTGTCAACTTTTCAAAATAAAATGTTTTGCTAACGTGGGAAATATGAAAAGTAAAACTTGGATTATCTGAATAATTGAGAAAGGAATTTTCTTTGATATTCTAGTGTGGTATACTATGGTGTACTTTGCTATTGCAATGGACTGTAGAGCACAAGTATTTTAATGATACATAGTTATGTTTAGTAATGATACGAAACTCATGTTTTTGTACTGTACCTTTAAAGTGCTTCAGCAATCGCTCTTACCTTAATGTTACCTGTTACCTTAATGCAAATGTGAATTGCAAAAAATTGAAAACATTTGTTGATGACCACAGATGTTCACCATTTTATACAACAATGCATGGTTTGATATAGGATTTGGGTAATCCAGGATTATCATAATAAAGGTTACATTTGGTTAATCCAAGTTTCCTTTATTTGGTAACTTGTAAAATGCATGCATTTACTTTATGCAAGTTTGTTTCATTTTTTATAACACTTTCGTTTTTTGATATCTTATTTTCAGCAATGTTATACCTTGAAGGTTTCTTAACTGTTGTACTATGCACATGGATTTTATACATTTACATATTTAGAATGTTTTATAATTTACCTATTTGATACAATTCTATGCAATTTTCTTCTATGCAAGTTGTTTTAATATTTTTTTTAATATCTTCGTCAGGCCAACTTACTTTTACAGATTCTCCTACACAGGCTCTCTAGTGGATAAGCAGTTTGCTAACAGTTTTATTTTATTTATATTTATTTTAATATCTTTTCCATTGACTGTTAGCTTCGAGTAATGTTAGAGTAAAATTTCACATTGCACAACATTTCTCGTTAACAGATTAATTTGTGTATAAAACTGTGCATGTAAGGTGCTCTGTGTCATCAGTTGCAGGGGTGGATCCAGGGAAGGGAGTCCAGGACGCCCAGGTCGCCATTTTCAACTTTTTAGGCAATAAAAATTAACCCCAAAAAAGTATATAATTTTGACCATTGTAACAAGGTAAACAGTAAACAACTGTTTAACAGGCGCTGCACAAATGTGAAATCCTTACATTTTACATATGTTTTCTTATGTACCACTATTTCAGTAGCAATTTTGGTATCTCACAATATTGGCCTATTTCCACTCCCACACCCCCTCCCCACATCAACCAATGAATTGCACCATATATGGTGAGAAGGAATGCATGGTTTCATGGAACAATACACTGAATACCTTACTTTTTAATTTCACTTTTTTGTATAGAATACAAAAATTTCACTGACTTGAGCACATGCACAAAAGTCTCATTGCATGCATTATATTCATGTACAAAAGGATTCTATTTTGATACTTGGAATATGAATAAATTATAACCACTAGACTCACGTGTGTTGTAACTATTTCCTCTCTTGTGAAATGTTTCTTGTGTCACAGGGTGACAAACCATTAATGAACTTGTGGTGTTTTTTGGACGACAATAAACCAAGGGGTCCTCAATTAAGAGGGTCCGAAAAACAAAGATTGGTATGAGCAAAGAGCCCCTATACCTAGATTAAGGGTACGATAAGGGATAATTTTTTTTATCGAGGGCTGAATTAAAAAATCTTCCCGCGCTTGATTTGGCCAACGAACAGCATGTTGAGAATACTTGCAATAATAAACCAACACACCTATAGACTACCATATATAGTCATTAATAACCACTATGTACATAACATGTGCTAGTCAATTGTTACGGGAACATAAAATACATTTTCTTACACGCAGTGAACTTTTACTCATGTTTATTAGCTGAGATTGTTCTGTAATTTATTGCAAATTTAATTTAAGTATCCATATTTCAGAATTCACCTGGAGGAATGATGAAAAAAAAAACCTTATATGTAATATAACATCATTATTATAAAAATTATTATATCATTACTATTATTATATGTAAAGAGGTATCAAATCATAACTTCACAAAATAAGTGAAATATCAAAGAAATTCAGACAGATGTTACAGAAATATTAATAAACATTCAATTGAGACAAGATTCAAAAACAGTAATTTTGGGGTTGACATTGTCAATTTTCTCTTATAACAGAAATTTACAAAATAAGGGGAATATCAAAGAGATTGAGGTAAACACTTAAAACATTATTAGTATACATTCAAATTTTGTAATATGATTAGCAAGAAATAAGAAAATTAACCTTCTCCCTTAATTTTCTTCCCATCCTGCTAATAATTGACAGACCAAAGTGTTTTCCATTATGTCACCGAGTTGATGTATTTGGTGGTTGCTCAAAATGGATGAATAAGATCCTGAACCAAAATATGCTAGAAATATGCTAGAAAGTCAAATACTGGTCACCTCATGCTCCAACTCCAACAAAGCAGATTACTACCACAATCAAACTACGTTTTCATCAATGAAAACCCTTCAATCAAAATTTTGCAAAATTTGTAGTAAAGATGATGATTTTTACATGAAAACTGAATTATTTCCTCTAGGATCTACTGATAGCATACTGAAGCACCAAACTATGAAAGATACTGTTCACCACTTTGGCCTTTGCTGCAACGTTTCCTGACAAAATCAAATCTGAAACAAAATTAAAGGATGTGCTAGTATTTATTAGAAATATTATACACACAATGTAAAATTATATTTCAAATATTGGCAGATTTGGAAGGCTTTGAAATAAACCCCTCATGATTGTCCGACATCTGACAGGAACTCTGCAAATATTGCTTTGAAAAAATATTACTTTGGAATTACTGTCTGCACATGATGCACATGTAAAATAAAAACTTAAAAAAAGTCACAAATTTTTTATAATTTTCAGAACGTTTTCTTCCTCTCGATGAGTGAATTTAGAAGAAATATAAACAATATGAAAATTCTTATCTGATTATTGGCAGTTTGAAGGCACCTGACATGAACTCTCCCAAAGAATAATATTCCTTAAATAGAAATAACAAGGAAATTCTACAAGAATAGCTGTCTGTTCTTGGTCCTAAGGAAACATTAAATACTGATATTTTTTAAGGTTTTCAGGACTTTGTCCTTCTTTTGTCTATTTTATAGACTATTTAACATTTACTGGAACAGATAATATTAATAATACTAAAGAGCATCATTTTGCATCGTTAAAATTTCCCCCCAAAAATTTACCAAAGCCACCAAAAAATAGTTCTGATAAGATTGCAATCCATCAAAGAGAGCCATCCTGTCAGGTTTTTTTTTATACCCTTTAAAAAAACATTCTTTCGCAATAAAATAAATGAATCTGTCCTAATCTAAAATTTTGATGACGAGACACATTTTCACATTTCTTATCAACAGACTTTAAAATAAGCAAAGGTTGTGAATCCATATGTGTCGACGTTTCCCTCATTACTTGATATAAGGCATCGCAAATCATGCTTATGAAGTGAACCGCTTTGCTACAAGACTTTACTCCCGAATAGTATTATACCACAAGTTAACTGAAATCGATGCAATGTGCGAATGAACTTAAAAGCCCATATTTCAGACTTTACAATTGCATTATTGATGAGCGCATTTTCATTGATTTATTGAACATAGGCAAGACTTGAAATAATATGAAAGAACACAACAGGCTTTCTTGTCTTGTTTGTTTTTTCTGGGGAAGTAAAGACCATACTATCAGAACTTCACTAACGTCTCACTTACCAGGGACCACCTCGGCTGTTTTGACTAGTTAAAAGATTAATAGTTAATACAGGACAGAAACAATGTGTCCCTCCTTAAATCATCAATTCCACCCCCCTTCCCCCCTCCCCTCCCCAACTGAGATATCCTGGCTATGAAACACTTTATAAATTGGCATTAACTAACCACTACTTCAATTTATATCTAGACTTTTCAGATCAAATGGGTGAGTGAAACTTATTGCCTGTATTTCAGATTTGACAATTGCATTCTTCATGAGCCATATTTTTGTCAATATCAATATCAATATGGATGCATGGTTTGCAATGAATAGAGAGTATAAGGCCCGGTGTCCAGTTTTCATTTTCACCATAAATTAAGATTAGTAAAAATTTAGAACTTCAACAAGAAATCCACAAAACTCTCAGGTTGCAGTGACCTATTCGGCATCGTTGTCGTCTGCCGTTTCTCTGGAAACGACCTGAACTTTGACCCCATTGGGAGGACCGGTAAAATTACTGGCTGCATTAAGGGCTGGAGGAATCTGCGAAGAGAAAAGAATTGCAAAATGCAGCGAATGCTAAAATTTGATCACCTTAGAAGTACTTGTTGTGAGTTTAATATTGCAATATTGCAATGGACCTAAACTAGTAACATCATTGACCAAGGCATAACAGACAAAAGATACGTCTTACAAAAATGCAGAAATGTGGCAGTCTGCATATACGTCTTTCTCCTAAATATCGTCTATTTCCTAGACCTATATCTAGAGATAGATAGCTAGTATCCATGCTATTTTTACTATAATAGACCTGTTCCTTTGACATTAATGTCAGTAATATTTCGACATATAAGTTTGTTTTTGCTGAGTAAACCTATTTACTTCTTTTTTCCATTGCTAAAGCTGTAAGAGCCCGATGAAGCATTTCTTTCACAATTTTCCCTCTTTGAGGGTAAAGGGAATGGCACCACCAAATGATTGACAACTGATTCATTGATCAATTGATAAATGATTGTCAGAGATGTCAAGAGCCTGGTGGGGCGACAGGGACAAATATTTCATCTGTGGAGTGTTAGCTCAGTGGTTAACGCCGTGCCTTCCAATCATAAGGTCTCCGGTTCGAGTCACTCCAAGATTAATGTATTTCGTCCAGTTACAGAGTTGTGGACAATTGACAATTCATAATCAAGGACATTAAATATGAATCTAAGAGACTGACTTCGGTCAGCTTGCGGCTTTGATAAGCCAATGATGGCTTCTTAGCTAGTTCCTGCTTGCAGGATGATCTAAAATACATACATACATCTGGAACCCTTACTGAAGTTCTTCATTTTCCATTTTGAAACTAAGAAACTTTTTTACTATTTATTACACGTTTCCCAGGCCCTGGAACTGTATCCCCCTGACCCCTCTCGTCTCAGGCCAATATGATCAGCACATTTCGTTTACTTTAAGTAAATTAAGGTTTACTTTAAATAATATAAGGTTTCTTTGGCTTTTGTTTCGAGGACACTGTATGCTACAGCTCTATAGGAGACTACACATAACTAAAATGACAAACCTCAGTCTCGGGGCAAGTCACAATCTTGAACTCTTGCAGCAGCCTCACAACAGCAAACTTCATCTCCATCATGGCTAGTCGCATGCCGAGACAAGCCCTGGGACCGTCACCGAACGGAAGCCACGATACGGGATGAATCTTACTCCTGTTCTCTTTGTTGAATCTGAAATATACCATAACATACATAAGTTGTCGAAATAAATCAATCTTCATCACTTAAAGGTCAATACTTCATTCATCTGCAATTTTTCGCTTTCCACTGTTACTTACATATCAGAGACTTGCAATTGATGATGAAAGAGAGATAACTGTGATTGAATTTTTACTCTGCGAACCCTAATTAGCGAGTAACTAGCCTTTTCATAAGAAATTTGACAACTTTGTTCTCCCAAACAATTACGCATGCAAACCACACCTTTCTCATTCATATTTTAAAACTCAACCAATCAAATCATCTCTATCATGTGATGTCAGATAATAAACAGATGCTCCTGTTTAACTGGTAATACTTACATTGACGTAGCCTACCATACTACTAGTTGTAGCTGAACAATGCATGCATACAGCCTATATACAATATACTGTACTATACTAAGTCTAAGTGATAAATATAACTGTCATAACGACTTCCCCAAGCAGCTATGCAAAATCGTATTCCATTTTGATATAATATAACATTTGTTCACACACACACACACACATGGCTGAATGCTTGGTCAAGTCTACATATGACATCATTGAGCAACATTTGATTCTTTTATGTTCTCCTTTCTTCATTACAATATTTATAATTTCTGTAATGGAGGGTGGGTTTGGCAAATGCTGAGTCTAAAACATTACAAATTGAAAGCTCTCAGACTAAAATTGGAAAGGGGATTTCCTGGCTTTCTTTTCTCTTGGGTATGGGGGGGGGGGGGTAGGGAGGTGGGTTGTTGTTCTCCAAAAAGCTCTCTATCATATACCAGAGGGAAGATGATTGGATTTTGTGTCTCTTTTAAAAGACCTTGAACAACTCTTTAAAAGCAAATGAAAATAAAGGCTTACGTACCTCTCGGGTCGAAATTCTTCCGGATTGTCCCATATTTCAGGATCGTGGTGGATGGCGTAAATGGGAACAAACACCTGGAACCCCTTGGGAATCAGCTGGTCCTTGATGACTATGTCGCCCTTATCGTTGAAACGATCGAGCCTGACAAGTCAATTGGGAAAATTCTTAAATAGTGTTTCACTTATAGTTACCTAATTTTAGTGAAATTTAGCGAGTTATTCCATTATTATTAAAACATTGTTTTTTTTCTGTCATTTTAGCTTCTGTCGATTTGCTTTGTCTATTTGCTTGCATCACTACATCCAGAATAACACAATTAAAAAAAAAAAATAAAAAAAAAATACAAATTTTACAAATTTTTTGTGCGGTTGTAAGAAAATCTGTAACACTGTAAAACTGTAATATAATATGTGAGCGCCGTCCATGACTTACCCAGCTACCGGAGGATAGATGCGAAGCGTCTCTCGGATGAAGCAATCCAAATACTCCATCTGACTTAACACCTCGTAAGTTACTTTCTCGCTGGTGGGAGCAAACTTAGTCACCTCCTCGAAGAGTGTCTCCTGTTTCTCCGGTTCGGTAGCCAGACAATAGGCGATGAAACCCAAGCCTGTGTTGGTAGTGTCATAGCCAGCCAGAAAAAACATCACAGACTGGAGAATGAGTTTTGAAAATACATATTATATCATTATAATTATTATTATTCCACTTTTATTATTATTATTATAATATACCACAGCAGTTATCATGCACACCCCCCCCCTCTCCCTGCCCATTTTCACTTCTTTTCCCCATTTCCATAATGCCTTAGATTGCTTCCTTTAATCCTCTGCGATGTTTAATGATATTGAACTTATTGATTCCACCTCCCCTTCCCTCTCGCCCCCCTCTCAAGAAGTTGTTATAGCATTCCTCTAATCATTTTTATCGCAATTTTATCGCAATCCTAACGATTAAGCCGACTGTTTGAATCAATAAAGATCTCAAAATCCAAACGTAAATCAATTTTTAACACTCTCCAACTTTTCTCTTTTCTGTGAAAATTCTATCTTTAAGTCAACCTTAAAGAAGATTTTCCACTCACATTTGCCATAATTTCATCCGTGGAGAGAGCGACCTTCTTCGAAGAGGACTCTGTGGTATTTCCCACATTCACGAGGCTGTCCGTATTATCTTCCTCGGTCGAATCCAACTTATGAGTGTCGACCATCACCTGTAGAATGTCCGCCCTCTGATAGAGATAAAGGGCACTCATTAAGAAATGTCTTGTGTTGGATGTTTGATTGGATATTGGAGGTGCTTTGCCTCAATCTCAGGCAAGATCAATGGATTAAAAAAAAATTAACAGCCGGCTTTTCAAACAAATCATATCAAAGGGCATTGCAGAATTTGCTAGTCTGCATGGCAACACCAACACCAACAGAAAAAAAGAAAAGAAAAAAAAAATAATCATCATAAAAAAATTAAATAATAATTTTTTTGTTGGAAAACATTAAAAAAACCCATTGAAGCATCGTTTAAAAAAGTAGACTACCCTGACATCAAACATCTATGAAAAGGCAGTAGGGTAACTCAGACTTGATAGAAACATATTCAAATAAATCCTTTTCACTATGAAATGTCGATTAGATTATGTTTGTGTTTCCAAATATATTTTGACAATCCATTTTAAATACAAAACACAGTATTGATGAGTAATACAGAGAACGTGTTTTTGTCATAATAAGAATAAGAATTTTTTTCCTCAAACTTTTCTAATTGGTGATAGCGTTGCTGGTTTTCCATTACATTTCACAATTGTTTTTTTCAAACTGTTTACGCCTTAAACAGTGAGCTCTAGCTATGCCATGCGTTTCCTGTTTTGCCAATCGGTAGCCCAGACTAAAACTGTGCACCAAACGTTAATCACAAACTGTGAGTAGTCTTATGTTAGACCCGCATTAATTTCATGATGTCTGGTTCAAGTCCGTCATACATTAATTGAAGCTAAAAGTTTTGCTAAACTTTTGAAGATAACTTTGATGTTGCTTCCCTTTGTGGTAATCTGGTTAGGATCTGCAGTAATAACATAACGATTTAATGGTAGGATAGCATCCTTTACGTATCAAAGTTGGAAACTTCACAGCAATGTCTCCATTTTGGCTGTAGGAAACAATTTGGATTGTGAAGAGTCTTTGGTATGGATACATAAATGCATTTTCTACAAGAATTTAGAATACATTGTTTTATTGACTATCAACACAGCCACTTTGGTACTAGTGTGAGTAGGCCCTATTTAATGGCAAGTGTCAAAATCAGCTTTACAGTTTAATATTTTAATTTTCAGGTTTACAGTCTTGTTCAGGGCCAAGGCCTTCTCACACGACTTTACAACTTTAACCCTGGTCATTGGTCAATTTGTCACACCTACACACCAAAGTGTGCACAATTCAATCTATCTCTCCTCCAATCAATCTCTCCAGTGCACCACAACCACGTGTCCCCCGGGGGACTTCCCATAGGGTGCAGCCACAAACCGGCGCAAACAACTATATTTACAAGTTACCTCGCAAGTCCCCATTTATACACCTACAGGGTGAAGAGAGGCAATGGAGATAAAGCTCCTTGCCCAAGGACACAACGTAATGATCTGGCCAGGACTCGAACCTGTAATCCTTAGATCACAAGTCCACTGCCTTAACCACTTGACCACAACGCCCTCAGTATATCTTGTTCTCTTCAAATTTCATCACATGCAGGGTGATTAGGACAGATTAGCTATTTAAAAAGAACAGGATTCCTGTAAAGTTTACATGGTTTGCTTGTTCGTTTAAAAGCAATTTGGTTCTGACGGTTGGTGGTGGTTGTCGCTCGGTCCTCCTGAAAACACGGAGGCCTTGGGCCTAAAAACGTTTGCGGATCGCTGCTTCGTTTAAAAGATTAAAGTAAAACAGCAGCATAACCACTGGAAGGTGATTATTTTTACCACAAATGGTAATTACCGATCAACAATACATATGACGTACGTCGTGTGCAGTCTTACCTTCACTTCTCCATTGTCACGACGTCTCATAGCTTCAGAGATCACATCCAGGAAGAACTTTTTGATTTGAGGATCAGAAATAGAGACGTTGAATAGATCGTAGAGTTTGCCGACACCTGGTATCAAAACTGAAGATTGTAGGAAAAAATGAAATAACACCTCACCAGTAAAATTAAAGTAAAACTCAACTCAGAATTGTAAAGGACAGAGTTCACGGTTTTGTTAATATCAATATAAACATTGGCAAGAAATGAATATATATATATAAACAGCTTGACCTTTATCTCTTGATAACACCATTTGGTCAATGAGGGGGCTTGTGTACAAAGAGCTAACAAAGAGTTTAACGGTTCACTATGAGAATGATAGAGAAAAGGGTGCTGTTGTTGTGGGGAGACAGGTATATTGGAAGAAAGGAAAGTAAATATAAAGGATATTTTTTTAGATAAAACATTGAAACATGATGAAAGTTTTGTGCATAATTTCAAAGATCTTTTGTAACAACAACAACAGTGATATTCGTATTTACAGAAAACTTTAAGAGATGATGATTTTTTTTGGGTGAAAGAATTGGGGAACTAAACTAAAACTTAAAAGTAAACTAAACTTAACTAAAATCTAAAGTAACCAGTATCAAATAATCCACAAGCTTAAAACAAAAATTAAAATGATACAAAACTAAACTAAAAAACTAAGCCTACACTTAAATAAATTATCAGCTAAGAAACTGAACTCAATTGAACTGAACTAAATTAAACATTGACACTGAACTAAATTAAACATTATAACAAAATATCCAAATATCAAGCTTGGGAAGCCGGAAACAGCCAACTTGCTGTGGAATTCCAGTCCTTCCATAATATGATCTCTGTCATCATAGTTCCATCCCACCATTCGAGTAGTTTTTCCAAAAGTCCGTAAAGGATAACTATAAGACTTAATGAAAAATGTTCCGGGCATGAAAAAAAAGCCAATTGACTGACTCACAGCCTAGGAGTATCTTCAAGTTGAACAGATTAACATTGAACATCTTTTGAGCATTCTTGACAAACGGATTGTCGGGATTGCTCTGGGAGTCGATCTGTAGGCCAAAGAACACTGAAGCAACCACCTCCAAGCTGTAACAACCAAAGAGCCTGTCAGGGAAAGAAAAGAAAACTATAGCGAATTAACAATTAGACAAACCGACAAATAAACAAGGGACACAATAACCAGAAAGCCCAGAGGCTTTGTTATCAATTGTCACAAAAGTTTAGCATTTCTCCCCCACATATTCACTTCCCCCTGTATTCAATATCTCACATTCTGATAATTGGGTTGATGGAAATAAAAATCAAATGAAGGACTTCAGAATGAGGGAGTGGGCCTAATTAACTGGGGAAGTGGGTCAGTGGTAGGGTAAACTGCTCATTTTCACCAAAACTTACTGGTTCGGGATAACTACTAAATAATGATACTAACCTGTCTCCTATCGGCAAACGCACTATCCTATCTACCTCGCTCCCAACAAAATTAGGTAACTTTTGATACTGCACCCCAGAATGGGATATTAGTTCAAAGAAAACAACCCAGATGTGATTCAAGGCTGATGAGAAACTCTGCCAAGAATATGCTTGTGGAAAGGTCAAGATTGGTGGATTTGGAATGAAGAGAGACTGTGGGAAGGGATTTAATTTTGTGGATTAGGTCGATAGGAAAAAGTGTTGTTGCCGATACGAAATGGAAGTGAAGAGAAGAAGAGATGAAAAAGTTAGAAAGAAGTGAAGCAAATGCATCTCACACTGAACCCCCCTCCCCCTCCATCCCTCCCCTTCCTCCCAAAAGAACACTTTCTACAGACAAGATAGAATTCTCTGCTTGGTAATATTAAGGTGATGAATATTGATTGGATCAATTGAAATTATTTTTGGAAGTTTGTCTTATTACTTATAAAATGCCCAACAGTATTTAGTTACAGTTGGATCACTATGCCTGAGAGTAGTCATTAAATAACAATAATAAACAACAACAACAATAAACAACAACAACAATAATGTTAATCTCACTCTTTGCACTGGATGCCTCCTTCTTTACCCTTCCCTGCTGCAAAGTTTTTCACCAATCGGTCACAGCACTCATTGATGAAAGAGTCGATCTGTCGATAAAAGAGTCGATAAAAGAATATTTTCAGATCGCTTTACACACCAAAGAAGCTAGTTCCTGTCTATAGCTATATCTAATTTCCTTCAACCAGAAAAGGGAAATTAACCCGAAATATCAGGTTCACAAAATCCCCGCTCTTTGATCGCCCTTGTGGGGTCGGATCCTCCTCACGTTCTCCAACGTGAACGAGGCGAGTGACTATAGAATCTCCTACCATTTAAACAATATGTTGAGATTGGATAGGCAAAAGAGCAGTATAGTAGTATATACGGGTGGTTATCTCCTGAGGTGTCGCACTTTACCATTATTGCGTAATACTTAAAGCAAATAAATTCAAAAAATGACCAGTTCAGTGAGCGTCGGCTTGAAAGCAACATCTCCTCTGCAATTGAAGGGACGTATGTGTGCCTGTTTTAAAATTTAGATGGATGGATGGGTACTACATGGATACATACATATAGAAACTAGTACCTGTTTTAATTTGCTTGCAGTAAATGCTGGACTGACGGTGTTACGAATCGACCTCCAACGTCCGTCTCGAGCGCCGGTGACGGCTTCATCGAATGGTCTGTCCTTGTAAGGCGACGGCTGTGGGGATTAAATATCAATGTATGTAGTTTAGATCCTTCTGCAAGCAGGAACTCGCGAAGAAGCCTCATTGGCTTATCAAAGCCGCAAGCTGACCGTAGTCAGTCTCTTACATTCATATTTAACGTCCATGATTATTAATTGTCAATTGTCAACAACTCCGTAACTGGACGACATACATTAATCTGGGAGTGACTCGAACCAGGGACCTTATGATTGGAAGGCACCGGCGGTAACCACTGAGCTAACACTCCACTCAATACGATACCGATGAGCAAACAGCACCATACATAGCTGTAGTGTGTCGCAACCGATTCTGAACTGGTCTGTAAATAGCACAGACCATGTTATGACGCAAGATCTGCTGTGGACACGGACATTCGGTAAATATGACTTCTTATCCTCTTATCTTTGTTTGATTTTTTCAAACTAATGAAGATATGTGGTAATTTCACTTCAGAAGTAAAGAACTTGTAGAACCCCCTCTCTCCCGATCCTAAACAACCTCAGCCCAAGTGACCTTGACCCTGGCAGGCAGGCCTGCCGACAAACTTCACCGCAACAAAGCTTGACTTTTGCATCTCACTCTAACTCCTTCCGATGCTATGGATGTCCTTAAAGGCATTGAATACTCGCCCCAAACCGTGTGCCGCCCTCTGAAAAAAGTTAACTTTCCTTTGCTTGCAAGTGAAGTTTTTTTCTTGTCGCTACAAAATGCAGACAGTAATGTAACATGATACCTTATCTTTTATCTGCACATATGAGATGTCCATCGCTGCTTTATACACTGTGTTGTAGGTATCGACCGTAGCTGCATGTATTGACTGTGCACTAGTATTCAATAACCGACATTAGCAAAGCTGTGTGTGTATTTTCTGGGATCAATGGTGGTGTCTAACACTTCTGTTACACCTCATTCTAAACTCGGTCAGATTATCGGCATCAGACGTTTCTTTGTGCGCGAGTCTTCACTCACTTTAAACAGCCTTAGAACGCAACAGACCGCACGGATTGAGTTGACCAGTGCTTGCAGTCTGGAGGGTCTCTTGTTCGATCATGGAACCAACAATCCACCGTTATTCATTTCCCTCCCCCCTAGGTCATGAACATGCCACATTCCAGTGTGAATAACCAAAATTTAACACAATTAAAGATCTGCCTCACGTGAAGCTCATCTTCAAGATTTCCTTAGCAGAGTTTCGTCCTGAAAGGATGTCACATCTTAGGGACAATCTTAATTACTAGTCTATACACAGGTGCTAATATAGTGCAAAATCCCCCAGTTCAATGCGCTGGAGAGGGGTAATGATCGAGTATAATAAACATTAAACATATAATTTGCTGGAAAATAAAATGTCTTCAATGATGATTTAGAAGAACTCATAGGGGAGAGGCTCCTTATCTCTGATGGTAGCTTGCTCCAAAGCAATGGTGCAAATATGAATGCTAAGGCTGGGTCACCAATAGGCTTAGTAGACGGTCAAGTAGTCAGAGTAGATCTTAGCCAGGGAAAAAGGGTCAATCCATGGTGGAGAGCGTTAGTGCGGGGCGGGGGGGGGGATGGGGAATCTGTAAAATTGGCCTGTGTGCCAGAGTCAACGTCACTTAGGATGGAGGGTATAGAAGTTCCTAAAGTTAGTCAAGTTTTCTTCGTTAAATGTTCACATCAACGTCTTTTTTTCGGACAAATACATCGCAGAAAATGTTGTCAAGTTGACAGAGCAATTTTGTTCAGTTTATACTCTATATAGCCTTTTTCTTTGCGTTTAAAAATTTTGTTCGCTATCCCTTGGTTTTCGATAACTTGTGACGTTTCTAAAACTTAGACTGCTACCATTAATTATTTACCCTAAGGGTCTTTATTCTCCAAATATTACCTGTCATCTGTAAAACACTCAATTCAAAATCGTTGCATACAAATCTGCATTGTAGACATTGGAGACTCACCGAGTGGTTTGGGAAGGAAGAAAACTTGCTAATCATTATCTCTTGCAGCATATCAATATCATGAATGATGAACATGTTATTCCCAAAGGACGCCCTGCCAAAAAAAAAAAAAAAAAATCATAAGTTAGAAATTAAGTCTCCAAATTAAGTTGACAATTTATGATGAAATTCTGTGTCTCATCCATATCAGTACCTCTTGGTTAAACGTTAACCTGCACTTCAAAATTACGTCCGATCTCGGCTTAATCCCAAAACTGACGTGTAATCATTTCTTGTGAATAAACAACGTTAATTGATTATGCATTACACATGCAAGGTAACTTAAACACTGATGACAATTTGTAGCCATAAAAGGTGCTCTTAACAATGACATCTGTTAATAATTAAAAAAAAAATAGCATCTGTTAATAATTAAAAACAATATATATGATGAGTCAGCTGAGTAAAACACTTGTTCTTATTTTAATATTTACCTCACAAGTTATGTAGTTTTGTTTTTACATAATCCACAGCTACTAGTAATGGCAGAGGCTTATTGATACAATGACAAAAGAGCTAATTGGCAAAGTTTATTCTTAGAATATGTGGTAATCATGCAACTATCTCATATACAGTTACAAGCTGTAGTTGTGTACAGTATATATTTATGGTATTTGTCACATCAAAATCTAAAGTATTTATAAATACTGTACATTCATACAAATTTACAAAATGTAAATAACTTTATGATTGCTAGACAGTTATCATTTCACTGCAACACCTCCTCTACAGTTCTTATAAATATGGATCATTCCAAAAGTAAGACAACTAATTTTCAAACCATTTCCATGCCTCTGCCAGACTATGCATGTACAATTCTCATACATTGGCTAAGATCATGCGTAGTATCTGTTCTTTTCGTATAGACAATGCATGGCTGGCACCGACCTTTGGCCAATTTCATGTTTAAATAACCATTTCCTTTCAAACGGATTTGTGATACTTATCATGTGTCAATGTTCAAGTCTATAGGCAGAAAACTCGATTGCTTTTTGTTGCCACTGGCAAATGGTTAAATCCATTGGCAATTTGCCAGCAAACAGCCTGTACATCCAGGCCCTTCTAAATTCCGCAAGAAGTTTAAAACTCACCCGTATACCTTGCCATATTTCTTTTTCTTCTCTAGCATATCAGAGGTGAAGCCCTGTAAAGTGCAAACATAATAATACTATTATAATGCAATCAGGAAGTTTACATTGGCTGGTCGATAAAAAAAAAAAAAAATATCCGTTGAGGATCTTTAAATGTATCAAGTTGTTCAACCTATCAACTTCATGTCAAACATCAACATATGTGACCCCGAAAAAAAAAAAAATGATCATTAAAATGGACGATCAATATTTTATGTGTTTAAATAATATTAAAAGCCTACATTATCTCTACGTGATCTAAGTTATCTGTGTAAAATGTTAATCACACAAATTTCCGTATCATATGATGAAAACATCTTAGGTTATTTGGTTAGGGTATTAGGTTACTCACAAAATACATTTCACTACAGTAGTAGAACAGAGTACTCTTGAATAGAGGGATAGTCCATGCATAATAATTTTCTGTGACATATATTGTATTTCATATGTTAGTGAAATTTACGTTCCATTCTAATCCTATAGGTAGATGCACGTTGATCTTTAACTGTTTCCTTGTTTGCTTAATATATTCTTCAAAATTGGCATCCAGATATAAACTGATTGACACACAATTAGCCTCATTAAGATATCTCCAAGTAATTTCAGACAAAGAGATACATTACCAACCCCTAATGATAAATGATTCGCACCACTCCGGATGATTTCATGCACAGTTGCTATACTTAACAAGCTTTTTTAAAACTTTTACTACTATACACAACGACATTCACAGAGCAGTTTGTCTAAAAATAACAGTATATACTCTAAACCTAATTCACCTACACAGAAATCGTGTAACTTAATTTGCCTAACCTTTGTAAAGTGGACTAATGTCCCAAGCAACGGAAGAGGAAAAGGTCCAGGAATCCCATTTCTGATAAAGTAAAGTTTCTTCCAGTAATCTGTCCTGTAACAAGGAAATAGACAGTAAGCACATTTTTTGCAAAGAATTTTTGAAAATTGTTATTTCATTAAACCATCTCCATGATTTGTGGATACACTCTGAATCTGAAATGAATATTTTTTTGACAAAATATTGCAAAGCTTTGTGTAAATAGAAATCACTTGTTTTTATGTCATTTTTATCAACAGTATGGACGTCAGTCTAGTCACTTGGACTATAATGACAGTCACAATTTTGAAAACAGCTTCAGCTGCAGATCAAAATTGTTAAGAAATTTTTCTGGTCGTCCCTCGGACAATCAGGTCTTTACCTTTTGGTAGTCTGAAAGGAAATTTGTTTGTTCAAAGAAGTGAAGCAAAATAACAAAGATTTACCAATATGTATACCGCAGAAAAACTTTGTAGATTTGTAGCTTTGGGCCAGTAAAAAGAAAAAACAAACATTGGATCATAGGCCTACAATTCTTTTTGCTAGCATATTTTAGTACCTCCAAAGTGGTCAGAGGGCAATATCAATTAATCATTGGACCTATTTGGGGATATTTAGCTAAGTAAAATTTCTTAGCTTGATGTATAAATTTAAACAAAGAAGTCTCTCCACAGACGACAACCAAAGTTGACTTAAGTTAAATCCAAACTAAAATCTGGTCATATCGGACCAATGGACTACTGTTCCAAATTTTCCCGCAGAAATTGTCTCTTTCTCTCTGTCATGTAGCAGAATTTGACTAGGACCTACACTATGGAGAAATAACCGTACTCAACAGCTGCAGAACTAGTGCTAATTAGTGATTTGAGTGAGTATACTCACCAGAAATTATCCGTGTGACAGTAATAGCTAATAGATCATTTAGGCTATACAAAACTTAACATATCTTCCACTAACATGGGAGTTGAAATTTGGTAAAATGCATTATGCAAAATAGGAGTTGCTCACATAGCAAAAGTAAAGTTGCTATATATCTTTGCCAGATATCTTTCATTTTTTATGTTTTTGGCATTTCTCATGCTGTCATGAAAATGCATGACTATAGATTCAAACATGCATATCCAGGATAAACTGCACCATACTAATTTTCAGAAAACAAGCAAATATTTTTCAATTGAATTTAATGTATCATGTGCAGTACAATAGGTCTCATATGCAATTATTGTGGCTATACCCATGTTTTAACCAGTTCTCGTCCAGCAATTAGTCAACCAATCGCAATTTCTGCAGTAAATTATGTTCAATCTGGAAAACAAAGGGGAACCCCTAGGTTCAAAACAATTGGTACTCATATTACATTTTGTTGGAATACTGTACATGCCTCTATCTTATGTAGGGTGGTCAGATGTCCACCATTAGGCAAATATTTAAAGTGTTCAAATATTGTACATGTTCTCCCAACAGTATGCATGTGACTACTGACTACTTCAATACTTATAATGATCTGGAATTGCCCACGACATACCAATTGGTATGTCGTGGGCAATTCCAGATCATACACAACCACAGTTCATGATTCTAAGAGTGCATGAGCTAAATGACTCTCTTAGTTTCCTAATTTAAAAAGCTCTCAGTAAACAGGTTGTTGCTGGAAGACGGTGATGGGTGGGATATGCGGGAGCTAGGAGGGGGAGTGGGAAGGCAATTTGCATAAATACATTTACTTCCTGAGGTGCCGTTCCTATACATTTATCACTTAATGTACCTTACATTTCTACATATAACATTAAGATGGAACAGATGTGATCATGTGAAGTTATATACTTTCAAGTATAAACCTAGCTTTGTCACACAAATAGCGTAGCCTATGCTATGTGTCATATCGATACTTACGCCAAAAAAATTACGATTAAGGATCCACAAAGTGCGAACGTTGTGGAATTGAAAAGCAACTCGAAGATAGCCATGGTACTGAGGCTCGCTACCGTCACAAGTAGGGCCAACAAGTATAACAATTTTGAACAACCGCAGTCGTCTCTTTAGGAAGCTTGCTATTTAGCCTCAGTGATAGGATTTTTCTCCTGACGAGGCACTGTAATGAACTATCTGGTCTGTAACAAGGCAGTAGAGAATCCCATTGACCTCGGCCGTCTGGGGACCTTTGTACATTTGTGGCGAAACCAATTTCCAAATTTGGTCAACAGTGTAAATGTAAACAATACGGATCCTTATAACAGCCATTCTAGTTAGACCACCACCGCGACACCCGATTCACATAGTATCATACCATATAATATTGTTCCATAATCATATAATATAAAACATCCAGAATAATATAATTGTATAATGCATATAGTATTAAGTGTTACAATAATATATTAAGATAACAGTTATGTTGTTCTTTTTTTTTTTATAATTACTACAGTACAATAGTATAGTAGCCTATACTGCTACGTGAATTGGCTGATAAATTCAGAAACTGACGAGTCACGGTGGCACATCAAGAAATTTCTTGCAATGATGATAGGCCTGGGTGGGATAAGTATCGTTAATTACTGAAAGTACTACTGAAATAGCCATACCTAAGAAAACATCAGTAAATAGTAAGCAATGCCCGTGTGGGAAGTGGGTCAATTTCTTTGGACTGTGTATATATTACCTTTTGAAATTGTTCTACTCTATTCTCCCAGACAATTTTTGTGTGTGCTAAGATTACATCATACTCCTATAGGTTGTATAAAACAAAACAAAAACAAGAAATAGGTAAAAGAAAATGTTCAGGGCAGGCGGGGAGGGGTCATGGATCAGCTCCTGGGTTACTTGTCTTCTTTGCTTCGAATTCTATATTTTGTGTAATTGTAATTGTGTTTTGCAAGAATCCACTCTGATTTCTGCCCTCGGTGAAAGTGTGAACAACCCATTATCGCGATTGCCTACAATGGCACTTATCAGGATCTGTATTATCTACACAATTGATTGTTGGTTTGTGCACACAAATTTATTGACACTATATACTCATCAGAATCATCCAGTTCCAAGCACGGATGTAACGCGTAACGTGAGCCGAATTGTTAAGAATACATTCATAACTAATATCGTCAGTAGTTATGAATGGAAATGACGTGTTGCTACTGATAATCTTACCTGACGTAGGCAAGGTATACCATGGAGGTAAATGGGTACGGTATACATATCTCGGCAGCACACCAGCTAGAAGTTATAAAGTGCGGGTAACATACAGTGACACTGAAAATCGCTAAACGCGTAAAAATAAACGTTTTCATACAACGAATTATAAAAAAATGTTTCTGTTCATATTGAGTGTCGTTTTTGATGCGTCGTCAAGTTAAGTAGGTAACACAGTCAGGGGCGGCGATCTGTTTCAAATATTGGGGGGGGGGGGGACATTTGCTTGGGTGCAGGCGCGTAGCAACTACATCCCCAAAATTGTTCGCGCGTACGGAAAGCCATTTTAACATTTTATCGGGAATTTTAGATATTTGAAATTGTTTCTTATTTCAGATATCTGAAATTGAATTCGAGATATCTAAAATAGATTTCGAGATATCTGAAATTCTAATTCAGATATCTGAAATTGAATTCGAGATATCCAAAATTGAATTCGAGATATCTGAAATTCTATTTCAGATATCTGAAACTGAATTCGAGATATCTGAAATTGAATTCGAGATATCTGAAATTGATTTCGAGATATCTGAAATGAATTCGAGATATCTGAAATCTATTTCAGATATCTGAAATTGAATTCGAGATAGGCCTATGTGAAATAGAATTGCAGATATCTCGAATTCAATTTCAGATATATCGAATTCAATTTCAGATATCTCGAATTCAATTTCAGATATCTGAAATTCTCTGGTATTTCGAGATATCTGAATTTGATTTTAAGATATCTGCAATTATTTGTAGATATCTTAAATAAATTGGAGATATCTGTAATTTAATTTGAGATATCTGAAATTATTTCGAGATATCCGAAATTCCCGATTAAATGTTAAAATGTCTTTCCATACGCGCGCTTCGTGATATTTTGTATATATACCAAATTTCATTACGGATGCGATCCGTCACATGGGCGCAGATCAGTCTTGGATGATGGTGGGGACGCGTATCTGTTCTATGATACTACCTACGCGGAGCGCAACCATTGGTTCGCGCGTAGCGCACAAGATTTTTTTTTGGCAAATGTACCTCCCAGATCGCCGGAAATAACACTTCCCAGACCCAATAATGCTCCAAAACCTCCTTAAATTTGAGATCTCATGGCTTAGAAATTTAAGTTGGGGGAAACACATGGGTGTCTGCAGAAAAAAAAAATCAGGGGACAAATAATCCAAGTAGACTTTTGTATACGATGGATCTGGGTCGAATTATAGACTGCCGCAAATGCGATTTCCTTCCAAAATTTAACAACTGTGGATAAATGTAATAAAGTGAGAACTGCTGCATGTCATTTGTACAATGCTGGATCAAACTGCGACAAAGTTCAATACAGGGAAATTTGCAATGCAGCGTTTGGTCAAGACAAATTGGTGGGGACACGGTATATCATGTCCCCACCACTGAAAAAGTTGGTGGGGACGCGTCCCGCTGTCCCCACCAGGATCTGCGCCCATGGTCCGTCTAGCTAATTCATTTCGAAAATAAGTAAAAACTCCTCTCGGTGAAAGTCTGTGTCGTTTTTTGGTGATATTTAGTAACAAATTGTGACACGGTTAGACAGGCGCATAACAAGGAATTTGCCAAGGGAGGGGCGAAGCTTGTAGGCAAACTATCTGAGCGTGGTGCCACCATGAGTTGGTGCGAAGCGTAAAAGAAAACTTTGGTCGAAAATGCCTCCCAAATCGCTGGAAATGGCACTTCCCAGGCCTTGTAAGTTGCATCTAAGCATTTTCTATTTTGAAATTACTAGCGATATCATAAAAAAAAAAATGCTCTTATAGCCACAAAAAAACTATGCCACCTAAAATATTGGGCGGGGACATGTCCCCCGTCCCCCATGACCACAGCATCTCGACAATATTGATTAAACTGTTATGTTAGTGTGAATTTAACACAAAAGTACTTTTCACTTGAACATACTGGTTAAGCGCCGGATATATACTAGCTCGAAGTTACTTAGTTAGTTAGAAGTTATCGATCGACAAAGATCTCTTGACAAATTGACACTAAATATTACGTTTTTTAAGCTTTATCCAGCTCGAGTAGACTTTCGCATTGTCTTGTTAGCGTAGGTAGTATGTCAAGTAGTATTTGTGTATGTGCAAGAAAAGCAGATTTTAAAACATTCATGGCTGAAGTTAATCCCTCAGCACCGACGTATCCAGGATTTTCTTACCCGGGGGGCGCGAATTACTATCTAAGCGGAGCGCCACCATCGGTTGGCGAGCAGCGTACAAGAAAATTTCTGGTGTTTATACCCCCCAGATCACCGGAAATGACACTTCTCGGACTTGAAAATGACAAACCAGATGTACACTTTTGCCTAAGAACCAAGTACTTCCCAATAGTTTTTTTCCCCATCCATAACCTTTTTTGAAGATTGTCACCAGTCACACATCATGTTCGACCTCATCGCATGTCCTGTGGATCATTGCTTTTGTAGGTGATTCTACGTAACGGCCCACAATACCCGACAGCCCCAGTTTTCAGCCCATTATTTGTTCAGAATTTGAAAATTCACATTTCTCGTGAATAAACTCCTTCAAAACATACCCATAATGTTGCAAAAAATGTCATCTATGGACAACCAATATAGAAAACCTCCTTCAACCCCTAACAGATCGGTCAAAATAACACGAGTAGAGGGAAGTATGATGAGGAAATTTTCGAAAATTCAGACACAGTTAATTTATTGGTGTACAAATATTGCAACCTGTTATAACGGCTATTATAAAACTTGGTTGAAGGAAATAAAAAAATACCAGATATTTCCGAAACCGAGCAATACACACATAGGCGTAGGAGGCGGGAGGGGCTGCAGCCCCTCCAACCAAATATTTTTTCCCTGAAAATTAGGGCAATATACTGTGAATTTTTCGGGCACCTACTGAAAGAAAAATAAATTGCAATGATGTAGCTAAAGGAAATGAATATTTTATAAAATATCTCCTTGATCATTAAAATAAAGTTCTAAGCTTGGCCTACTAAATCGCCATTAATAATGTAAAAGAGAATTTGACATGCTTTTTCTCCATCTACATAAGACATTTCGTTGTTTACATTAACATCCCGAGGTATACTGCGCAACTTCCAGGGACCGTTCGGTATACGATGGTATGCGATGTAATAACCGATGCTTGCGTATATGATATTGATATGTTGAACGCGCGCTTCGCGCGCGAAAAAATGAGGTTATATTTTTCTGACAAGTCGTTACAGCCCCCCAAATCAAATTTGGCTCCTACGCCTTTGACTACACATATCGACAGTTTTGAGGCTGTTCAGGAGCCGCCATTTTCATGCTGCACTGATATGATGTGATATCTGCTCTTTGCTATACAAATTCGAACTGGCGCGTAGCGAAGAATTTGCCAAGGGAGGGGCGAAGCCTTTAGGCAAACTATCTAAGCGTAGCGCCACAATAAGTTGGCGCGAAGCGTACAAGAAAATTTTGGCTGAAAATGCCTTCCAGATCGCTGGAAATGGCACTACCCAGGCATTGTAAGTTGCATCTAAGCATTTTCTATTTTGAAATTATAGCGATATCATAAAAAAATATGCCCGGGGGGGGGGGGGGCGATCTCCCCCTTCCCGAAATGCGTCATGTTCCCCGACGACATAGCACAATTGTTTAAGGCGTCCATACACACACACGCGTGATAGACCATATATAGTATACATACAGATAAATTAGTGAGAGAGGAAAAATGGAAAGTCGTCAAAAATGGAGTTGTCGGTGTATGGGGTAGGCCGGGTGAGGCGCACGCCCATTCCGAAATCCTCGATCCGTCACTGGATACCCGGCCATGTGTATATAATAGGGATCAGCGCTGTAATGATGTCACTGTTCCTCTTTCTCTTCCCGGTGTCTTGGCGTTTTTCTTCTGTTCCCTCCTTTCTCTCTTTCTTCTTTTTCTTTTCCCTTCCTTCTTCTCCTCTTCCTCTTTTCCCCCTCTTTTTCCCTTTTTTCTTCTCATTTTATCTCTCCTCTTTTCCTTACACAGGGGGCGTGCGCCCCCAACGGCCCCCCCCCCTGGATACGCGCCTGATCATGTTCATCGTGTATTTTACATTATCATCTGAGGTTGGGGTATCACATTAGATAATTTTCTGAGGTAATGGTTCAATTGGGCGTTTGTATTGTGCAGTTTGTGCACGGTGAATTCCTGTAACGCGTTGCCAATTTATTGCTCAGCTGAAAGCTATCAGCTGACCTATAGCGATTCTGCCGAAATTCTGTCACTATTTGCCACCGTGTTTGATTGACGCTATTTCGGGTTTTATTTATTTATTCGATTTGACTGAAATTGTGTACGTGGTTTATTTGAGTTAAGATTTCATACACGCGATCGTGTTTAAGAAATCGCAAAAATACTCTTCCTATAGCGTTTGTCCAAATTTGCTTAAATGTTATGGACATATATATAACGTTTATAGGAGTGAAGACTCGCGTACACAAACGTCTGATGCCGGTAATCTGACATAGTTTAGAATGATGTGTAACAGGAGTGTTAGACACCACCATTGATCCCAGAAAATACACACACAGCTTGCTACCGTCGGTAATTAGACACTAGTGTACGGTCAATACATGCAGCTACGGTCAACACCCACAACACAGTGTTCATAGGCAGCGGTAGACATCTCAGGTCCAGCTAAAGATATCAAGGTATCTCGTTTCATTAAGGTCTGCACTTTGTAGCGACAAGAAAAAAACTTCACTTGCAAGCAACGGAAAGTTAACTTTTCTCAGAACGCGGTTTGGGGAGAGTCTTCAATGCCTTTAAGTGGTGGTAAACCAAAGTACCGTAATTGTTCAGGAAATACATTTTTGTCGTCATGTGAAGGCCAAAAGCAGGGCCTTCTGTAAAATTTTAAGTAATGATATTACGTAGGCCAAAAACCAATGATCATGACATTTGTTTCAAATTTTTAGCATTCATGAACAGTATAGGCCTATAGTGCGTTCTGGTGTGAGTAGCAAAATTGTCTTCTTAATTTTCCAGTCATAGGCCTATTGGGAAATATTTCCACCCATTGGAGACTTGATTAAGTCTAATATTTACTTTTTGTTCAGGCTTGCTATATGTTTATAGTTCGATGTCATCATCCGCGTTTACCGTTTACCGTTACGCGTGGCTACCATTGTATTACAGAATACATTTGTTTGTTTGGAGGGGGGAAAATCAGTCATATTCCTCACATTCAAACATCAAATTATATTTTACTTATGAAATAACATGTCTTGAACTCATCAAACTATCAAAAGTCCAGCAAATTTCATCAAAATAATTTCAAATGGGCAAAAAAGTACATTGTTTGTATCATAACCTCATTTGCATATTTACATATCTAATTAGCTTAATTATAAAAAAATTTTTTAAAAATTAAAACCTCATTTCAATACCTATCTGTCAATACTAGGGTCCCTATTGACAAAAATGAAAAGATTTTAAGTAATTACAATGTGTAAATATTTTCCCCCAGGGGTCAATGATATGGGGGGGGGGACATGGTATATAAGGAGTTAAACGGATAATCCATTGTATTTGTTACAGATTTAAGAGAAACACATAATGGCACCCTGGTGAGATTTTCAAGCATTTCTATTTAGCGTTACTAGTCGAGAATCGATAACTAATAACATGTGTTAAGCCATAGTTGCACATAGCTGGAAGTAAATTTTGTGTGTATCTTTATTTTTTTCTTCATTTTTTGGACGGTGGGTTTGGTTAGTGTTTCACCTATGCCTACGGGGATGTAAAATTAACAATATACCTATATATGACCACAGTGCGTAAATATGAAGCCAATGTTTGAAGCAGGGAGAAATAGTATGTATATTTCAAAGTGTAACATCAGAGAAAACTGTCAGTGTACTTCCATATGACATCACAACTGCTTGCTTCAAAGTTCACTTTGGGTACAATATATACGTATCGACGTCAAATGCTGTTATGTCGAACACTGTATACGGTAGCAGGAATTGATTGTTAAAGTCGCCAATTTAACACTTATGACATTCACATTATACAAATTAACTACTATATCACAAAAACTGTACATATCAATATTCCTGCAGGAATTACCAAACTGATTGCACGGTCATCAGTCGAGGGGAAATGGTTCAGTTATAGCCTGGGGGTTTCGTGCTCTGCCGGGTACGAACAGGCTTCGAAAGTTCATGAAATATATTTTATAAATAAACAGTGAGAATAGTTTATTATGATGATTACTAACAACATTGAAACGTGACAAGTTTCATATACATTAGAATTCGTTCACTCCATTTTCCCATCATTCTTCAGGACAAATTAAGAAGTTTGTTTATAATATACTTCATAATTAACCATTAAAACAGTGATAGAGAAAGTAAATGTTTCAGCTAACAGCGATATTAATTGTTATTAGCTCTTTGTTAATTAAATAATACGTGTCATATAAAGCTATTAAATGGCGATGCTGTAAACATTAACATCATCATATCGATAGTGTTCTTCGAGCTATAGTACCCTTTGGCCAGATCTGTTTGCTAAATAAGGCTTTCAAATCAATTATTCATCCATGACTGTTCGACATTTACGTATAGTTCTTCATTGTGTCTTAACCTATAATTCGTGGGTTTCGTTGTCTAAAACTTCCTTCAACAGGATTTATATTGTATTCTGTGTACGTCCGTGACACGCTATACTCTATCTGAGAGTCCATCCTAAACATACCGTCTTTTCGACTGCAACAATCTCCGCAGTACCCACTTATTTTGATGCCACATGATGCTGAATATAAAATGAAAGCCCACATCTTCGGCATCTTTAGCATATACATGCTTTATCGAGAGGTATGTTCCGAAAAAGCTGTGCAGTTTCAGGTTGGTCCAACATTTGAGATCTTCCCGGTTTTGGAAGGAATAAACGTAGAGTTACAGTGCGACGTGGAAACCAATGACCCTGTTTATATCTTTAAGGATGTTTTAGGTGGAGTAGATATAAATATTGTTTCCGACAGCTCGCTGACAGAACATGAGAACAGTTCCAAGTACATTTACAACATCGGAACTTCAAGTGGTACATATCATATGCTTATTATACAGAACATCAGCAGACGAGACGAGGGCATCTATCTTTGCAAGCAAAGGCAGAGTGACTTAAAAGGTCTTGAATTGAATGTGTTGTACATGCATACCAAGCCCGTTTGTTTGCACTCTTCTGAGTACGCATACTTAGGTGATAACGATGATAAACAACTTAATTTTACATGCGTTCTGAATGATATCGGGGACCCTCCATCCACGTTATTCTTTAAGAACACACCTAACGATTCTTCTGCAGTAATTCATTCAACCAAAATTCAAAAACATGGAATAACTCTAGCTGCGCACGTTTCTTTTATTCCTGATGATTCTATGATGAATACCTCAGCAATGTGCTTTGCAAGACAAGAATTTCCACCATCTGTGAAGTCTCCACCGTTTGTATCTTTCTGTACATTTCAGCAAACCGCAGGTAAGGTTCTTGAAATCATAATAACACCGCCGTCTGCAGAGCTCTTTGCACCAGATACGATCAATTACCAGTGTTCCAGCAATGTTGGTAAAGGAACATTATTCAAGTGGTCTGTGCCAAACGACTTGCCAGCCGAAGTCAAATATTACGTGAACGAGACACTTCTGACAATGTTTGTAAAGAAAACGAACGACCAACGAGATATTTCAATTGGTATAGAATGCATCGGTACATTTAATAATCAAGAGGGGAGAAGTCGTGCGTATTTACATGTTGTTAATTCAGGTTCTAATCTACATGGTTCACTCACCGTTGGTCTTATTGCAGCAATATCAGGAGGAGCGGTAGGCATCTTCATTATGATTCTTGTCTCATATAAGTGTGTATGTAAGTCGTACCTGCAGCTGATAATGAATACCAAACGTCATCCTTACGGTGACAGCGAAAGAGTAAGGAAACTCACTTCTGGTTGGAACGGAGTAACAAAGTTAGTACCTATTTTTGGAGAAGATTGTTTGTCCGGCACTTCTTCAAACACTACGTACAAGGTGGAAGACTTTTCTAAGAGATGTATTGCTTTCATAGTGAGGCCCGAAAGATGCAGCTTGCAGATGACAGTGGAAGGAGAATCCTTGGACGACAACGACGAGAATAAAAAGGATAGTGATGACGAAAATCGCTTGTATCAAGAGGTTAAGAAAGAATCGAAAGACGATGAACCCGTTTATATAGCTGTTGAAGGATAATGATCAACATTGTTCTTTTCACCCGACGCACACAGAGAACACAGTTACTATTGAACTTTAAGCTTCACGGCATTTACTATTAATCCCTATGTGAATATTTTGTTCATTTGAAAACACGTTGACGTCCTCTTATACTTAAAGGATTGGTCCAATTGTCATACATGTTTATGTTATATGAAAGAGGACAATAACAGAAACACAATGGTGAAAAAACTGTTCAAATATCTTTTTCGGTTAAAGAGATATTCAAGTGTAAAGTTTTATCAGATTGAATGTGTAGAAATGCTGAAATCTGACTAGCTGTGATGTCACATCCTCACATTCCGGAAAGTCCTTGTTTGTTTTCTAAATATTTTGTGAGATTTTATAACTTTCAACCGAAATATATGTCAGGAGATCTCATATTTGTCAAAGGAAGTATTTGAGATTAAACATCTGAAGAATTTTTGATTATATTATTTTCAAATGTGTTAAAAATGTAAATAATTTTTAAAGAAATATATTCACACATGTTAAGGAAGTGAGGATGTGACATCACACCCAGCTCACAGTAAGTCTTTCTACACCAGTCATTTTCAAAAAAAAATTGATATCTTCAAAGTGTCATATCTCCTTAACAGAGCATGCTATCATGGTAGTTTCTTCACTGTTCCTTTTGTCTTTTTGTGCTCTTTCATGCAAAATAGACATGTCAAACACCTGAACCAATCCTTTAACGAACAGAAGATGTAGTGTGCAACATCAAAATTAATTGCTTTCTTCATCGAAGGAACTGTTCACACTTTTACAATATATTGTTCATATATCTCTAGATATCCGTGTTTGAATGTAAACTATTTTCCATTGCTCTACAAAGTAGATCACAGTGATGTCATCCTGACAGATATTCGCCAGGATTTTCATTTATTTATCAAATTGATTTTTTCGTCATTTTGAATTTTATTACTACGCTAATTTTTTTTCTTATGTAGGCGCTGACCGGCGGTCAATTTAGGAAGTGATACGCGCTACTACAAATAAACACATAAGCACTGTGTGTGTGTGTGTGTGTGTGTGTGTGTGATCCCATCTATTGCCAGAGAGCTAACTCCCATTAACAGATGGGTGCACTTAAATATAACTTAGGGTGCTTTGCTAAAGAGATAATATATTTCTAATTAGCACGTGCTCAACATGTGCAGTAGGTACAAAAATGTGTTTAGATTGTAAACTAATTATATAAAGAGATGAAACATTTAGCATGAACGTTTTAACGAAATACATTTTTAGTTATTGGATAACTAATTTATACAATTGATGAAGAAAAAACGCAGCCCTCTCCAGCTCATTTGACATGACAACATTGAACTCATAAAAGTTTTAAATTTTAATTCACAAAGTTTGGAAAAAATGATGGTGCAAATTCTATTAAGACTTTGTTTTGACAAAGAGATGAAAAAAAGTTTGAGCATTCAAAAAACATTGTTCCTAGGAATAACGCTTTAAATGTAACAAATGGATTAGAGTTGATGAAGTGAAAATGAATCAAGAACACACAAGCATTCTTATCACAATATTGATTATAACTGGTACATTGGAGGAAATTAATGTGACTACTGTTTTACAAGAGATTGGAGATTTACATCCTAATGGTATTTTATATTTTCTGGGGATTTTTTGTTGTTGAAATATATTGCCTAATGTCTACGGATACATCATCCTTACAAAATGAAAGAAGGAGATGGAGGGGTAAGAAGTAAAATAATAACATGGGTCTTACCGTCTAGCAACAAGGAATGAGTGTAAAATCGAGAACGTTCGTTGGCTTGCGTGTTCATTCTTTATAAATGCCCGTTTTAATATCCCCTCCTACCCCACAAGATCCTTATTTCTATTTTATTTTTCATATTACTGTGTACTTTTAAACGTAAATTGTCAAAAGGTCAAGGAGACCCTGGGTAAAAGTTAAAACTGTTACCACTTGTGCGAAAAGATACATGTTGGACAAACAATCGGACATGTCTGGTCTTTTCGAACAGTGTAATGGTTGAAAGGTAATAAAGATACTGAGACTATAAAATGGCACGGTCGCCAAAAAAAAAGAAGTAAAACCTTTGGATCTTTCTATTCAGACTGAGTTGGATTCTCTGTTATATTTACCTTACGTTGTTAAATATCCGAAAGTAGAAATTAAATGATAAAGTCATTAAACATATTGACGCTAATGAATTTAAACATAGTTGCTTAGTAATATTAATATAAGCTCCCTGTGTACTTTCAAATTAGTATTACGATGAATATGCTTTCGTCGTATAGATTTCAAGTGTTTGAAATAAATGGAGGGCTTTGTTTTTCAATAGCAATAGCCCTCATTATACACATCCATGACAAGGAAGATAAAGTGGCTGCTTTGTTCCAAATGTAAGCGTTTAATTTAGTACAGTTTACCTAGAACAAGGAAGTTAAAATAACCTAACAACACACTATGATGTTATAAAATGATAATTGAAAGCCTTAGGTTTTGCAAAAATGATGTCACGAAATATGATGTTGTACATCAATATCACGAAATTTCAATTCTATGACAAAAATATTCAAAATGAGCAAAAATCATTCCAAAATTATGATGAGAAAACCGATGCTCTCTAATGTTTGTTGCCTGTTACCTTTGAAGCGTTTACGTTTCGATCATGTTACCTTTTGATTTTTCTGTTATTTACTGAGCAAAAGGATGTTAGATTCATTTACTGATTAAACATTCTCATGAGCTTGATTTTATTTTTCATTACGTTGTAATTCTGTGCGATATCGTCTAATATAGTAGGAATTTTTTAATGATATATAGGTCACCATTGATATAGAAACACTGTTCATTTAAATGCAGTAACATACGAATAATTTAACTTTTGTACGCTCAATAGGCATTAAATTAACCTTTTAATGGCAATGACGTTTATTTTTAATGTGAACTTAAAAAGACTAACAGTTGAGGGGATACTTAAGACAAAAAACAGTTAAGAATTAGTTTAGCACATTGTAACATAACATCATACAAACAATTCTGCTTATTACTTGGTTAAATACAAATGCGTAAAACAACAAAATACGTGCATTATTCCATGCGTCAAGACTTCAGATTCACCAAGCGACGAAACTCAAGGGGAAAGAAATAACGCTTCACCTGATAATGACACTACGAGATGAACAATATTACACACATAGCCAGTTTATATTATCATTCGTATGTGGGAATGTCAAGACTCATTTAGGGTCAAAAGAGACTGGCTTATCATAAGCCCACATAACTCACAACAAATAAACGCAGTATCCATATTGCTATTATCATTTCCATTACAAAAGATCAAGTAATCATACACAAAAATGATCTCTTTAAGGGCATTCAGATTGGTACCATTTGTAAGCCACTGATAGGCTGGTACTTTAACGTTACATCATCTGACTCGGAACGAGATATAATTGCCTGTCATAATTATACTTAGAGTTCTCAGAAATATCAGCATACTTTGCAGCTTCTTCCTCTGTATTTTGATTCAATGTTAGAGAGTGAGCATACACCTGAGGGTCGTCTTCATTAGTCTTATGCTCACCTACATGTGTACTTTCTGGTCGTATGGTAGTTGTATAAGTAGTGTTCGACCTCGGGAATTGGCCAATCGCATGAGATGATGATGGCGATGATGATGACGATGATGTTGCTAATCTACATACGCATCGACGGCAATACAAGCGAAGTAATAACGTTACTAGTACAATGATAATACAGGAGAGAGCCAATATCATTAAATGACACAGATCGAAATGATGTGATATTACGAAATGAACACTGGCATGGTTGAAAATGTTCCTCCCACCATACGAACCACTGCAATGAAAATTTATTGATCCATCGATACTTGATCCATATTCAAATATCTTGAGCTGTAATGAATCATTGATCTTAGTGATGTTATACTGACAACTTTTCAGTGGAATATCAGTCCATTCTAGTTCAACTCCACTCACATTACTGGTACAGGTTAGAGTAATATTTTCTCTTTTATTTGTGTCGACCGTGTAGCGAGATGGATTAATCGATACCGAGAATGTCGATAAAATCACTAATGGTCCGAAGGAACAAGATTTGCTGTAGCTCTGATAGGGAGCAGGTAAATGTTGGATTACTCTGCAGATCAAGCTGCTATTATTAGAAGAAGAATCCAGGTAGGTAGAGAATGATCGTGATTTTGAAAGCTGTCGCTCAGTGATTATTAAATCCGTGCTATTAACTTGTTTCTGTCTACCGTCCGTCTGAACGTAGAGAGATATATTAACAGCTGGGTCTCCTTCTTCTGTTGTACAGTTGAATTCGAACGGCACTTGTAATTGGTCGCTGAAGAACATAGGAAGTTCGTAATTGGATAAACATCGAGGATACTCTTCTGGTGGGCTGTATATAACCTTTACGATTAAATATTTAAACACTGGATATCTACAAATGAATTTGTCTTGATTGTCTCGTGATACATTGATAATAGTTAAAATACAAGCCGAGTCATTTCTGTTAAAGATAATATGATCTGGTAAGTATGGGATCAACGATCCATTCCTAACGTATTCTTTGTCATCTCCAGCTATATAACATTCATCAGTAATAGGTTGTTGACAGATGAGATCAATCGTATCCCCCTCAAGAACTTCATGATAAATCTTCCTACTACCTTTTGTAAAAATAAATGAACTTCTGAATCCAGTGGAGCCTTCAACCACGCATAGAACGGCCTCAATCGCAATCACAAAAATGACAGATTTTGCAAGCAAATCGTCTGCTGTATTTATCTTCATTTTCGGCAAGTCTATAAAAAAATAAGGTGAGGAGAGAATTATGTTCAATGATGTTTGAAATATTTTTACAGCAAATTCTGAAGTGGAAGGGCGAAATGACCAATATCAGGTGACCACTGGCATCTCAGATAAAGACATATATTATATTAGTAAAGGAAGCTATCATTCTGAAATGATTAGTAAGTGCGTGTCCACCTAAATATATACTATTGTTTTGAACGTTGTCGTTGAAATTGAACTTACAAATATGAAAATATTGATGAAAATTGTTTAAATATATTTATGAAGATTGCAAACGAAGTGGTGATGAGAAGTGTGTGATGCTAGCTAGCAGTGCATCAAAAGCAGTATACATTTGCACTCAAAGTCACAATACATGCAAAATAAGACCAGATTATGACATTTACTAAAACCCATAGTCAACCTTTGAAACCATTTGTGATGCTATCTAAATTAAACAAGCCTGAGAGTTTCGAATAGTGTTGTGCAGAGAGGCATATATTGCCAACGGTGTATTGAGAGCGCATAGAAATTCATACCTGTTTTCTTCTTTAATGGTATGTGCGGTAGTTGACACTTGTTTGTTTTTCGTAGACCAAACTATAAATATAGTTTCAGCACAATGCAAACAATGAAAAAGGCTGTTCAAAAACTAATCCGAACAACCGCCTCAACGAAAGTGTGACAATGACTCTTTAACAAGAGATGTTGTTCTACACAACCCGTGAACACTTTCTATTCATCAAGACAAACAATAGTAACGGTTATAACTCATTCCATATTTGGTCGATAACATTCAAAGTGCTCAATTATTTATAAACGCTTTCGTTCTTATCTAAGTTTTAACAGTTACTTCCTTTCCCATGATGACATAAACGATTGGCATGTATATTAGAGCTAGCCTGGATATATTACGCAGGTTTCATACATCCCTGGGAGATGTTTATACTCACGAGATTATCAAAATCTATCTTAAAGAAGGTAAGAAATTGAATTGAAGTGATAAAATGAACCCTTTCGAAACAATAAAATTTTCAGTGCTTGGCCTTCTTGTTCTTTTCATGAATGACCTCTATGAGGGCGGAGCTAACTTGAGAACATCTCACCTTCACTTCAGATTTGCCCTTTGAATCAAATTGGTTGTTAATAATTATAAAATATTGTATGTATCTATGTACCTATCTATCTATATACCTATCTATGTACCTATCTATGTACCTATCTATGTACCTATCTATGTACCTGTCTATGTACATATCTATGTACGTATCTATGTATCTATGTACCTATCTATGTATCTATGTACCTATCTATGTATCTATGTACCTATCTATGTATCTATGTATCTGTGTATCTATGTATATATGTATCTATGTATCTATACATCTATGTATCGATCCATCTATGTATCTATGTATCGATCCATCCATCTATATATCTATGTATATATGTATCGATCCATCTATGTATCGATCCATCTATGTATCGATCCATCCATCTATGCATCTATGTATATATGCATCTATGTATCTATGTTTCGATCCATATATGTATCGATCCATCTATGTATCGATCCATCCATCTATGTATCGATCCATCGTTCATCTACATACAAACCATGATCACAAATAATCCAGTGGTAATATTAATAACATGCTATAGGAGGCGTGATAGGAAATTTATTTTGGGGGATGGTAGTGCTTGCCCTATCAGTAATATATCTACAGATTTGGCAACGGGCCTTCTGACAACCGATATTACATTTGGTGGTCTGTTGAGTAAATGAAAAGTGAGAAGTAAGCAAACTGTAATGAAATGTATTTTGTGAGTTTCCGAAGTGTTGTCTGTTATATAATATTTGGCATGGGCGTCAGCAGGTTTCAGAAAGTGAGGGGGACACTATACTATCTAAGCGGAGCGCCACCATTGGTTGGCGCGTAGCGTACCAGAAAATTTTGGGTACATAAGACCCCCTAGATCGCAGGAGACGGCCTTCCTGAGTCGTTTTTAGTTACATCAGAACCAGATCTGTGAGGAGAAATTTTGTCTCACAAAACTAAATTCCGACAGAAAGTACTGGTAGAAAGATGCCGTTCTGACACCAAGGGAGACGAATTACACAGCGTCCATCTCAAACGATATATTTTCGGTAGTTTGGTATCATATAATATCCTGCATACAGGCAGAATACTGTCTGTAGGGCCTAAAATATATGATATTACCTTCCTGGTGGGGTCGTTGCCTTGTTTTCAAGTTGAAATGCGTCGTTGTTTTCTCTGATTCACAGTGTAGGGCAAGGGGAATTCCATTTCTGGCGTGAAGGGGTGCTTCCACAAAACACTCTAAAACATCGTTCAAACATCGCACAAACTTTTATCAGAGGTCTCGGACGAAGCGGGGAGGGTGAATATCGGAGGAAGGGGGATAAAGGGCCAAGCACTGTTCTAATTTCCAGTGCAATTTATTGATAATGATTCTTAAGTTAGATTCTACTTGAATCAGCTCAGCAATTGTGATAGAAAATCGCGCATATGCATGTGATTTTTTTTAATAACTGCTCTGAAAAGTGGGTGGGACAAATGATATGATATCCCCTCCACTTTTGAAAGTGGGGGGGGGGACATGTCCCCCCGTCCCCCACCTGTTGACGCCCATGATATTTGGTGTAACTTTGTTTAGCCATACTTCAAATTGTTCAGATTCAGCTGCTTATTTATTCATCCACGTTTGAACGAAGTCCTTGCGTGATTGGCTTGTTGAACCCTCGTGATTTTGTGTTACGTAATTAGTCCTCTTCAGTGTCCATTTGGTATATGTACATTATATTGGGCTCACACGAAAAAAGGACTACTGGCGTTGGTTGCGTCTACTAGTATACATTATTTTATATGCTTCTCGGCCTTTGGCTAAGATCATGTGTAGTATCTGTTCCCTTCCGGAGGGAATGGTGATTCACACCCGACGATGATCACACAGTCACAGTCCCGATGCAAGGGGACTGGGGTTGAGAGCGGATCAGTCGTTCGGTAGTTTGGTTTTCGTGCCCAGGTTCTTTCTTGGGCGACTTTTCCTTAAAAAAAACATTATTTTATATGCCAGATATTTAGCCATCTGGAATTACTTGTATCTTGTGAAATGGTTAGAAAGTAATGCTGTTTGTAATAGGGACCAGTTGAAGTGGGTTTTTGATGTTTTTGATGTTAAAGGGCTAAAAGAGTATTATAAGAGAATTATAAGTTTAATGCTTTCTTCGTGTGTGTTTGCTGGTTGACGTTTGTGCAATAGTAAAATTTGTCTAGCTTTTTGTGCCAAAAACAAACTATAAAATGATAACATTTTGTATTAAGTACTGTAAGTTTTCTATTTTTGTATTTCGATAGTTTTACGTTTTACTGCGAATCGAATAAATTGCGGTGACTCCAACTTCTGTATACTTGTCCTTATTCTCGTATCGCCACGACAGTTACACAAACGTTCAAGGTTGAGGGTTTCCGTTGTGTAAGGAGGGGGGGGGGGTCTAAAAAAAAGCGAGCGATGGGTCATCATTAAGCAAACAGAAATCACACTTTACTGTACGAACAAGGGGGTTCTAATCGAAGACATGTGGGTACGTTTCAAGTCATCTTTGCGCCGGTAAAAAATGTGTGTTGTCTTGTCAACAATATCTACAAATATTTGGCAATAGGGGATTAAGAATAGAATCAATATAACCAGAGAGGCTTTCGGTTAGAGTTCTCATAGCCGGGTTTGACTGGAGTGGGTTATATTGTGAAGCTTGGCTAATTGGTAAGAAAGCTTGGCAAAATTATTTGGAAATATCAGTGTTGTCGCAAAATTGATTGGCTGCCTTTATTTTCAAGTAAAGTTTGGATGAATTTCGTAAGTATATGGAGCTTGTGAAGAGTGTTTTTGAAAGTGCCAAGTTTTGGGGTTGGTCGGAATTAACAAAATGTTTCAAATTCGATGATGAAAATATTAGCTAAGCGGCAAAAGTTTGGAGTTTTCTTGTACGTTTACCTCGTCACAATAACGTTGTATTATAACAGGGTTTTGTAGGTATATAAATTAAACAATATTTCCTTAATATGGTAGAACAGCCACCGTCAACGATTAAGTGCAAGTAAGAATAATATAATTCTTACCAGGGTATTATAATACAAAACATATATTATGCATAAGTTTCACATTGGTTGGCCTATTAATGTTTTATGTCTGGAAAGAGATGAATAACAATATTTTCAGCATCAAATATGCATATATATATATATATATATATATATATATATATATATATATATATATATATATATATATATATATATATATATATATATATATAAAGTTTACATTACGTTTTCAATTATATATAGATATAGATGTAGAATAGATGTATGTATTGATATAGATATAGATGTATGTATGTATAAATATAGATATAGATGTATGTGTAGATATGGTTGTATGTATAGATATCGATGTATGTATAGATGTATGTAATTAAGATACTCTTTGTTTTAAACAACTGTTTAACGTATCTTCAATGCTATCACAAATAAAAAGTATATGAACGATGTTCCACCAAATTAGCGTACCTTTGTTAGTAGCTGGTACAGAATTGGAAAGATACTACGATCATTTGCAATTCCTAAAAGCTCCTCTGGAGTTCCAGCCATTGAATAAATCAGAAAATAATTAACCTCATAATGTTACTTTTAATAGCAACGTTATTTAATGTTCCATAATATTTACACATAATGCATCAACGCCTTTAAACTTGATATCAACTTTAGAGCTTGAGATCAGAAAACTTCATTTAGTAACTGATAATGTGGTATATTTCCTCTTCATTATTCTCATCTGGAGCTAAATATAATTCCCTGTCATATTTAAACTTAGAATCCTCAGCAATACCAGCATATTGTTCCGTTTCTGACACTGTATATCGATGTGCAGTTATAGAGCGAGCGTACGTGGATAGATCGTCTACAGTAATTTGTTGTTGTTCTACATGTGAAGGCCCATTATTAGACGATCGGGATTGGCTCATAGTAGGAGATGATGGTGGCGAACGACTAATCCAATAGCGATATACGAGGACAATCAATAATATCAAGATGAAAATGATGATAGAGGCCGATACCACAATCATGTAGGGAGACAGATCGGAATCTGACCTTATTATATCAATAATAGCCTGCTGGACAGTGTTACATCCTCCAAACGAACCGCTGCATTGAACAATTATTGATCCATCGATACGTGATCCATAATCGAACATTCTCAGTATCATTGAATCATTCATCCTACTGATATTATACCGCCAATCTTCCAGGGGAATGTAAATCCATTCCAATACAACTCCACTCACATTACTGGTACAGATAAGAGTAATATTTTCTCTTTTATTTGTGTTGGCTGTGTAGCGGGATGGATAAATCGATACCGAGAATGTCGGTAACTTGATATCACCAATGGTCCGAATGAACAAGATTTGCTATAGCTTCGATAGGGAGCAGGTAACTGTTGGGTAACACTGCAGATAAAGGTAGCACCAATCTGAGTAGGTAGAAAATGATAGTGATTTTGAACGCTGCTGCTCAATCTCGATTAAATCTGTGCTGTTCAGTTGCTGATGTTGTGCATTCCTTTCAATGCAGAGGGATATATCATACGGTGGATCTCCTTCTCCTGTTGTACAGTTAAACTGGAACGGTTCTTGTCATTGGCTAACAAAGCGGGACACATGACTTTCGTAGTTAGACGTACACCGAGGGTACTTTTGAGATGGGCTGTAAATAATCTTTAAGACTAAATATTGCAAATTTGGCTTCGTGCAGACGAAAAAGTCCTCATTGACTCGCGTTACATCGAAAATTGTTAAAATACAAGCTGATTCATTTCTGTTTAAGATAACATTATCTGGTATAGCAGGGCCAAATGAACCACTCCTAACATAAGTGACTCTGTCTCCCTCTATCAGACAATCACCAGTAACATGTAAATGACATATGAGATCGATCGTGTCCCCCTCTTTGTGGTATATTCTGTAAAATTGGAATGATCTTTTGATTCCACTGGTGCCTTTAACTACTCAAAGACTGACAACTAAGGCAATCAAAGAAAAGACAGAGCTTTAAGGGAAACGTCGAACGATGGTTATCTTCATATAAATTAATTGATCTTAGCTGGAAGAGAAAGATTGTAACCATATTTAACATCACTATCAAATCTGGACAACAATAGTGACCAATATTTGGAGGACGCACGAAATACTAATACCATAGTAGAAACTGGTATTTTGTTATGAAACAGAAGATTACGTGAAAATCGAATACAGATGGCGAAATTTGAAAGAGGAAGAATCTGAATGGTAAATTAAAAATTGGTATTCTTCACACAGGAGGGTAGATATCAAAATCTTATAACAAATATTTCAAGCGTTATAATGGCTCTAATGAGGAAATTTGAGTGATTCACCTCAATTAAACGTAAATTAATGCTGTACTAAGTAACACAATTTAATGTTCTTGTCAATTTCTCATTACAAACAGTAAATTACCAAATATTGTTGAATAATGCGATGTACATTATAATCGAGGCTTGGGTTCTAAAACTGAATACTGTATCAACAATCGAGAAGATAAGAATTATACATTACCCAATTTTACGATAAGAAACTACTTGTAAATGTATTCCTTGCGTAAACACAAGCCCTTTACAATCTAAATGTTTGTGCTTTGACATTTTTTCAACCAGCATTACATGGCTACTTACAACTCCATAGTCATATACAGTGGCGTAGGAAGGCACTTTTGAGTGGGGGGGGGGGGGGCTGAAGACTGATGGCCGGCCTGGGGAGGGGTCTAAGGGGAGGGGTGTCCCCCTCCCCTTTGGAAATTTTTGCATTTCCAGGTGGCCTCAGATGCAATTTGGTGCAATATAGCACACTTCAACACCCACTCCATTTTGTAAACTTAATTTTGTATTTTCACCTGGCCTTAGATGCAATTTGGTGCTCCAAATGAGATTTTTTATCTCATTTGGAAATGAAAAAGGGGTTTTCGGACTTGCGAAGCGGGGGGGGGGGGGCGGAATGATACTTCCGCCCCTCCACATTTTTCACTGGGGGGGGGCTGGCGCCCCCAGCCCCCCGGTTCCTACGCCCTTGGTCATATATTACCTCTTTATTCTTCTCACTATAGAAAATGTGATCAGAAACCTTTATTCTTTGCAACTGGAGCCTGTCGTAAATAAACTCAGAAACCTCAGAAAGGTTCAGCATTTTGCTTTGCAGTTATTGTGCGACGATTCGTATTGTCCTCGTTAAGTTGACGTAGTTTAGTAACAGCTAATCTTAGAGTCCTTAGATCATGATGATCTGAGACTTGGGCGGACGGAACATAAAACAAACAAATTTAACAATTATATAACAATGACGGATAACAGCACAACAATAACTATAATAGGCCTATTGTCTTGGACGTTATAATCCAAAATCTGCAGATAAATCCTGACGTTCTCAGAAATACTTCTTTCTTTCTTTCATAAGAGCTATTACACTGAACAGTGTGATTGGTCCATCGATCTATACATATAATAAATCAAAAACATTCAGCTGTAATGAATCGTTCATCCTACTGATATTGTACCGCCAATCTTCCAGGGGAATATTAGTCCATTCCAAAGACAACTCCACTTACATTGCTGGTACAGGTCAGAGCAACATTTTTCCTTTTATTGGATTGACTGAGCATTTAGATGGATTAATCGATACCGAGAATGTCGGTAAAAGCAGCATCAATGATCCAAAGGAACCAGATTTATTATAGCTTTGATATGGAGCAGGTAACTGTTGAGTAACACTGCAGGTTAACGGAACACTGTTAACGACTGAATCCAGATAGGATTAAAGTGCTGCAAGATCGGTATTTCGAAGACCGTTTTAAGTTTTCGTCCGTCACGTGATATATTCTATCTTCATAAAGCAGAGAGTCATGTATAATTGTTGAATCTCCTTCTTCTGGATTAAGCGGGACAAACAATATGCTCTGAAAGAGGTTAAATTAATATTGTACTGTTTTCACTTCCATTAGTCATACGGGGTAAGTGCAAAAAAAAACAGCAGAATTAATCCAAACATACATGCCAGTGTTTTGTACTCGGCGAAGGCAGGTAGGGCTAAAATGAGATGTCGTCCAGGGGATGGTTAAGAGAAGGGACACCACCACCCCCCCCCCAGTAAGAAACTTGTTATAATGGAAAGGGGGGTCTTAGTGCAAAATTTTGCTATAAATTTGCAACAAATGTTGGAAGAATTTTCGACTATAGGCTGTACTGCATATACATAGTACATATTTACGTACTGTATACCAGAAATTTTAGTGGTATTTTTTTCCAGGGGGATCCCTGCATTTCACTAGAGGGCTAAGGCAGCTGTCGGGGAAATTTTATGTTGACTTAAAACTTCAGCACACTCTCCGTTTATCCTGGCGGTTTTCCACGTACGTTGAACAACAGTAAAGTTGATTCGGGCTGCGATCTGTATTTGTGGTGTGCTTTAGGGACTAGGGTTGAGGGCAGTGTAGCATATTGGTGAGGTAATTGCACTTGTTCGTGCACAGGTTACAGGGGCGTATCCAGGATTTTCTAACCCGGGGGGGGGGGGGCGCGAATTACTATCTAAGCGAAGCGCCACCATTGGTTGTCGCGGAGTGTACAAGAAAATTTCTGGTTTTGATACCTCCCAGATCACCGGAAATGGCACTTCTCGGGCTTGAAAATGACCAACCAGTTGTACACAAGTTGCCTGAGAACCAAGTATTTCTCAATAGTTTTTTTTTCCATCCATAACCTTTCTGAAGATTGTCACCAGTCACACAGTGTTGGACCTCATTGCATGTCCTGTGGATCATTCATTGCTTTTGTAGGTGATTCTACGTCACGGCCCACAATATCCGAAAACCCCACTTTTTAAGGTTTTAAGCCCATTATTTGTTGAGAATTTGAAAATTCACATTTCTCGTGAATAAAATCACTTCAAAACATACCCATAATGTTGCAAAAAAATCAATCTATGGACAACCAATATATAGAAAAACCTCCTTGAACCCCTAACAGACAGGTCAAAATTGCACTAGTAGAGGGAAGTTTGATGAAGAATGTTGGTGAGGAAATTTTCTAAAATTCAGACACAGTTACTTTATTGGTGTAGAAATATTGCAACCTGTTATAACGGCTATTATAAAACTTGGTTAAAGGAAATGAAAAATACTAGATATTTCCGATATCAGATATTTCGAAACCGAATAGTACACACATAGGCGTAGGAGGCGGGGCTGCAGCCCCCTCCCCCACCAATTTTTCCCCCTGAAAATTCGAGCAATATGCTGAGAAATTTTCGGGCACCTACTGAAAGAAAAATAAATAGCAATGATGTAGCTTAAGGAAATGAATAGTTTAAAAATTATCTCCTTGGTAATTAAAATAAAGGTCTTACCTTGGCCGACTAATTCGCCATTACTAGTGTAAAAGAGAGTTTTGACATAATTGGACCTGTATGCTTTTTCTCCATCTACATAAGACATTTGGTTGTTTACATTAGCATCCGGCGGTATACTGTGCAACTTTCACGGATAATACGGCACACGATGACATGCGATGTAATGACCGATGCTTGCTTATATGATATTGGCATTAAGATGTTGAACGCGCGCTTTGCGGGCGAAAAATTTTGGCTATATTTTTCGGGCAAGTCGTTACAGCCCCCAAATCCAATTGGGCTCCTACGCCTCTGACTACACACATAGACAGTTTTGAGGCTGTTCATCCATGGAACATGAATTTTCATGCTCACTGATATGGTGCGATATCTGCTCTTTGCTTTACAAATTTGAACAGGCGTGTAGCGAGTAATTTACCAAGGGAGGGGCGAAGCTATATGCAAACTATCTAAGCGTAGCGCCACTATGAGTTGGCGCGGAGCGTACAAGAAAATTTTGGCCGAAAATGCCTCCCATGTCGCTGGAAATGACACTTCCCATGCCTTGTAAGTTGCATCTAATCATTGTCTATTTTGAAATTACTAGCGATATCATAAAGAAAATTGGCTCGGGGGGGGGGGGGGCGGTCACCCCTTCCCGAAATGTGTCATGTTCCCCGACGACTCGGTCGAGTTCAAGACCAGCCACAGTTGGTTCCATATAGCACAATTGTACAATTGTTTTAAGGCGTTCATACTCACACGCTTTATGATAGACCATATATAGTATATATATAGAAACATTAGTGAGAGAGGAAAAATGGAACGTCAAAAATGGAGTTGTCGGTGTAAGGGGTAGGGTGAGGCGCACGTCCCCTCCGTAATCCTCGATCTGTCACTGGCTACACTGTGTATATAATAGGGATCAGCGCTGTACTCTGACTGTTCCTCTTTCTCTTCCCGGTGTCTTGGCGTTTATCTTCTACTCCCTCTTTTTCTCCTTTTTCTCTCTTTCTTCTTTTTCTTTTCCCTTCCTTCCTCTCCTCCTTTTCTTTTTTTCCCCCTCTTTTTTCCTTTTTTCTTCTCTTTTTTCCTCTCCTCTTTTCCTTACCCGGGGGGCGCGCTCCCCCAACGCCCCCCTGGATACGCGCCTGCTCAGCGCTTATCGGATAAAACACGTATAGCGTCTACCAAAAGGTATACATGTTACATTGGCTAAAACATACTACAGGACGTGATCAATTACACTCAACTATCTTAGACATTGCATGGGATGGGGAGGAGGGGAGGGGAGGGAGAGATAGTAAATTTTACTAGCAATTTCAAGCTCCCAAAGGAAAACAGCAGGAAAATTATCTTTAGTCTGCTTAAATTTTATGATGCATTTATGCAGTGGGTATACACTTTCTAGGTAAATTGTACAGTATTGTAAAGTCTGGTAGAGAAGTACATAAAGTTTGCTGCATGTATACACATGACTGAACTGTGGACAATGACCCTTCTTATGGTAGGGTGCTAATAAAATCCCATGACAGAAAACAAATGAAGAATCATTTCAGTTGTGTCTCCATTGACCAAAACCCACTCTCTCATTAAATGGGTCTGTACTTAGGATGTAGGAATGATCAGACATAAAATCACAGCAGATTATCACAAATGGTATGGTCGGAGTATGTAGAATAATTAATGCAGAGAACATGAAAGCCCATCCACCCTCATGACAGAGTTGTCACAGGATATTTGGAAGGGAGGGTATGCGATCAGACTGAGAGCAACATTTGAGGGGGGGGGGGGGGTGGGGGGGGGGGTGGGGGAGGAGGTGTATAGCTGGACTGTGGGTAGTGCACACTGGCATGAGTGTGGCGGCCCCCTTGGTATGGGACAATTAAGGGGGAGATCCCACTGAAGCATTGTGGTTTTCTTCCTCGTCAGAAACTTATATCAGCTTCAAATCACCAGAATTTTGGAGGTATATGTAAGTAAATTAAACTGAAATATATGTAAACTGTATGTATAGCTATCTTCCTAACTTTTTTGTTTTAAACATGGCAAATATAACTTGCTTGGGGGGGGGGGGTGGTAAGAAACCAGGGGGCATGGAATTTTTTAATGGGGGGGGGGGCACACCTCACGGACTGAATAAATACACAATAAAGCGTCATAAACACAAAAAGACCAAAGTCACTATATTTTATTTTGTAATTTGTTTAGTTGTTTCAATTTTGCAACAAAGTTGTCTTTTCCCTAATTAAAGGTTAAATTATACTCAAAATGAAAAATCGGTCAAGACATAAAAATTAAACCCTGTAAAGACAATGGTTTTCCTGAAGGAGTTAAATTCAGGACATCGAACATTCTGTTCACTCTTAAATGCGTATCTACTCAATTAAACATTGAATTTTCCCCTACAACGATTTAGAATCTATGGAGAGAATGTTAACTTTCCTCACAATAGAGTAAAAATTTAAAATTTGTACAAAAAAAATATTTCCAATCATGGGTTCATTGTTAAGGCTTGCATGGTTGCAAAATCTATCATTTCCTTCAAATCTTTGGTGCACACATTCCCCGATAAGAAACTTGAAAACAATTGCTACACAAAATCGATAAATGTCAGAATTCATTGGTAACTAATATTAAGACACTAGAATCCGACTGCTAGTGATATTTATTGCCAGGATTATATTTCTTGCTAAATGTAATAACTAGATGAACAGAGAAAACAGAATAGCAAAAACAGATGGGTTACAAGTAACCTAGTATGTTCTATGGAGTAAACTGAATTAAAAGATAAAAGCTAATTCACCTTTAAGAGAGTGGTAATGAGCAGAATAATTATAAATTGACACTAAAGGTATCGAGAAGTGCTGAAAATTTGGTATTTTGATGGCTTCCACAGAAGCAAACAATACAAATAAAACAGGTGTTTAAAGAAATTTAAGATTTTGCCATTAAGATAAAACCTGCAGTTTATGTTTCTTTATCTGATGTTTTAGCACAGCACTTTTGAGAATGAAAAAATATTACCTAACATGAAGATGAAGAACATATTTGTACAAAAGAACTCTTTAGTTCAAAGGTCATTCTGGTGGATAAACTTATTCCTATGATAAACAAACTTCTTGGGATTATTTTGCCATCTTTAAGGCTCGAACCAACTTCCGATAGCATTTGTGTCGTGTCGAAGAATAGATTGTTTTCACTAATTTGCAAACCGTCAAAGACTCGCACTAAGTCTTGGCCTCTTCTGCTCTCTTGCCATTATCGTTTTCCCTAGAAACGACTTGAACTTTGACCCCATTGGGTGGACAGATAAAGGCTGTAGCTTTATTCAATACTGGAGGAATCTATATAAAGAAACAGAATGCAAATATGGGTTTATGGTTCGTGACAAATATGCTGCATGCGATGTTTACGTGGATCTGGAAGCCAGCAGCAAATGTCCCGGGCTGAACGTGAAGTGTCTCGACTCCACTGTGGTAACATAGAATATCGTCGCACCTGCTTCACCGGTGAACAATGTGAGGCATTGTTAGGTGAAGACTGCCCGGTTTATTCAAAGGCAACCAACCATGTAAATCATGACAAACCAGCACATAAACAATCGTTGTTTTTAAGGATCATCAGCTGTTCAGTGTGTCTTCGCAACTATTGAAAAGTTGGTCAGTACGGGCAGAGTTGAGACCGAACATGTTCAGTCTGGGCTGTGAGCGGTTGGCTTTAGTCGACTAGCGGTATAGGGTATTATTATCAAGAACTTTTGGTCGATATGTGACAAATTGTTTGATATATCGGTGAAGACAATACTTGGCAAAGGTTTTCATAATTTGACCTCTGCCTACTTCAGACGAAACTTTCCTACCATCCCAGAGAAGAGAAAATAAAAAAGATCATGATTTTCACTTCAGGAGATATTGTTCTGAAGAAAAACACGTTTGTCCATTCTGACCTTAAGCTAGGTAGTCTACGCAAACTCAAATATTCTGTTCTCGACGTATGCATAAGACGAAGACGACTTGATGTTGTTCACCCTAGATCAGATTTGCATTTACGTGGAGTCACTTCCTTATTTTTGTAACCCTTTTGGTTAAAGACAAACTTCTGGGGAAAGTGATTTTAATAGTACCTGTTTTAAAAGCGCAATATCGACTACTGAAAGAGTCAATGAATATAAAGTTATATTTCTGTATTGCATTCCTCATTGGTGACCATTATTATATGATTAACTATTTAGTTCTTTCCTGATTACTGATTGTGTACTTCATTACCTGACCAGCCCCTCCCCCTCCGCCCTCCCACACAACCCCCCTCCTCTGCCACTTTCCCTTCCATGAGACAGTCATGTCATAATCACCTTGAGATGATGCTGTCATAACAGAAATGACCGGCATATTTATTATTTGAAATAGTTGCTCTTTAAAAAGGAACAAATCAGCGATTAAACTAAAATCCTCCGTTCGACAAAAAAAAAAAAAAAAAAACAAGAAAAGAAAGCCAAACCTCGGTCTCGGGGCAAGTCTCAATCTTGAACTCTTGCAGCAGCCTCACAACAGCAAACTTGATCTCCATCATGGCTAGTCGCACACCGAGACAAGCCCTGGGACCGTCACCGAACGGAAGCCAGGATACGGGATGAATCTTACTCCTGTTCTCTTTGTTGAATCTGAAAGATGAGATATAAGAAAGAACCTTCGGTGCTCACCCTCAGTGAATCTTCAGTTTCTGCTTAGAACAAGAATTCACATTCTACTCAGCTTTACTTAGAAATAGGCATACATTAACATACATAACAGGGCTGAGCCTGGGGTAAAAAAAAAAAAAAAATCACGGGACTTTGCAAAAATTGCGGTATAGGCTCCAGTTTTCGTATGCTAAAGTGTGTTAGGATAATAGTTTTTGTCCCCGAGGTAGAAAAGAAATCACGGATCTTCCGCGAATTCGCGGAAAAAGCTCATGCCTGACATACATAAATGCATACATACATACATACACTTATACATACATACATACATACATACGTACACACATACATACATACATACACCCATACATACCTACATACATACACATGTCAACACCAACATGCCATCACCGTTCACATAGATTACTGTTGCCATTGGCAAGGAATACAAAATTTAAACCATTTTTGTTATTTACCTGACAAATCATAGGAATTTGGGAATAAAAAAACCATGAATTATTAACAACACCATGCTAGAGTGAAGGCATGGTGTAGCAGTTAGCCTGTCCACCCCACAATCATTAGGTTCCAGGTGCAAATCCACACCGGGAACCGGATTCTCTTGACATCTTCAAAGCCACCGCTTTTGCAGATTTGTTGAGCAAAACTCTCCTGTAAGTTTCGTGAACATACCTTTTGTTCATGAATTCTTTCAGTGGTTTCAGAACAACCTTGTTCACCTTTTACCTGCATTACCAGTGATGATGGATGTGGTGCCTTCCACATTCCTCTCAATATTTGAGAAAATTGGTCGGATGTGTTTGAGATCGGTTCTTTCTTAAGACCTAGTAATAATGAGGGACGGACACAAGACTGTATCCAAAGGAACAAACTTTTCAAAATGAAGATCTTTACCTCTCGGGTCGAAATTCCTCCGGATTGTCCCATATTTCGGGATCGTGGTGGATGGCGTAAACGGGAACATATACCTGGAACCCCTCGGGTATCAGCAGGTCCTTGATGATTATGTCGCCCTTATCGTTGTAACGTTCAAGCCTGAAAGATAAAAAAGAACTTAATATATTACACTATCATTACTAGTATCAACGATGTCATTTTATCAGATATAACTGTTCAGGATAAAATACAGTCCAATCCTCTGTGGTGGGGGGGGGGTGGGGTGGAGAAGTGGGTGGGGCAGGGGGAGGGGAGGAAGTTGCCTTTCAGTAACAAATGCTAACAATCGCTTTAAGAATTAGCTATACCAGAAATATGTTTTTGGTTTACTTTTGCAAATGTATAATTGTTACCAGTTCTGGAAAATTCTTTAAGAATAAGTTGAACAATAGCAGACATCTGATTGGGTTACCCCGCCCCCCCCACCAATTTTATTTTAGTGACAGCTAGACACAATGCAATGACATAAATGTTCACTAAACTATAAAAAAAAAACACAAGAAAGTTTGTCTAAAAAGAAAAACTTAGAAAAGTTTTGACAGACGGAATCTGAGCAAATTAAGCTACGACTGACCCCGCCGCGGGGGGATACAGACGGAGGGATTCTCGGACGAAGCAATCCAGGTATTCCATCTGGCTGAGAACCTCATAGGTTAGTTCCTCTCTGCTGGGAGCAAACATTTTCACTTCTTCAAAGAGTTGATCTTGTTTCTCAGGATTTGTGGCCAGAAGGTAAGCAGTGAAACACAAGGCTGAGTTGGTGGTTTCATAGCCAGCCAGAAAAAATATGAAAGCCTGAAGGGGATACCAAAGAAAAAAACAACAACAATGTGTCACAGAATGAAAGAAGGTAGATGTACCCATATAACACATTATTGAGGGCGTGGTGGCCAATTTGCTAAGGCGTCGGAATTGTGATCCAAGGATTGCTGGTTCTATTCCTGCTTAGTTCATTACGTTGTGTCCTTGGGCAAGATGCTTTATCTCACTTGCCTCTCTCCACCCAGGGGTTAAATGGGTACCTGTGAGGTAACTTGTCATTGGGCGCAGTATATAACTGCTGCCGACTGGAGGGATTGTCTCTGGGACAGGTTATCATTGACCAGGGGATAATATAACGTCTGTAAAGCGCTTTGAGACCTATCACTGGTGTAAAGCGATATATAAAAATATAAAAAAATCAAGTCCACTTTCTAATACTTTTTATTTTTTATGATAATGTGGTTCCAAATTGTTTTCCACTTACATTTGCCATGATTTCATCTGTGGAGAGGGCGACTTTTTTCTCTGATAGTGATGCGACAGCTCCCTGATCGATGAGACTGTCCTCCGCCTCTTCATTTTCTGTCGACTCTACTCGATGGGAATCGGCCATTAATTGAAGAATGTCCATCCTCTTAAAAACAAAATCAAACATGCAAAAGGAAAAAAAAAAAAAAAGGAGAAGAGAAGAGAGGTGATTTTCACACAAAACTTTGTTTTGGTAACATCACAATAATGTCTCGGCGATAACCATGGTGTCAGTAAATTACCATTGTGTGTCGGCAATATATAATGGTGTCAGCAGCTATCACAGGGATGCAAAGATCATTCTAGTATGTGACCATGTCACAAGCAAGCTACAATGAGTACAACAGCTTGAGTACACGTAGAATTCTACTTTGCACAAGTACAAGTAGAATTCTACTTTGCAAGAGTACAAGTAGAATTCTACTTTGCACGAGTACAAGTAGAATTCTACTTTGCAAGAGTACAAGTAGAATTCTACTTTGCATGAATACAATGTACATACTGCAATTTGAAAAGCCTCGATTACACCTTTGAGTTACCTGTAACTACGCTAGACTACGAGCACAAAGTCGGACTTACTACAAGTCTGTGTCATCCTGTCTTTCATTCCTACCTTAACTTCCCCCTTGTCACGAAGTTCCAAAGCTTTAGCTATCACACCCAGGAAAAATTTCTTGATCTTCGGATTGGTTATAGACACATCAAATAGGTCGTAGAGTTTGCCCACACCTGGTACAAGCACTGAGGGTTGGAAAAAAAACAAGTAAATAATCTCATCATAAGCAAAAATTATTAAGTAATCTTATTGATAGATTTAACCCAGAAATATGACCACTTAACACATGTTTAGCAATTTGCCAAGACGTGCATTGGAAGCAACTTTTATTCCAAATTTTCAAACGACATGGCAGATTTTGGGATTATTACGACGATCTGACATACAAGCCAAAGTATAAGTGTCTTCTATCTTCAATACTTCAACAGTCTTTCATGTCATGCAAAAGGAGAAGAAGAAATCATGAAAATTATTTTCATTTTCCATCCATCGGTGAATAAAATATGATTGCCAGCGCAATAAGTGTCCGAAGTTTTCTGCAAAAACTATCTTTGCAGCTAATTTTTTCAACAAAAATTTTCACCACATGGGGACTGCCCCCCCCCCCTCTGGAATCACCCCTGTGAAAGTTACGAAAAATAAATACTTACGGACTAGGATTAACTTTAAATTATAAATGGAAAAGCTGAAAGCATCTTTGGCATGCTTGACAAATGGGTCATCTGGGTTACCCTGGGAGTCGACTTGGATACCGAAAAACACCGAGGCGACGACCTCCATACTGTAGCTACCGAAGAGACTGTAAGGAAAACAAAAGGAGGTACGAAAAGAACAAATCAAATAAAAACCCTTGAAACATTTCAATAAATTTGTCAACTCCATTCACAGTGCAAATACATTAATTTCTTTTAATTCCCAAAGGCAAGAGAACCTTGATATCTGTGAAGCATTTCAAATTATGCAAATCTTCCTTAAGAAAAATCAGCATTTTTTAATGATATTTGCTTGGTGTCACAGTGAAGTACTATAACAATAATTAACTGGGTGGATGGTTTACCATTTTTATTTGGGGGGGGGGGACCCACCCTGCGGCTAATTTTCTTATTTACTGCAAGGGTGGCATGATTCTATTTTTTCTGGAATTCCACACAATAAAATAATGATGATTTTGACATCATTCAAGAAACCAATGCTTATGCTACTTTTTTGGGGGGAAAAAACAAACAAACACAAAACTGTATTCAAAATAATTCTTTACTTTTAATCCCGTAATACCATAGCCAAAGACAGTCAACTTCACGAATCAATTGGCCGTTTGCTGAGGGAAAGGGTATGGTAGAGTTTTGAATGACCCAGATTTTTTTTTTTTTGGGGGGGGGGGTTTTGGGAAATGTTTTTACAAAGAAAAGGGGGAGGGGGTTTAGGGTAATTGAGTAATTCTCATACTTCTATTTGAGATGAAATTTATGAGCAAAATAATTAACTTGTTGGGAAATATACCAACTTAATTTACTGAGTGGTCAAAGTAATATTATTACTCACCCTATTTGTGCTATAATGAAGTGCCTTGTCATGAAGAAGAGACACGTTTCATATGTTTGTCATTAATTAAATAATGCAATACATTATATATATATATATATATATATATATATATGTATATATATATATATATATATGTATATATATATATATATACATATATATATACATACATACATACATACATACATACATACATACATACATACATACATACATACATACATACATACATACATACATACATACATACATACATACATACATACATACATACATACATACATACATACATACATACATACATACATACATACATACATACATACATACATACATACATACATACATACATACATACATACATACATACATACATACATACATACATACATACATACATACATACATACATACATACATACATACATACATATATATATACATATATATATATAGATATATATACTGGTGGAAAATAGACCGTGGTAATCGATGATCTTTTTCTCTTTTCAGTATTTTGTTTGCTCACTCTTTGCATTGAATGCCTCCTTCCTTTCCTTGCTGCTCTTCAAAATTCTTCAGCAAACGATCGCAACACTCATTTATCAAATTATTTATCTGCAAAAGAGAACATCGTTAACAAAAAAATTTGATGTTATTCATAGAACAGAGAATATATCCAAACTCAAAATCTACTTTTTGATATTCTCCTTTCCTACAAGAGCTTAAACCAACGTTCATTCAGTCAGAAGAACACCTACACATGAGCCTTTCTTCACCAATATGTCACAGACTACAGAAGATAGGAAATTAAGACCCCGGTACAGGGCTGTTACTAAAAGCACTACTAGAACATACATTAAATGATAGTACACCCACTCCACATATCCAGCCTGTGACATAATTGGTCAACATATTTCTTCAGAAATTCGCTTTTGAAATAATTTTTTTTACAAAGCATTTAAAGGTTGATCATTTTAGTTTTATACTTGTGGGGTAATTAAGCCATACATAACTGGGTCTGTTGTAACCGAGCAATGTACTGATCATGCACACTGGCACGTATCCACAAAAAAATAAATTTCCTAGCGGTCAGGAACTTGCAGTTTTTTTATATAAAATAATGAATGCTCGGCTGGATATAAGCGGTCCATAAACTTTTAGGTCTACGACCCAGGATCATCCATGGTGAGCGAGCCCCCCCACCAGCACCCCCTACCCCACACCCATTAGAGTTGATGATCAGCATGCATCAAATGCTAGCTAGTGACTGTTGACTTGATGTTACAAAATAATATAACTGAATTGATCTCGGTTGGCATGCTCTGAAAACTGTCAGAAACATGAAAATGATATTTGGAAAAGTCTTACGATGCAACATAGCGTTTCGTGACCGGCTTTTGGGTATTTCCCCACAGTTTGCTGATCGTCGATCTAGATATAATAGGGGTCGGGTTTATCCGTGTTTCACCGTGCAGTACCTGTTTCAATTTACTCGCAGTAAAAGCGGGACTGAGGGTACTGCGGACCGCCTTCCAATGTGCATCTCTGGCATTGCTGACTGCCGCATCTAAAGGTCTGTCTTTAAAAGGTGCTTCCTGGAACGTAAAAAAATAAGACAAAAGTCGATAGAATCGGAACCCGGCGCAGCCGACATCAATCGTTTGAAGAACGTTGAGAATCGAGATGTTTTTCGTTGTCTTATTGAGGAAAAAAAATGGCAAATTCATCATTTCAAATGTTTTGTAGATGAAAGTCTGAACATTTTCAAAAAGAAAACAAGAAGCTGTTGCATTGACTATAGGAGTCAAGCTTTATTACTATAACTACGGACATCCCCAAACACAGTGCATGACATTGGGAAATAAGTACTTAAGTATAAAATAATAACAGTCTCAAATTTGACAGACTTGTCAAAACTATATAAACTATGGAAAAGGTGCCTACAGGTGACTGTTAAAACAATAATAATAGGGAGAAGGGGAATGAGGGGAGAGAGGGAGGGGGAATGGGAAGGGCAAGGATGAGAGGGATGGTCTTTCTTTAACTATGATCTATAGACCAACGACAAGTTGAAGCTAGGGACAAAGTGCCTGACTATGGAATTAATGTTTAGAAAACATCCCAAATTTGCATCAAACTTTGTATACTCACTGCATGATTGGGAAATGATGAAAACTTGCTGATCATTATTTCTTGCAGCATGTCAAGGTCATGAATGCAGAACAAGTTTTTCCCCAATGATAGTCTACAAAATTGATGAAAATATTCCAAAGTTTGAAAAATGATTCCAAAGTTTGAAAAATGATTATAAAAACAGATGTAATAAAATGCTTGTTGGACGTTCGAGAATGACTGAACTTCTAGCATATTCTAGCATATTTGAGGCCAATACCAATGACCTTTCAGCCTCAATACTTCATCTGAATGCCTGTTCACTTTTTTTCAGTTGATCTAAGCGAGTGGTGGCCCACTCACATGATACATGTAGTTAGTCAACAGGTGAGATGTAAAGATGAGTCAGAACTTAACACTAGCTGTAATTCACCATATATGGACATCATTTATGTACATTTGATTTATATGCTAATAGCATTTGGCAGACAACGTTTATTTGTGGTGCAAACACTAAAGTTGGATGTATGCCATATTATGCTGTTGACCTTCAGTGAACAAAAAAATGAACCTGATGTTAATTATTAAACAGGGTATCTTTACAATATGTCACTGCTTTAGTACTTCAGGTAGTATATATATATATATATATATATATATATATATATATATATATATATATATATATACAATATATATATATATAAAGTCTGTTCAAAGTATCTCTTTCGAGATCCGGCTTTAGGAATCACAAATGATTTTCGAGTTGGATAGCATCATGTTTGATCTCTAGAGTAGGGCAAAATATGTCACCAAAAACAGAACTAGTATTGTTCGATATAGGTGACAAACGCCTACAGTGGAATTACAATCTTCCTTACCGGTTTCGAACCTCTGGACATACAATCAGCGTCCATAGCCTAGTGGTTAGGGTGTCCGCGTACAGAGCGGGAGGCCCGTGGTTCTAATCCCGGTGGAGGCTGAAAGTTTTTTCACTGTTCTTGATTTTCCAACTCATTACGATTTTCATTTATATATATATATATATATATATATATATATATATATATATCTAGTAGTGTTGTTAATATACTACACTGCTGGGCATATTGTGTTCTTGGCAAGATATTACTAAGAATAAATAGTAAGGCATCAGGATGAATAAGATTGCTCCGGTTTTTTGAGTGATATTTTTAGATCAAGACTGTTGTGATGGCAACCATCGTCCAGCGAGGGTGCATGTGTATAATAGACCCAGTGCATGAGGAACAATAAAATGGTAGCTGTTAGATGCAGATAGTAGCTATCACTACAGATATATGTCATTATGATTTTATCCTTCACGATACCATGACCAAACCAGCATAACTGATATTAATGTATTTAACAAAAGCAAGACATGTTGTAAAAATACATTGAAGTAATTTAATAATAGAATGCTCTTTGGTGAAACACAGATGTCGTCTCCTGGCCTTAGTTACATTTCCTGATTTCTGCCAAGTTGGAAATGGGTATATATAGCTTTATGGTACCACATACTGTGATAGTACTTTTGGGGAGAACAAGACATACGAAGTATCCATGTGGAAATTTTTTTGTCACAACTTTGATATGAAATCCAACAGAAAGACATGAATCAAACTAATCCATATATATTATAATAATCATAATAATTATCATAATAATCAGCAGTTATTTTTACGGCGCTTAAACGACCACAAATGTGGGAGAAATCCACAAGGGCTTATGGATTACAACTTACACGTAGGGTAGCTTCCAACATTTTTGAACTCAAATTTGGAATCTTTTCAACCTAGAAAGTCATTTCAGATGGGGAAAACCGTAGATTGCTCTTGGATAAAAAAAACCAGTATACTATGACCCGGCCGGGTATCGAACTCGGAACCTCCCGATTATCTAAGCCTCATTTCTTCAAATGCCACCGCCTTTATCCACTCGGCCACAGCACCGGTAAAAATATTATACTAGGTATATACACACATGTCGTATGCCAGATGCCTAAACTAGTGCTTTTGAGCTGAATATAATGCTGTGCAGCCCTTCATCAATCCCAACTCCCACCCACACAGTAATTATACCTAACCATGGTGGGTACATTAACAACACATTTGAATCACTCACTTAACACAAGGAAAAGGAGATAAACCATGTTGTTTAATAATTGGATCTTTATGTTTAATTCGGTCATCCTACAGTGAAATCCAGCTCCAGGATGATGTTCTCCTCTCCACTCTTCCCCTCTGACTCCCCTTTCCAATTTTTCTTTGGCCCAGAAAGGTCATGAACCCTTGACCTTACAATGACTTACCCATACACTTTGCCATATTTCTCTCTTTTAGCAATCATATCTGATGTCTGCCCCTGTAAAGTGAAATCATATTGAAAATACTTATTAGTTTAAAACCATGCAGGGAATTAGTAAACAATATTTGAAATTTCTGTATGAGCAAAGGTTGATCCAAAGAAGAATCTACTCCTCTTTGAAATTTCGGCTTGATTTTCAAGTGATAATTGAGGGAGGCCTGCTGGGTCAGAGAGGTATGATATGAGATCTAAGGTGTTATACAACAATGTCAAGAATGGATATAGCAGAAAAAACTAAATTCAAAATAAAAGAATAGTCTCATTGACGTAAAAAAAGAGAGAAAAAAAGAAGATGTGTTGATTCAGTTGAGCTCTTCCTTGGCACCCTCCATTAAAATGTAAAACCAACTGACAGTAGATGTCAAGGACTACTTAATGAGTTTAAGCCTTGTTCACATATGAGAACTAACGACCGAGGATCTAATACAAGCCAGGGCAAATCAACTACATAGTGTGAATGCTCGCATTATCAGGATCAGACCTGCCTATGGGATCGTAACCCTGGGATCGTGTCCCTGCAAGGGCTATCAAGATTGCACTTATATCAATACGTCCTCATTAGACCTTGATCCGACGCCCATTCTGAAATATTTGGAAGCATCAGGGGTCAGCTTTGATACTTCCCCTAGGGAACACAACGTCCTGTTCCCCCACCTCCCACCCTCCCCCGATGGTGCATTTTCAAATGTGGGCAAGGTCTTGGTGATTGCTTAGAGATGGGATCTGAAAGGTAGTGTTAAAAACATTTAACTGACCTTCAAAAAGGAGAACAAGGTCCCAATCACAGGAAGAGGGATAGGCCCAGGTATTCCATTTCTGACAAAGTAAAGCTTTTTCCAAAAATCTGTCCTGATAAGATAATGGTAAATGTGTACACGTTTATAGGAGGGTCCATTAGTTGCGTGTACTTCAATTGCAAGAAAAAAAAGTGAAAGAATTGTCTGTAATTGTACAACTGAAATGGCATAGAATCTGACTAAGACTTAACGTTATAAGAAAGATTATTACAGATTAACTAGTCAGGATTCTTTACTCCCACATTACAAGTGATAATTTTGAAAGCTGTGTAACAGTTAGGCCTACACAAAGTTAGGGTACAAAGCTCAACTATGAGTCAATACCTGATAGTATGTATGTCGTCCAGTTACAGAGTTGTTGACAATTGACAAGTCATAATTGTGGACGTTAAATATGAATGTAAGAAACTGACTGCGGTCGGCTTGCGACTTTGATAACCCAATGAAGCTTCTTCACGAGTTCCTGCTTGCAGGAGGATCTAAACTACATACATATGTATACATAGTCCCTGCTCTTTAATATCGATTAGCATGGTGAGTTCAATTTGGGTGCACATTCAAATAGAAAGTTTTGCTCTGTGCAATATAAATCTCTTCTATTATTTAACTTCTAGCTTTTTGCAACATGTGTTAATAACATGCCTGCACAAAGTTAACACATTTTGGGAAAAATGTGATGAAATCCTGCACATTTTCTTAGGTATAGATCTATGAATAGTGCAGTGGTGGCATCTAGCTAGCTCACCTGAGCACTACTCCTGCACCTGTTTGATTGCACCTGCACCTGAATAATAATTAATATTCAGATTCCAGTTTCTTTTGTAAGCCTGTTGACATCATAAGAGACGATATCGGGCCTAGGAAATGGGAAGCAGTTTGACTTTACTTTGGTGCGCCATTATTGGTACCGCTGTACGATACCGTGTTATGGAAGTACTAAAGACTAACGCGTTAGGCTGTGTGTTACAATTAAGGCACATTGCAATGTCCGTATTTGCGAACCAGCATATTGTCATACTTACGCTATGTATATTGCAACGAGAGAACCGACTAGTGCCAACGTAGTGGAATTGGTAAGCAACTCGTAGACAGCCATTTCGAAATACACCTAACGTCGGGCGTCTTCAAGGATCTTCTGCAGTCTTATTATATGTCGAACTCCCTGTTTGAAAGGACTTTTGATTATCACTTATGTAATAACCTCAGTCCTAGCCCAGTTTAATCGCAAATAGGACTAAATTATGAGTCAAATGATCTATCACTTTATAACAGCTTCCTACCAATCTGACCTTTGAGTTCAATCTTTTAATATGCGGTACCAGTGCAAACCGTTTTTTTTTTGTATTACGATCCATTATCATGATACATGGTAGCTAGCAGCTGTCTCCCGATCCAAATGTGGGAAAAGGAAACAGCTCAAAGTAAACACCGGGCATATGCATAAAAATTACTGTGGGAAATCACAATTCACAATAACCTTTAATTTATGAAAGACAGGGTATTGAAGTCACGCCCATTAAATTGACTCCGCCTTACTTATTAATACACTACTGAAAGCTAGTTATGGTATACTTTTTCAATTCCATACCGAAAAAAATAAAATGAAATGTATTACAGCTTTTAGATAAGTCTTAAAAGAATTGCTCGAATTTAGCGTGTGCGATGTAGGAGGATCCTGAATGTACAGTGGTTAAAAATGTTACATTTTGTAGAATTTGAAAGCCAAACTGAGTCAGTGGCGGAGCTAGGGGTATTGGTCAAGGGGCGAGAATGGTCTGTAGGGTCGCTTTCGACACTATCTAAGCGGAACGCCACCACAGGTTGGCGCGTAGCGTACAGAATTTTTTTTGAGTAAAGATACTCCCTAGATCGCCGGAAATGACCCCTTCCGGGCCTGGCTAATTTGCAGATAAACGAAGAATAAATAGGTGTCATCGCGAAATTACACCAACAAAATGTGACAAATGTCAATATGTTGATGAGAGCGCATTAAAAAGTCAATAATCGCGAATAAGTAAAAAGTGGTAAAGAGCTGAAAAGGGCGCCAGCAGTCCATTTGAGTCCGTCGGGGGGGGGGGGGGGATTGGCCTCCCTGACTGTATGGACGCTCCGCCACTGGATTAAGGATCCACAAAGTGCGAGCGTAGTGGAATTGAAAAGCAACTCGAAGATAGCCATGGTACCGAGGCTCACTACCGTCACAAGTAAGGCCAACAAGTATAACAATTTTGAACAACCTGAGTCGTCTCTTTAGGAAGCTTGGTACAAGCCTCAGTGATAGGGATTTTTCTCCTGACGAGGCACTGTAATGAACTATCTGGTCTGTGACAACGCAGTAGAGAATCCCAGTGACCTCGGCAGCCTGGGAACCTTTGTACATTTGTGGCGGAACCAATTTCCAAATTTGGTCAACAGTGTAAATGTAAACAATACGGATCCTTATAACAGCCATTCTAGTAAGACCACCACCGCGACACCCGATTCACATAGTATCATACCATATAATATTTTACCATAATCATATAATATAAAACATCCTGAATAATATAATTGTATAATGCATATAGTATTACGTGTTACAATAATGTATTAAGATAACAATTATGTTGTTTTAAAAAAAAATACTATAGTACAATAGTATAGTAGCCTATACTACTACGTGAACTGGCTGATAAGATCAGGTGGCACATCAAGGGATTTCTTACAATGATAGGCCTGGGTGGGATATGTATCGGTAATTACGGAAAGTACTACTAAAATAGCCATACCTAAGAAAACATCAGTAAATAGTAATCAATGCCTGTGTGGGAAGTGGGTCAATTTCTTTGGACTGTGTATACCTTATGAAATTGTTCTACTCTATTCTCCCAGACAATTTTTGTGTGTGCTAAGATTACATCATACTCCTATAGGCTGTGTAAAACAAAAACAAAACAAGAAATAGGTAAAAGAAAATGTTCAGGGCTGGCGGGGAGGGGTCATGGATCAGCTCCTGGGTTACGTGTCTTCTATGCTTCGAGTTAATTATTTTGTGTAATTCAAATGTATTTTTCAAGAAACCACTCTGATTTCTCCCTGGTGAAAGTGTGAAGTTGTGAACAACCAATTATTTTACACGAACTTGCCACGTATCGCGATTGCCTACAATGGCACTTATCAGGATCTGTATTGTTTACACAATTGATTGTTGGTTTGTGCACACAAATTTATTTACACTACTACTCACCATAATCATCCAGTTCTAAGCACGGATGTAACGTGAGCCGAATATGATCATTTAGAATAAGAAATAAGAAAATAAAGAATAAATTAGCTGATAATAGCGTCATTAGCTATGAATGGAAATGACGTATTGCTACTGATTATCTTATCCGACGTACTCCGTAGGCAAGGTATACATCACGTTTTTCATGATATTAATGCAACGAATTATAAAAATTGTTTCTGTTCGATCATGTAAGGCGTGGTTTTTGATGCGTCAAGTTAAGTAGGTAACACAGCATCTCGACAATTGTACAATATTTTTCACACTGTTATGTTAGTGTCAATTAACACAGAAATGTAATTATTTCAACTTGAAAATATTGGTTAAGGGATAACTAGCTCCAAGAGGTAGGTACTGAAGCAGTGGCGTAGGAAGGTACTTTTGAGTGGGGGGGGGGGGGCTGAAGACTTATGGCCGGCCTGGGGGAGGGGTCTGGAAATGCAAAAAATTCCAAAGGGGAGGGGACACCCCCTCCCCTTTGGAATTTTTTGCATTTCCAGGTAGCCTCAGATGCAATTTGGTGCAATATAGCACACTTCAACGCCGACTCCATTTTGTAAACTTAATTTTGTATTTTCACCTGGCCTTAGATGCAATTTGGTGCTCCAAATGAGATTTTTTTTCTCATTTGGAAATGAAAAAGGGGTTTTCTGACTTGCGAAGCGGGGGGGGGGGGGGCGGAATGATACTTCCGCCCCTCCACATTTTTCACTGGGGGGGCTGGCGCCCCCCCCAGCCCCCCGGTTCCTACGCCCTTGTGCTGAAGTAACTCGACAATTTATCGATCGACAAAGATGTCTTGACAAATTGACACTAAATATTCTTTCTCCAGCTCGAGACTTTCACATTGTCTTGTTAGCGTAGGTAGCATGTCAGCTTGACAAGTTGTATTTGTGTATGTGTAAGAAATGCAGAATTTGAAACATTCATGGCTAAAGTTAATCCCTCAGCGCTTATCGGATAAAACACGTATAGCGTCTACCAAAAGGTACATGTTACATTGGGCCTAAAACATACTACAGGACGTGATCAATTACACTCAACTATCTCAGACATTGCATGGGATGGGGAGGAGGGGGAGGGGAGATCGGGAGAGATACTAAAATTTTACTAGCAATTCCAAGCTCCCAAAGGTAAACAGCAGGAAAATTATCTTTAGTCTGCTTACATTTTGTTATGCATTTATGCAGTGGGTATATACTTTCCAGGTAAAGTGTACAGCCTTGTCAAGTGTGGTCTAGCTAGGAGTACATTTGCTGCATGACTGAAGTGTGGGCAATGTTCCTTCTTATGGTAGGGTGCTAATAAAATCCCATGACGGAAAACAAATGAAGAATCATTTCAGTTGTGTCTCCATTGACCAAAACCCACTCTCTCATTAAATAGGTCTGTACTAAGGATGTAGGAATGATCAGACATAAAATCACAGCAGATTATCACAATTGGTATGGTCGGAATATATAGAATAATTAACGCAGAGAAAATGAAAGACCGTCCACCCTCATGACAGAGTTGTCACAGGACATTTGGAAGGGAGGGTGTGCGATCACACTGAGAGCAACATTTGAGGGGGGCAGGGGTGGGAGAGGAGGTGTATAGCTAGACTGTGGGTAGTGCACACTGGCACAAGTGTGGCAGCCCCCTTGGTATGGGACAATTAAGGGGAAATCCCACTGAAGCTTTGTGGTTTTCTTCCTCGTCAGAAACTTATATCAGCTTCAAATCACCAGAATTTTGGAGGTACATGTAAGTAAATTAAACTGAAATATATGTAAAATGTATGTGTCTGTAATGACAAACAGTTGTGTATCTATCTTCCTAACTTTTTTGTTTTAAAAATGGCAAATATAACTTGCTTGGGGGGGGGGGTTGGTGGTAAGAAACCAGGGGGCATGGAATTTTTTAATGGGGGGTACACCTCACGGTCTGAATAAATACACAATAAAGCGTCGTAAACACAAAAAGACCAAAGTCACTATTTTTTATTTTGTATTTTGTTTAGTTGTTTCAATTTTCCAACAAAGTTGTCTTTTCCCTAATTAAAGGTTAAATTATACTCAAAATGAAAAATCGGTCAAGACATAAAAATTAAACCCTGTAAAGACAATGGTTTTCCTGAAGGAGTTAAATTCAGGACCTCGAACATTCTGTTCACTCTAAAATATTTTGTCGTATTATTATGTTGTATTTGCGTATCTACTGAATTAAACATTGAATTTTCCCCTACAACGATTTAGAATCTATGGAGAGAATGTTAACTTTCCTCACAATAGAGGAAAAAATTAAACTTTGTACAAAAAAAATATTTCCAATCATGGGCACATTGTTAAGGCTTGCATGGTTGCAAAATCTATCATTTCCTTCAAATCTTTGGTGCACACATTCCCCGATAAGAAACTTAAAAACAATTGCTACACCTAATTGATAAATGTCAGCATTCCCCTTGGTAACTAATGTCAAGACACTAGAATTCCACTGCTAATGAAATTTATTGCCAGGATTATATTTCTTGCTAAATTTAATAACTAGATGAATAGAGAAAAGAGAATAGCAAAAACTAGATGGGTTACAAGTAACCTAGTATGTTCTATGGAGTAAACTGAATTAAAAGATAAAAGCTAATTCACCTTTAAGAGAGTGGTAATGAGCAGAATAATTATAAATTGACACTAAGGTATCAAGAAGTGCTCAAAATTTGGTATTTTGATGGCTTCCACAGAAGCATACAATACAAATAAAACAGGTGCTCAAAGAAATTTAAGATTTTTCCATTAAGATAATACCTGCAGTTCTGTATATGTTTTCTTTATCTGATGTTTTAGCATAGCACTGTTGAGAATTAAAAAATATTACCTAACATGAAGATGAAGGACATATTTGTACAAAAGAACTCTTTAGTTCAAAGGTCATTCTGGTGGATAAACTTATTCCTATGATAAACAAACTTCTTGGGATTTATATTGTCATCTTTAAGGCTCGAACCAACTTCCGATAGCATTTGTGTCGTGTCGAAGAATAGATTGATTTCACTAAGTTGCAAACCGTCAAAGACTCGCACTAAGTGTTGGCCTCTTCTGCGCTCTTACCATTATCGTTTTCCCTAGAAACGACTTGAACTTTGACCCCATTGGGTGGACAGATAAAGGCTGTAGCTTTATTCAATACTGGTGGAATCTATATAAAGAAACAGAATGCAAATATGTGTTTATGGTTCGTGACAAATATGCTGCATGCATGTTTGCATGGATCTGAAAGCCAGCAGCAAATGTCCGGAGCTGAACGTGAAGTGTCTCGACTCGGCCACTGTGGTAACATGGAATATCGTCGCACCTGCTTCACCGGTGAACAATGTGAGGCATTGTTAGGTGAAGACTGCCCGGTTTATTCAAAGGCAACCAACCATGTAAATCATGACAAACCAGCACATAAACAATCGTTGTTTTTAAGGATCATCAGCTGTTCAGTGTGTCTTCGCAACTATTGAAAAGTTGGTCAGTACGGGAAGAGTTGAGACCGAACATGTTCAGTCTGGGCTGTGAGCGGTTGGCTTTAGTCGACTAGCGGTATAGGGTATTATTATCAAGAACTTTTGGTCGATATGTGACAAATTGTTTGATATATCGGTGAAGACAATACTTGGCAAAGGTTTTCATAATTTGACCTCTGCCTACTTCAGACGAAACTTTTTTAACATCCCAGAGAAGAGAAAATAAAAAAAAGATCATGTGTGTAACATGCAGCACCCACATGTCAAAAATGATCATGTGTGTAACATGCAGCATCCACATGTCAAGAACATTTGATTTTCACTTCAGGAGATATTGTTCTGAAGAAAAACACATTTGTCCATTCTGACCTTAAGTTAGGTAGTCTACGCAAACTCAAATCTTCTGTTCTCGACGTATGCATAAGACGAAGACGACTTGATGTTGTTCACCCTAGATCAGATTTGCATTTACGTGGAGTCACTTCCTTATTTTTGTAACCCTTTTGCTTAAAGACAAACTTCTGGGGAAAGTGATTTTAATAGTACCTGTTTTAAAAGTGCAATATCGACTACTGAAAGAGTCAATGAATATAAAGTTATATTTCTGTATTGCATTCCTGATTGGTGACCATTATTATATGATTAACTATTTAGTTCTTTCCTGAACTGATTGTGTACTTCATTACCTGACCAGCCCCCTCGCCCTCCCACACAACCCCCCTCCTCTGCCACTTTCCCATGTCATGTCATAATCACCTTGAGATGATGCTGTCATAACAGAAATGACCGGCATATTTATTATTTGAAATATTTGCTCTTAAAAAAGGAACAAATCAGCGATTAAACTAAAATCCTCCTTTCGACAAAAAAAACAAGAAAAGAAAGACAAACCTCGGTCTCGGGGCAAGTCTCAATCTTGAACTCTTGCAGCAGCCTCACAACAGCAAACTTGATCTCCATCATGGCTAGTCGCACACCGAGACAAGCCCTGGGACCGTCACCGAACGGAAGCCACGATACGGGATGAATCTTACTCCTGTTCTCTTTGTTGAATCTGAAAGATGAGATATAAGAAAGAAGCTTCGGTTCCTCACCCTCAGTGAAGCTTCAGTTTCTGCTTAGAACAAGAATTTATACTCAGTTTTACTTAGAAATAGGCATTCATTAACATACATACCAGGGATGAGCATGGGGTAAAAAAAAAATCACGGGACTTCACAGTTTTCGTATGCTAAAGTGTTTTAGGATAATAGTTTTTGTCCCCGAGGTAGAAAAGAAATCACGGATATTCCGCGAATTTGCGGAAAAAGCTCATGCCTGACATACATACATGCATACATACATACATACACATATACATGTAAAGACCAACATTCCATCACCGTTCACATAGATTACTGTTGCCATTGGCAAGGAATACAAAAATTAAACCATTTTTGTTATTTAAATGAAGACCTGACAAATCATAGGAATTTGGGAATAAAAAAACCATGAGTTATTTAACAACACCATTCTAGAGTGAAGGCATGGTGTAGCAGTTAGCCTGTCCACCCCACAATCATTAGGTTCCAGGTGCAAATCCCCACCGGGAACCGGATTCTCTTGACATCTTCAAAGCCACCGCTTTTGCAGATTTGTTGAGCAAAACTCTCCTGTAGGTTTCGTGAACATACCTTTTGTTCATGAATTCTTTCAGTGGTTTCAGAACAACCTTGTTCACCTTTTACCTGCATTACCAGTGATGATGGATGTGGTGCCTTCCACATTCCTCTCAATATTTGAGAAAATTGGTCGGATGTGTTTGAGATCGGTTCTTTCTTAAGACCTAGTAATAATGAGGGACGGACACAAGACTGTATCCAAAGGAACAAACTTTTCAAAATGAAGATCTTTACCTCTCGGGTCGAAATTCCTCCGGATTGTCCCATATTTCGGGATCGTGGTGGATGGCGTAAACGGGAACATATACCTGGAACCCCTCGGGTATCAGCAGGTCCTTGATGACTATGTCGCCCTTATCGTTGTAACGTTCAAGCCTGAAAGATAAAAAAGAACTTAATATATTACACTATCATTACTAGTATCAACGATGTCATTTTATCAGATATAACTGTTCAGGATAAAATACAGTCCAATCCTCTGTGGTGGGGGGGGGGGGTGGGGTGGAGAAGTGGGTGGGGCAGGGGGAGGGGAGGAAGTTGCCTTTCAGTAACAAATGCTAACAATCGCTTTAAGAATTAGCTATACCAGAAAAATGTTTTTGGTTTACTTTTGCAAATGTATAATTGTTACCAGTTCTGGAAAATTCTTTAAGAATAAGTTGAACAATAGCAGACATCTGATTGGGTTACCCCCCCCCCCCACCAATTTTATTTTAGTGACAGCTAGACACAATGCAATGACATAAATGTTCACTAAACTATAAAAAAAAAACACAAGAAAGTTTGTCTAAAAAGAAAAACTTAGAAAAGTTTTGACAGACGGAATCTGAGCAAATTAAGCTACGACTGACCCCGCCGCGGGGGGATACATGCGGAGGGATTCTCGGACGAAGCAATCCAGGTATTCCATCTGGCTGAGAACCTCATAGGTTAGTTCCTCTCTGCTGGGAGCAAACATTTTCACTTCTTCAAAGAGTTGATCTTGTTTCTCAGGATTTGTGGCCAGAAGGTAAGCAGTGAAACACAAGGCTGAGTTGGTGGTTTCATAGCCAGCCAGAAAAAATATGAAAGCCTGAAGGGGATACCAAAGAAAAAAACAACAACAATGTGTCACAGAATGAAAGAAGGTAGATGTACCCATATAACACTTTATTGAGGGCGTGGTGGCCAATTTGCTAAGGCGTCGGAATTGTGATCCAAGGATTGCTGGTTCTATTCCTGCTTAGTTCATTACGTTGTGTCCTTGGGCAAGATGCTTTATCTCACTTGCCTCTCTCCACCCAGGGGTTAAATGGGTACCTGTGAGGTAACTTGTCATTGGGCGCAGTATATAACTGCTGCCGACTGGAGGGATTGTCTCTGGGACAGGTTATCATTGACCAGGGGATAATATAACGTCTGTAAAGCGCTTTGAGACCTATCACTGGTGTAAAGCGCTATATAAAAATATAAAAAAATCAAGTCCACTTTCTAATTTTTTTAATTTTTTATGATAATGTGGTTCCAAATTGTTTTCCACTTACATTTGCCATGATTTCATCTGTGGAGAGGGTGACTTTTTTCTCTGATAGTGATGAGACAGCTCCCTGATCGATGAGACTGTCCTCCGCCTCTTCATTTTCTGTCGACTCTACTCGATGGGAATCGGCCATTAATTGAAGAATGTCCATCCTCTTAAAAACAAAATCAAAAATGCAAAAGGAAAAAAAAAAAAAGGAGAAGAGAAGAGAGGTGATTTTCACACAAAACTTTGTTTTGGTAACATCACAATAATGTCTCGGCGATAACCATGGTGTCAGTAAATTACCATTGGGTGTCGGCAATATATAATGGTGTCAGCAGCTATCACAGGGATGCAAAGATCATTCTAGTATGTTGTTATGATGTAGCATGTTACTTTAAAGGTTAACTACGCTAATTGATGTTATGCAATTCTTTAATGGTGTATTATAATGCTAATTTGTAAACTTAAAGCACAATCAGTGCAGTTCTAAGCTACGGTCGAGTAACCTCACCGAATGCCATATATATTAGTTTTCAAGGAGTGGCTCGGTCTCTTCTCCCAGTGGCACCAACCTGTACGTCACGCCACGTATCACAACGATGTCTGCATAGCCCTTACAAAACCTACCTTTTCCGTTCCGGCCTTTCTTCACCATGCCAACCACGCTGTGGGTGACTTACTCTTAACTCTCTTTTGGATACCATTCTTCTGAACTTATTATTTACCTTACCTGGTCCTGTTCTCTATACCGGAGCTGTTATTTATACGAAAAGCGCCTTCCGGAAGCTTCCAGACACACCCGCACTACGGTTACAGACTACCCTGGGATTTGACACCCCGACGGAGAGCCCAGCGGTAGCGAGGTACCTTGCGTGCGCGCTAAGTTAACTTTAAGTATTAAGGTATGTAATGTATTTATGCTAAGTTATATATTTTTGTTACCAAGAGACACGCATTAGATTCTTTTAAAACAAAACCTATCTAACCTACTTTATTGTGTTCGTTTCCCAAACCATGATATCTGGACTTCGTAACAGATATTATTTGGGGGCCTGTCCGGGAAACGAACAAATTGGCTAAACTTGCAAATTTCTAACAATGTGACCATGTCACAAGCAAGCTACAATGAGTACAACAGCTTGAGTACACGTAGAATTCTACTTTGCACAAGTACAAGTAGAATTCTACTTTGCAAGAGTACAAGTAGAATTCTACTTTGCAAGAGTACAAGTAGAATTCTACTTTGCACGAGTACAAGTAGAATTCTCCTTTGCACGATAACAAGTAGAATTCTACTTTGCATGAGTACAATGTGCATACGCTTGCACCATCTCACATACTGCTTTTTGAAAAGCCTCGATTACACCTTTGAGTTACCTGTAACTACGCTAGACTACGAGCACAAAGTCAGACTTACTACAAGTCTGTGTCATTCTGTCTTTCATTCCTACCTTAACTTCCCCCTTTTCACGAAGTTCCAAAGCTTTAGCTATCACACCCAGGAAAAAGTTCTTGATCTTCGGATTGGTTATAGACACATCAAATAGGTCGTAGAGTTTGCCCACGCCTGGTACAAGCACTGAGGGTTGAAAAAAAAACAAGTAAATAATCTCATCATAAGCAAAAACTATTAAGTAATCTTATTGATAGATTTAACCCAGAAATATGACCACTTAACACATGTTTAAGCAATTTGCCAAGACGTGCATTGGAAGCAACTTTTATTCCAAATTTTCAAACGACATGGCAGATTTTGGGATTATTACGACGATCTGACATACAAGCCAAAGTATAAGTGTCTTCTATCTTCAATACTTCAACAGTCTTTCATGTCATGCAAAAGAAGAAGAAGAAATCGTGAAAATTATTTTCATTTTCCATCCATCGGTGAATAAAAAATTGCCAGCGCAATAAGTGTCCGAAGTATTCTGCAAAAACTATCTTTGCAGCTAATTTTTTCAACAAAAATTTTCACCACATGGGGACTGCCCCCCCTCTGGAATCACCCCTGTGAAAGTTACGAAAAATAAATACTTACGGCCTAGGATTAACTTTAAACTATAAATGGAAAAGCTGAAAGCATCTTTGGCATGCTTGACAAATGGGTCATCTGGGTTACCCTGGGAGTCGACTTGGATACCGAAAAACACCGAGGCGACGACCTCCATACTGTAGCTACCGAAGAGACTGTAAGGAAAACAAAAGGAGGTACGAAATGAACAAATCAAATAAAAACCCTTGAAACAGTTCAATAAATTTGTCGACTCCATTCACAGTGCAAATACATTAATTTCTTTTAATTCCCAAAGGCAAGAGAACCTTGATATCTGTGAAGCATTTCAAATTATGCAAATCTTCCTTAAGAAAAATCAGCATTTTTTAATGATATTTGCTTGGTGTCACAGTGAAGTACTATAACAATAATTAACTGGGTGGATGGCTTACCATTTGGGGGGGGGGGGGACCCACCCTGCAGCTAATTTTCTTATTTACTGCAAGGGTGGGCATGATTCTTTTTTTTCTGGATTTCCACACAATCAAATAATGATGATTTTGACATCATTCAAGAAACCAATGCTTATGCTACTCTTTTTGGGGAAAAAACAAACAAACACAAAACTGTATTCAAAATAATTCTTTACTTTTAATCCGGCAATACCATAGCCAAAGACAGTCAACTTCACGTACCAATTGGCCGTTTGCTGAGGGAAAGGGTATGGTAGAGTTTTGAATGACCCAGATTTTTTTTTTGGGGGGGGGGCGGGATTTTGGGAAATGTTTTTACAAAGGAGAAAAGGGGAGTGGGTTTAGGGTTATTGAGTAATTCTCATATTTCTATTTGAGATGAAATTTATGAGCAAAATAATTAACTTGTTGGGAAATATACCAACTTAATTTACTGAGTGGTCAAAGTAATATTATTACTCACCCTATTTGTGCTATAATGAAGTGCCTTGCCATGAAGAAGAGACACATTTCATATGTTTGTCATTAATTAAATAATGCAATACATTATATATATATATATATATATATATATATATATATATATATGTATATATATATATATATATATATATATATATGTATATATATATATGTATATATATATATGTATATATATATATGTATATATATATGTATATATATATGGTGGAAAGTAGACCGTGGTAATGGATGCTTTTTTTCTCTTTCCAGTATTTTGTTTGCTCACTCTTTGCATTGAATGCCTCCTTCCTTTCCTTGCTGCTCTTCAAAATTCTTCAGCAAACGATCGCAACACTCATTTATCAAATTATTTATCTGCAAAAGAGAACATCGTTAACAAAAAAATGTGATATTATTCATAAAACAGAGAATATATTCAAACTCAAAATCTACTTTTTGATATTCTCCTTTCCTACAAGAGCTTAAAACCAACGTTCATTCAGTCAGAAGAACACCTACTCATGAGCCATTCTTCACCATTATGTCACGGACTACAGAACATAGGAAATTAAGACCCCGGTACAGGGCTGTTACTAAAAGCACTACTAGAACATCCATTAAATGATAATACACCCACTCCACATGTCCAGCCTGTGACAAAATTGGTCAACATATTTCTTCAGAAATTCGTCTTTGAAATAATTTTTTTTACAAAGCATTTAAAGGTTGATCATTTTAGTTTTATACTTGTGGGGTAACTTTTAGCCATACATAACTGAGTTTGTTGTAACCGAGCAGTGTACTGATCATGCACACTGGCACGTATCCACAAAAAAAATTTTCCCTAGCGGTCAGGAACTTGCAGTTTTTTTTTTAATAAAATAATGAATGCACGGCTGGATATGAGCGGTCCATAAACTTTTAGGTCTACGACCAAGGATCATCCATGGTGAGCGAGCCCCCCACCAGCACCCCCTACCCCACACCCATTAGAGTTGATGATCAGCATGCATCAAATGCTAGCTATTGACTGTTGACTTGATGTTACAAAATAATATAACTGAATTGATCTCGGTTGGCATGCTCTGAAAACTGTCAGAAACATGAAAATGATATTTGGAAAAGTCTTACGATGCAACATAGCGTTTCGTGATGGGCTTTTGGGTCTTTCCCCACAGTTTGCTGATCGTCGATCTAGATATAATAGGGGTCAGGTTTATTCGTGTTTCACCGTGCAGTACCTGTTTCAATTTACTCGCAGTAAAAGCGGGACTGAGGGTACTGCGGACCGCCTTCCAATGTGCATCTCTGGCATTGCTGACTGCCGCATCTAAAGGTCTGTCTTTAAAAGGTGCTCCCTGCAACGTAAAAAAAATAAGACAAAAGTCGATAGAATCGGAACCCGGTGCAGCCGACATCAATCGTTTGAAGAACGTCGAGAATCGAGAAGTTTTTCGTTGTCTTATTGAGGGAAAAAATGGCAAATTCATCATTTCAAATGTTTTGTAGATGAAAGTCTGAACATTTTCAAAAAGAAAAACCAGAAGCTGTTGCATTGACTATAGGAGGCAAGCTTTATTACTATAACTATGGACATCCCCAAACACAGTGCATGACATTGGGAAATAAGTACTTAAGTATAAAATAATAACAGTCTCAAATTTGACAAACTTGTCAAAACTACATAAACTATGGAAAAGGTGCCTACAGGTGACTGTTCAAACAATAATAAGAGGGAGAAGGGAATGAGGGGAGAGAGGGAGGGGTAATGGGAAGGGCAAGGATGAGAGGGATGGTCTTTCTTGATTTTTTAACTATGATCTATAGACCAACGACAAGTTGAAGCTAGGGAGAAAGTGCCTGACTATGGAATTAATGTTTAGAAAACATCCCAAATTTGCATCAAACTTTGTATACTCACTGCATGATTGGGGAATGATGAAAACTTGCTGATCATTATTTCTTGCAGCATGTCAAGGTCATGAATGCAGAACAAGTTTTTCCCAAATGATAGTCTACAAAATTGATGAAAATATTCCAAAGTTTGAAAAAGGATTCCAAAGTTTGAAAAATGATTATAAAAACAGATGTAATAAAATGCTTGTTGGACGTTCGAGTATGACTGAACTTCTAGCATATTCTAGCATATTTGAGGCCAATACCAATGACCTTTCAGCCTCAATACTTCATCTGAATGCCTGTTCACTTTTTTTCAGTTGATCTAAGCGAGTGGTGGCCCACTCACATGATACATGTAGTTAGTCAACAGGTGAGATGTAAAGATGAGTCAGAACTTAACACTAGCTGTAATTCACCATATATGGACATCATTTATGTACATTTGATTTATTTGCTAATAGCATTTGGCAGACAACGTTTATTTGTGGTGCAAACACTAAAGTTGGATGTGTGCCATATTATGCTGTTGACCTTCAGTGAACAAAAGAATGAACCTAATGTTAATTATTAAACACAGTATCTTTACAGTATGTCACTGCTTTAGTACTTCAGGTAGTATATATATATATATATATATATATATATATATATATATATATATATATATATATATATATATATATATATATATATATATATATATATATATATAGTAGTGTTGTTAATATACTACACTGCTGGGCATATTGTGTTCTTGGCAAGATATTACTAAGAATAAATAGTAAGGCATCAGGATGAATAAGATTGCTCCGGTTTTTTGAGTGATATTTTTAGATCAAGACTGTTGTGATGGCAACCATCGTCCAGCGAGGGTGCATGTGTATAATAGACCCAGTGCATGAGGAACAATAAAATGGTAGCTGTTAGATGCAGATAGTAGTTATCAATACAGATATATGTCATTATGATATTTTCCTTCACGATACCAATTACCAAACCAGCATAACTGATATTAATATATATATTTAGCAAAAGCAAGACATGTTGTAAACGACATTAAAGTAATTTAGTAATAGAATGCTCTATGGTGACAGTCGTCACAGTCGTCAGTGGTCACAGTTGTCGTCTCCTGGCCTTAGTTACTTTTGGAACTCACTTCCACTGCACATCAAGTCGGCACCCAACGTTAACATTTTCAAAAACAGACTCAGAACTTATCTATTTTTGACTGCCTTCCCTGAGCACTAGCCCCACTGAGCATTGGTTTTCCTATGGATATTGGCGCTATATAAATTTGCATTTATTATTATTAGTATTTTTTCCTGATTTCTGCCAAATCGATAATGGGTATATATAGCTTAAATGGTACCATATACTGTGATAGTATTTGTGGGAGAACAAGACATACGAAGTATCCATATGGAAATTTTTCTGTCACAACTTTGATATGAAATCCAACAGAAAGACATGAACCAAACTAATCCATATATATATTATAATAATAATCTTAATAATCAGCAGATATTTTTTTACGACGCTTAAACGACCACAAATGTGGGCGAAACCCGTAAGGGCTAATGGTTTGCAACTCACACGTAGGGTGACTTCCAACATTTTTGAACTCAAATTTGGAATCTTTTCAACCTAGAAAGTCATTTCAGATGGGGAAAACCTTAGATTGCTCTTGGATAAAAAACCCACCTTACTATGACCCGGCCGGGTATCGAACTCGGAACCTCCCGATTATCTAAGCCTCATTGCTTCAAATGCCACCGCCTTTATCCACTCGGCCACAGCACCGGTAAAAATATTATACTAGGTATATACACACATGTTGTATGCCAGATGCCTAAACTAGTGCTTTTGAGCTGAATGTAATGCTGTGCAGCCCTTCATCAATCCAAACTCCCACCCACACAGTAATTATACCTAACCATGGTGGGTACATTAACAGCACATTTGAATCACTCACTTAACACAAGGAAAAGGAGATAAACCATGTTGTTTAATTATTGGATCTTTATGTTTAATTCGGTCATCCTACAGTGAAATCCAGCTCGGATGATGTTCTCCTCTCCACTCTTCCCCTCTGACTCCCCTTTCCAATTTTTCTTTGGCCCAGAAAGGTCATGGACCCTTGACCTTACAATGACTTACCCATACACTTTGCCATATTTCTCTCTTTTAGCAATCATATCTGATGTCTGCCCCTGTAAAGTGAAATCATATTGAAAATACTTATTAGTATAAAACCATGCAGGGAATTAGTAAACAAAATTTGCAATTTCTGAATGAAGTAAAGCTGGATCCAAAGAAGAATCTACTCCTCTTTGAAATTTCAGCTTGATTTTCAAGTGATAATTGAGGGAGGCCTTCTGGATCAGAGAGGTATTATATGAGATCTAAGGTGTTATACAACAATGTCAAGAAGCGACATAGCAGAAAAACTAAAATTAAAATAAAAGAATAGTCTCATTGACGTAAAAAAGAGAGAAGAAAGAAGATGTGTTGATTCAGTTGAGCTCTTCCTTGGCACCCTCCATTAAAATGTAAAACCAACTCACAGTAGATGTCAAGGACTACTTAATGAGTTTAAGTTTAAGTCAACTACATAGTGTGAATGCTCGCATTATCAGGATCAGACCTGCCTATGGGATCGTAACCCTGGGATCGTGTCCCTGCAAGGGCTATCAAGATTGCACTTATATCAATACGTCCTCATTAGACCTTGATCCTACGCCCATTCTCAAATACTTGGATCGAGCATCAGGGGTCAGCTTTGATACTTCCCCTAGGGAACACAACGTCCTGTTCCCCCACCTCCCACCCTCCCCCGATGGTGCATTTTCAAATGTGGGCAAGGTCTTGGTGATTGCTTAGAGATGGGATCTGAAAGGTAGTGTTAAAAACATTTAACTGACCTTCAAAAAGGAGAACAAGGTCCCAATCACAGGAAGAGGGATAGGCCCAGGTATTCCATTTCTGACAAAGTAAAGCTTTTTCCAAAAATCTGTCCTGATAAGATAATGGTAAATGTGTACACGTTTATAGGAGGGTCCATTAGTTGCGTGTACTTCAATTGCAAGAAAAAAAAGTGAAAGAATTGTCTGTAATTGTACAACTGAAATGGCATAGAATCTGACTAAGAATTAACGTTATAAGAAAGATTATTACAGATTAACTAGTCAGGATTCTTTACTCCCACATTACAAGTGATAATTTTGAAAGCTGTGTAACAGTTAGGCCTACACAAAGTTAGGGTACAAAGCTCAAATATGAGTCAATACCTGATAGTATGTATGCCGTCCAGTTACAGAGTTGTTGACAATTGACAAGTCATAATTGTGGACGTTAAATATGAATGTAAGAAACTGACTGCGGTCGGCTTGCGACTTTGATAACCCAATGAAGCTTCTTCACGAGTTCCTGCTTGCAGGAGGATCTAAACTACATACATATGTATACATAGTCCCTGCTCTTTAATATCGATTAGCATGGTGAGTTCAATTTGGGTGCACATTCAAATAGAAAGTTTTGCTCTGTGCAATATAAATCTCTTCTATTATTTAACTTCTAGCTTTTTGCAACATGTGTTAATAACATGCCTGCACAAAGTTAACACATTTTGGGAAAAATGTGATGAAATCCTGCACAATTTCTTAGGTATAGATCTATGAATAGTGCAGTGGTGGCATCTAGCTAGCTCACCTGAGCACTACTCCTGCACCTGTTTGATTGCACCTGCACCTGAATAATAATTAATATTCAGATTCCAGTTTCTTTTGTAAGCCTGTTGACATCATAAGAGACGATATCGGGCCTAGGAAATGGGAAGCAGTTTGAGTTTACTTTGGTGCGCCATTATTGGTACCGCTGTACGATACCGTGTTATGGAAGTACTAAAGACTAACGCGTTAGGCTGTGTGTTACAATTAAGGCACATTGCAATGTCCGTATTTGCGAACCAGCATATTGTCATACTTACGCTATGTATATTGCAACGAGAGAACCGACTAGTGCCAACGTAGTGGAATTGGTAAGCAACTCGTAGACAGCCATTTCGAAATACACCTAACGTCGGGCGTCTTCAAGGATCTTCTGCAGTCTTATTATATGTCGAACTCCCTGTTTGAAAGGACTTTTGATTATCACCTATGTAATAACCTCAGTCCTAGCCCAGTTTAATCGCAAATAGGACTATATTATGAGTCAAATGATCTATCACTTTATAACAGCTTCCTACCAATTTGACCTTTGAGTTCAATCTTTTAATATGCGGTACCAGTGCAAACCGGTTTTTTTTTGTATTACGATCCATTATCATGATACATGGTAGCTAGCAGCTGTCTCCCGATCCAAATGTGGGAAAAGGAAACAGCTCAAAGTAAACACCGGGCATATGCATACAAATTACTGTGGGAAATCACAATTCACAATAACCTTTAATTTATGAAAGACAGGGTATTGAAGTCACGCCCATTAAATTGACTCCGCCTTACTTATTAATACACTACTGAAAGCTAGTTATGGTATACTTTTTCAATTCCATACCGAAAAAAATAAAATGGAATGTATTACAGCTTTTAGATAAGTCTTAAAAGAATTGCTCGAATTTAGCGTGTGCGATGTAGGAGGATCCTGAATGTGCAGTGGTTAAAAATGTTACATTTTGTAGAATTTGAAAGCCAAACTGAGTCAGTGGCGGAGCTAGGGGTATTGGTCAAGGGGCGAGAATGGTCTGTAGGGTCGCTTTCGACACTATCTAAGCGGAACGCCACCACAGGTTGGCGCGTAGCGTACAGAATTTTTTTTGAGTAAAGATACTCCCTAGATCGCCGGAAATGACCCTTCCGGGCCTGGCTAATTTGCAGATAAACGAAGAATAAATAGGTGTCATCGCGAAATTACACCAACAAAATGTGACAAATGTCAATATGTTGATGAGAGCGCATTAAAAAGTCAATAATCGCGAATAAGTAAAAAGTGGTAAAGAGCTGAAAAGGGCGCCAGCAGTCCATTTGAGTCCGTCGGGGGGGGGGGGGGGGATTGGCCTCCCTGACTGTATGGACGCTCCGCCACTGGATTAAGGATCCACAAAGTGCGAGCGTAGTGGCAACTCGAAGATAGCCATGGTACCGAGGCTCGCTACCGTCACAAGTAAGGCCAACAAGTATAACAATTTTGAACAACCTGAGTCGTCTCTTTAGGAAGCTTGGTACAAGCCTCAGTGATAGGGATTTTTCTCCTGACGAGGCACTGTAATGAACTATCTGGTCTGTAACAAGGCAGTAGAGAATCTCAGTGACCTCGGCAGCCTGGGAACCTTTGTACATTTGTGGCAAAACCAATTTCCAAATTTGGTCAACAGTGCAAATGTAAACAATACGGATCCTTATAACAGCCATTCTAGTTAGACCACCACCGCGACACCCGATTCACACAGTATCATACCATATAATATTGTACCATAATCATAAAATATAAAACATCCAGAATAATATAATTGTGTAATGCATAAAGTATTACGTGTTACAATAATATATTAAGATAACAGTTATGTTTTTTTTTATATAATTACTACAGTACAATAGTATAGTAGCCTATACTACAACGTGAATTGGCTGATAGGATCAGAAACTGACGAGTCACGGTGGCACATCAAGAAATTTCTTGCAATGATGATAGGCCTGGGTGGGATAAGTATCGTTAATTACTGAAAGTACTACTGAAATAGCCATACCTAAGAAAACATCAGTAAATAGTAAGCAATGCCCGTGTGGGAAGTGGGTCAATTTCTTTGGACTGTGTATATATTACCTTATGAAATTGTTCTACTCTATTCTCCCAGACAATTTTTATGTGTGCTAAGATTACATCATACCCCTATAGGTTGTATAAAACAAAAACAAAACAAGAAATAGGTAAAAGAAAATGTTCAGGGCTGCATGGCGGGGAGGGGTCATGGATCAGCTCCTGGGTTACTTGTCTTCTATGCTTCGAGTTAATTATTTTGTGTAATTCAAATGTATTTTGCAAGAAACCACTCTGATTTCTGTCCTCGGTGAAAGCAGTGAGTTGTTATGGAACAACTCCCTGGTGAAAGTGTGAAGTTGTGAACAACCAATTATTTTACACGAACTTGCCACGCATCGCGATTGCCTACAATGGCACTTATCAGGATCTGTATTGTTTACACAATTGATTGTTTGGTTTGTGCACACAAATTTATTTACACTACTACTCACCATAATCATCCAGTTCTAAGCACGGATGTAACGTGAGCCGAATATGATCATTTTTTATAACGAATAAATTAGCTGATAATAGCGTCATTAGCTATGAATGGAAATGACGTATTGCTACTGATTATCTTATCCGACGTACTCCGTAGGCAAGGTATACATCACGTTTTTCATGATATTAATGCAACGAATTATAAAAAAATGTTTCTGTTCGATCATGTTCAGCGTGGTTTTTGATGCGTCGTCAAGTTAAGTAGGTAACACAGCATCTCGACAATTGTACAATATTTTTCACACTGTTATGTTAGTGTCAATTAACACAGAAATGTAATTATTTCAACTTGAAAATATTGGTTAAGGGATAACTAGCTCCATGAGGTAGGTGCTGAAGTAACTCGACAATTTATCGATCGACAAAGATGTCTTGACAAATTGACACTAAATATTCTTTGTCCAGCTCGAGACTTTCACATTGTCTTGTTAGCGTAGGTAGCATGTCAGCTTGACAAGTTAAGAAATGCAGAATTTGAAACATTCATGGCTAAAGTTAATCCCTCAGCGCTTATCGGATAAAACACGTATAGCGTCTACCAAAAGGTACATGTTACAACATTGGCTAAAACATACTACATGACGTGATCAATTACACTCAACTATCTCAGACCTTGCATGGGGTGGGGAGGAGGGGGATGGGAGATCCTAAAATTTTACTAGCAATTCCAAGCTCCCAAAGGTAAACAGCAGGAAAATTATCTTTAGTCTGCTTACATTTTGTTATGCATTTATGCAGTGGGTATATACTTTTCAGGTTGAGTGTACAGCCTTGCCAAGTCTGGTCTAGGAGTACATTTGCTAGCTGCATAACTGAAGTGTGGGCAATGTTCCTTCTTATGGTAGGGTGCTAATAAAATCCCATGACGGAAAACAAATGAAGAATCATTTCAGTTGTAGACCAAAACCCACTCTCTCATTCAATGTGTCTGTACTAAGGATGTAGGAATGATCAGACATAAAATCACAGCAGATTGTCACAAATGGTATGGTCGGAATATATAGAATAATTAACGCAGAGAAAATGAAAGACCATCCACCCTCATGACAGAGTTGTCACAGGACATTTGGAAGGGAGGGTGTGCGATCAGACTGAGAGCAACATTTGAGGGGGTGGGGGGGGTGGGGGAGGAGGTGTATAGCTAGACTGTGGGTAGTGCACACTGGCACGAGTGTGGCGGCCCCCTTGGTATGGGACCAAGGGCGCGGGAACTGGGGGGCGCCAGCCCCCCCCGGAGGGGGTATCATTCCGCCCCCCGCTCCGCAAGTCAGAAAACCCCTTTTTCCTTTCCAAATGAGAAAAAAATCACATCTGGAGCACCAAATTGCATTTAAGGCCAGGTGAAAATGCAAAATTCTTTACAAAATGGAGTGAGAGTTGAAGTATGCTATATTGCAGCAAATTGCATCTGAGGCCACCTGGAAATGCAAAACAATTCCAAAGGGGAGGGGGACACCCCCTCCCCTTAGACCCCTCCCCCAGGCCGGCCATCAGTCTTCTGCCCCCCCACTCAAAAGTACCTTCCTACGCCACTGTATGGGACAATTAAGGGGGAAATCCCACTGAAGCTTTGTGGTTTTCTTCTTCGTCAGAAACTTATATCAGCTTCAAATCACCAGAATTTTGGAGGTATATGTAAGTAAATTAAACTGAAATATATGTAAACTGTATGTGTCTGTAATGACAAACAGTTGTGTAACTATCTTCCTGACTTTTTTGTTTTAAACACGGCAAATATAACTTGCTTACGGGGGAGGGGGTACGTGGTAAGAAACCAGGGGGGAGGGAATTTTTTAATGGGGGGCACACCTCATGGTCTGAATAAATACACAATAAAGCGTCATAAACACAAAAAGACCAAAGTCACTATTTTTTAATTTTTAATTTGTTTAGTTGTTTCAATTTTCCAACAAAGTTGTCTTTTCCCTAATTAAAGGTTAAATTATACTCAAAATGAAAAATCGGTCAAGACATAAAAATTAAACCCTGTAAAGACAATGGTTTTCCTGAAGGAGTTAAATTCAGGACATCGAACATTCTGTTCACTCTAAAATATTTTGTCGTATTATTATGTCGTATTTGCGTATCTATACTCAATTAAACATTGAATTTTCCCCTACAACGATTTAGAATCTATGAAGATGATGCTAACTTTCCTCACAATAGAGGAAAAAATTTAAACTTTGTACCAAAAAAATATTGCCAATGATGGGCACATTGTTAAGGCTTGCATGGTTGCAAAATCTATCATTTCCTTCAAATCTTTGGTGCACACATTCCCCGATAAGAAACTTGAAAACAATTGCTACACAAAATCGATAAATGTCAGAATTCATTGGTAACTAATATTAAGACACTAGAATCCGACTGCTAGTGATGTTTATTGCCAGGATTATATTTCTTGCTAAATTTAATAACTAGATGAATAGAGAAAACAGAATAGCAAAAACTAGATGGGTTACAAGTAACCTAGTATGTTCTATGGAGTAAACTGAATTAAAAGAAAAAAGCTAATTCACCTTTAAGAGAGTGGTAATGAGCAGAATAATTATAAATTGACACTAAAGTTATCGAGAAGTGCTCAAAATTTGGTATTTTGATGGCTTCCACAGAAGAAAACTATACAAATAAAACAGGTGCTTAAAGAAATTTAAGATTTTGCCATTAAGATAAAACCTGCAGTTTATATGTTTTCTTTAACTGCTGTTTTAGCACAGCACTGTTGAGAATGAAAAAATATTACCTAACATGAAGATGAAGGACATATTTGTACAAAGAAAGAGTTTCATTCTGGTCCAAAAAGGTCATTCTGGTGGCTAAACTAATGCCTTTGACAAAAACTTCTTGGGATTTATTTTGTCATCTTAAGGCTCAAACCAACTTCCGATAGCATTTGTGTCGTGTCGAAGAAAAGATTGCTTTCACTAATTTGCAAACCGTCAAAGACTCGCACTAAGTGTTGGCCTCTTCTGCGCTCTTGCCATTACTCCTTCTCCCTAGAAATGACTTGAACTTTGACCCCATTGGGTGGACAGATGAAGCCTGAAGCTTTATTCAATACTGGTGGAATCTATATCAAGAAACAGAATGCAAACATGTGTTAATGGTTTGTGACAAATATGCTGCATGCGACGTTTGCGTGGATTTGGAAGCCAGCAGCAAATGTGCCGGGCTACACGTGAAGTGTCTCGACTCCACTGTGGTTACATGGAATATCATCGCACCTGCTTCGCCGGTGAACAATGTGAGGCATTGTTAGGTGGTTCACAACTAAGACTGCCCGGTTTATTCAAAGGAATTAAACCAACCATGTAAATCATGACATGAATTGGCATGTGACATAAACCAGCACAAAAACAATCGTTGTTTTTAAGGTTCATCAGTTGTTCAGTGTGTCTTCGCAACTATTGAAAAGTCGGTCAGGACCGGCGAGTTGAGACCGATCATGTTCAGTCGGGCCGTGAGCAGTTGGCTTTACTGTTTACAACGACCAGCGGTATATAGCCTGGTGTTATTATCAAGAACTTTGGTCAATATCTGACAAATGTTTGATATATCGTTGTAGACAATACTTGGCAAAGGTTTTCATAATTTGACCTCTGCCAACTTCAAACTAAACTTTTCTACCATCCCAGAGAAGAGAAAATCAAAAAAGATCATGTGTGTAACATGCAGCACCCACATGTCAAGAACATTTGATTTTCACTACAGGAGATATTGTTCTGAAGAAAAACACATTTGTCCATTCTGACCTTAAGTTAGGTAGTCTACGCAAACTCAAATCTTCCGTTCGCGACGAATGCAGAATCCAAAGACAACTTGATGTTGTTCACCCTAGATCAGATTTGCCACTTGCATTTAAATCAGTCACTTTCTTATTTTGTAAGACTTTTGGTTAAATGACAAACTTTTGGGGAAAGTGATTTTAATAGTACCTGTTTTAAAAGCGGAATATCGACTACTAAAAGAGTCAATGAATATAAATTTATATTTCTGTATTGCATTCCTCGTTGGTGACCATTATTATATGATTAACTATTTCGTTCTTTCCTGATTACCAATTGTGTATTTAATTATCTGACCAGTCCCCCCTCCCCCTCACACACACCCCCCTCCTCTGCCACTTTCCCTTCCATGAGACAGTCATGTCATAATCACCTTGAGATGATGATGTCACAATAGAAATGACCGGCATATGTATTCTTTGAAATAGTTGCTCTTTAAAAAGGAACAGATCAGCGATTAAACTAAAATCCTCCTTTCGACCAAAAAAGAAAGAAAAGAAGCCAAACCTCGGTCTCGGGGCAAGTCTCAATCTTGAACTCTTGCAGCAGCCTAACAACAGCAAACTTCATCTCCATCATGGCTAGTCGCATGCCGATACAACTCCTTGGACCGTCGCCGAACGGAAGCCACGATACAGGATGAATCTTACTCCTGTTCTCTTTGTTGAATCTGAAAGATGAGATATAAGAAAAAAGCTTCGGTGCTCACCCTCAGTGAATCTTCAGTTTCTGCTTAGAAAAAGAATTCACATTCTACTCAGATTTATTTAGAAATAGGCATTCATTAACATACATACCAGGGATGAGCCTGGGGTAATAAAAAAATCACGGAACTTTGTAAAAATTGCGGTATAGGCACCAGTTTTCGTATGCTACAGTGTGTTAGGATAATAGTTTTTGTTCCCAAGGTAGAAAAGAAATCACGGATATTCCGCGAATTTGCGGAACAGCTCATGCCTGACATACATAAATGCATACATACATACATACATACACCCATACATACACACCAACATGCCAACACCATCAGATCGATTACTGTTGCCATTGGCAAGGAATACAAAATTTAAACCATTTTTTAAATTTTTAAATGAAGACCTGACAAATCATAAGAATTTGGGAATAAAAAAACCATGAGTTCTCTAACAACACCATTCTAGATTGAAGGCATGGTGTAGCAGTTAGCCTGTCCACCCCACAATAATTAGGTTCCAGGTGCAAATCCCCACCAAGAACCGGATTCTCTTGACATCTTCAAAAGCCACTGGTTTTGCAGGTTTGTTGAGCAAAACTCTTCTGTAAATTTGGTGAACATACCTTTTGTTCATGAATTCTTTCAGTGGTTTTAGAACAACCTTGTTCATCACCTTTTACCTGCATTACCAGTGACGATGGATTTGGTGCCTTCCACATTCCTCGCAATATTAGAGAAAATCGGTCGGATGTGTTTGAGATTGGCTCTTACATAGGACCTAGTAATAAGGGACGGACACAAAACTGCATCCAAAGGAACAAACTTTTCAAATGAAGATCTTTTACCTCTCGGGTCGAAACTCTTCCGGATTGTCCCATATTTCGGGATCGTGGTGGATGGCGTAAACGGGAACATATACACGGAACCCCTCGGGTATCAGCAGGTCCTTGATGACTATGTCGCCCTTATCGTTGTAACGTTCAAGACTGAAAGATATAACATAACTTAATATATTACACTATCATAACTCATATCAACCATGTCATTTTTATCAGATATAACTGTTCAGGATAAGATACAGTCCAATCCTTTGTGGGGGGGGTGGGGAGGTGGGGTGGGGAAGTTGCCTTTCGGTAATAAATGCTAACAATCGCTTTAAGAATTAGCTATACCAGAAATATGATTTTGGGTTTGTCAATGTATAAATGTTACTAGTTCTGGAAATTCTTTTACAATAAGGTGAACAATAGCAGATACCTGATTGGGTTACCCCCCCCCCCCCCCTCCTTTTCTTGCAATGACATAAATGTTCACAAAACTATAAAAAAAAAAAAAACACAAGAAGTTCATGTCTAAAAAGAAAAGCAAAGTTTTGAGAGAAGACAGAAGAGCAAATTAAGCTACGACTGACCCCGCCGCGGGGGGATACATGCGGAGGGATTCTCGGACGAAGCAATCCAGGTATTCCATCTGGCTGAGAACCTCATAGGTTAGTTCCTCTCTGCTGGGAGCAAACTTTTTGACTTCTTCAAAGAGTTGATCTTGTTTCTCAGGAATTGTGGCCAGAAGGTAAGCAGTGAAACACAAGGCCGAGAGGACAGTTTCATAGCCAGCCAGAAAAAATACGAAAGCCTGAAGGGGATACCAAAGGAAAAAAAAAAAAATGTGTCACAGAATGAAAGAAGGTAGAAGTACCCATCAAGTCCACTTTTTCTAAAAAAAAAATTTTTATGATAATGTGGTTCCAAATTGTTTGCACTTACATTTGCCATGATTTCATCTGTGGAGAGGGCGACTTTTTTATCTGAAGGTGATGCGACAGCTCCCTGATTGATGAGACTGTCCTCCGCCTCTTCATTTTCTGTTGACTCTACTCGATGGGCATCGGCCATTAATTGAAGAATGTCCATCCTCTTAAAAACAAAATCAAAAATGCAAAAAAATAAACAGATAAAAAAAAAGGAGAAGAGAAGAGAGGTGATTTTCATGCACAACTTAGCAAATGGCAGGGCTGGTTTGGTTTTTGGAGTTGGCTTTGTTTTGGTAACATCACAATAATGTCTTGGCGATTACCATGGTGTCAGCAATTTTACCATTGGGTGTCAGCAATATATAATGGTGTCAGCAGCTATCATAGGGATCCAAAGATCATTCTAGTATGTAACCATGTTTATGTAACAAGCCAGCTACAAAATACATGCAGAATGAGTACAACAGCATGAGTACAAGTAGAATTCTACTTTTCACAAGTACAAGTAGAATTCTCCTTTGCACGAGTACAAGTAGAATTCTACTTTGCACGAGTACAAGTAGAATTCTACTTTGCCCGAGTACAAGTAGAATACTACTTTTCACAAGTACAAGTAGAATTCTACTTTTCACGAGTACAAGTAGAATTCTACTGTTCACGAGTACAAGTAGAATTCTACTTTTCAGGAGTACAAGTAGAATTCTACTTTGCCCGAGTACAAGTAGAATTCTACTTTGCCCGAGTACAAGTAGAATTCTACTTTTCACGAGTACAAGTAGAAATCTACTTTTCACGAGTACAAGTAGAATTCTACTTTGCACGAGTACAAGTAGAATTCTACTTTGCACGAGTACAAGTAGAATTCTACTTTTCACGAGTACAAGTAGAATTCTACTTTTCACGAGTACAAGTAGAATTCTACTTTTCACGAGTACAAGTAGAATTCTACTTTGCACGAGTACAAGTAGAATTCTCCTTTTCACGAGTACAAGTAGAATTCTCCTTTTCACGAGTACAAGTAGAATTCTACTTTGCACGAGTACAAGTAGAATTCTACTTTGCACGAGTACAAGTAGAATTCTCCTTTGCACGGGTACAAGTAGAATTCTCCTTTTCATGAGTACAAGTAGACTTCTACTTTGCATGAGTACAATGTACATACTGCTATTTGAAAAGCCTCGATCACACCTTTGAGTTACCTGAAACTACGCTAGACTACGAGCACAAAGTCGGACTTACTACAAGTCTGTGTCATCCTGTCTTACATTCCTACCTTAACTTCCCCCTTGTCACGAAGTTCCAAAGCTTTAGATATCACATCCAGGAAAAAGGTTTTGATCTTCGGATTGGTTATAGATACATCAAATAGGTCGTAGAGAAAAACAAGTAAATAATCTCATCATAAGCAAAAATTATTATGTAATCTTATTGATAGATTTAACCCAGAAATATGACCACTTTACACATGTTTAGCAATTTGCCAAGACGTGCATTGGAAGCAACTTTTATTCCAAATTTTCAAACGACATGGCAGATTTTGGGATTATTACGAAGATCTGACATACAAGCCAAAGTATTAGTGTCTTCTACCTTACTTCAACAGTCTTTCATGTCATGCAAAAGGAGAAGAAGAAATCGTGAAAATTATTTTCATTTTCCATCCATCGGTGAATAAAAAATGATTGCCAGCGCAATAAGTGTCCCAAGTTTTAACACTATTAACCATGTTTTCAGCAAAAACTATCTTTGCAGCTAATTTTTTCAACCAAAATTTTCACCACATGGGGACTGGGCCACCAGGCCCACCACCACCCAACCCCCCCCCCCCCCGGATCCACCCCTGTGAAAAGTACGAAAAATAAATACTTACCGCCTAGGATTAACTTTAAATTAAAAAAGTTGAAAGAATCTTTGGCATTCTTGACAAATGGGTCATCTGGGTTACCCTGGGAGTCGACTTGGATACCGAAAAACACCGAGGCGACGACCTCCATACTGTAGCTACCGAAGAGACTGTAAGGAAAAGAAATGGAGGTAGACGAAAAGATGAAAACAAACAAATCAAATAAAAACCCTCGAAACCTTTGAATAAATTTGTCAACTCCATTCACATGGGCAAATACATTAATTTCTTTTAATTCCCAAAGGCAAGAGAACCTTGATAACTGTGAAGCATTTCAAAATTGAGCAAATCTTCCTTATTAAGAAAATCAGCATTTTTTAATGATATTTGCTTGGTGTCACAGTGAAGTACTATAACAATAATTAACTGGGTGGATGGTTTACCATTTTTTTAAATTTTGGGCCCACCCTGCGGTTATTTTTCTTATTTACTGCAAGGGTTGGCAATGATTCTATTTTTTTCTGGATTTCCACATCATAATACAATAATTATTTTGACATCATTCAAGAAACCAATGCTTATGCTACTCTTTTGGGGGAAAAAACAGACAAACACAAAACTGTATTCAAAATAATTCTTTACTTTCAAATCCAGCAATACCATAGCCAAAGACAGTCAACTTCACGTATCAATTGGCCGTTTGCTGAGGGAAAGGGTATGGTAGAGTTTTGAATGACCCAGGTTTTGTTTGTTTGGGGGGGGGGAACTTTGGGAAATAAATGTTTTTACAAAGGAGAAAAGGGGGAGGGGGTTAAGGGTAATTGAGTAATTCTCATACTTCTATTTTGAGATGAAATTTATGAGCAAAATAATTTACTTGTAGTGAAATATACAAACTTAATTTACTGAGTGGTCAAAGTTATTTTATACTGGGTAGGCAATTACTCACCCTATTGTTGTAATTAAGTTCCTTGCCATGAAGAAGAGACAAATTTCATATGTTTGTTACCAATTAATGCAATACATTATATATATATATATATATATATATATATATATATGTATATAAATCGTAATGAGTTGGGAAATCCAGAACAGTGAAAAAACTTCCAGCCTCTGCCGGGATTCGGCCCCGGGCCTCCCGCTTTATATGCGAACACACTAACCTCTAGGCTATGGACACTGATTGTATGTCCAGGTGTATATGTATAAACACGCTGTTCCATCGCGTTGCAACTCAAACTTGCAACATGATGGAATAGCGTGTTTATACATATATCTATATAGCTCTGCACCAGTTGTATTGAGCACTATACTGCTATTACTGAACTTTATATACTACGTTATATTTATTTATATATATATATATATATATATATATATACTTATATATATATATATATATACATATATATATATATATATATATATATATATATATATATATATTTATATATATATATATACTGGTGGAAATTAAGTAGACCGTGGTAATGGATGCTTTTTTTTCTCTTTTCAGTATTTTGTTTGCTCACTCTTTGCATTGAATGCCTCCTTCCTTTCCTTGCTGTTCTCCAAAATTCTTCAGCAAACGATCGCAACACTCATTTATCAAATTATTTATCTGCAAAAGAGAACATCATTAAAAAAAAAACATTTGATATTATTCATAAAACAGAGAATATATTCAAACACATATTCTCCTTTTCCTACAAGAGCTTGAAACTACCGTCGATCTAGATATAATATGGGTCAGGTTTATCCGTGTTTGACTGTGCCGTACCTGTTTCAATTTACTCGCAGTAAAAGCTGGACTGAGGGTACTGCGGACCGACTTCCAACGTGCATCTCTGGCATTGCTTACGGCCGCATCGAAAGGTCTGTCTTTAAAAGGTGTTTCCTGCAACGTAAAAAAGTTAAGACAAAAGTCAGTTGAATCGGAACCTGGTGCAGCCTACATCAATCGTTCCAAGGATGTTGAGAATCGAGAAATTTTCTGTTGTCTTATTGAGAATTTTTGTTTTGCAAATTCATCATTTCAAATGTTTTGTAGATGAAAGTCTGAACATTTAAAAAAAAAAAAAAACAGAAGCTGTGTGCATTGACTATAGGAGTCAAGCTTTAGTACTATAACTACTGATATCCCCACAACCAGTGCATGACATTGGAAATAAGTACTTAAGTATAAAATAATGACCAAACAGTCTCAAATTTGACAAACTTGTCAAAACTATATAAAGTATGGAAAAGGTGCCTGTGACTGTTAAAACAATAATAAGAGGGAGAAGGGGAATAAGGGGGAGAGGGAGGGGGGGGGGAATGGGAAGGGCAAGGATGAGAGGGATGGTCTTTCTTGATTTTTTAACTAGGATGTATAGACCGACGACCAGTTGAAGCTAGGTAGAAAGTGCCTGACTATCATGGAATTAATGTTAAGAAAACATCCAAACTTGCATCAAACTTTGTATACTCACTGCATGATTTGGGAATGATGAAAACTTGCTGATCAATATTTCTTGCAGCATGTCAAGGTCTTGAATGCAGAACAAGTTTTTCCCAAATGAGAATCTACAAAATGGATGAAAATATTCCAAAGTTTGAAAATAGGATTCCAAAGTTTGAAAAAAAAAAGGGTTATAAAAACAGATGTTAATAAAATGCTTGTTGACATTCGAGTTTGACTGACCGGTTTATTTGAATTTCTAGCAAAATTGAGGCCAATACCAATGACCTTTCAGCCTTAAAACTTCATCTCTGTGCCCGTTCACTTTTTTTTGCAGTTGATCTAAGGGAGTGGTGGCCTACTCACATGCTACGTGTTGTTAGTCAACTGCAGGTGAGAAGTGAAGATGTGTCAGAACTTAATACTTGCTGTAATTCACCATATATGGACATTTGCTTTTGATATGCTAATAGCATTTTAGCAGACAATGTTTACTCTTGTGGTGCAAACACTTCAGTTGAATGTGTGCCATATTATGGCTGTGACCTTCAGTGAACAAAGGAATGAAGCTGATGTTAATTATTAAACATGGTATCTTTGCAGTATGTCACTGCTTTAGTACAGTTCAGGCAGTATATATATACAGTATGCATGTAGTGTTGTTAATATATACTAGCACACTGCTGGGGAAATTGCGTTCTTGGCAATATTTAACTAAGAATCAATAATAAGATGTCGGGATGAATCAGATTGCTCTGGTTTATTGAGTGATATTTTTAGATCATGACTGTTGTTATGGCAACCATTGTTCCAGCGAGGGTGCATACATATGAATAATAGACCCAGTGCATGCGGAACAATAAAATGATAGTAGCTATCAATACAGATATATGTCATTATGAATTTTTTCCTTCACGATACCATGCATTTACCAAACCAGCATAACTGATATTAATGTATTTAGCAAAAGCAAGACATGTTGTAAATTAAAGTAATTTAGTAATAGAATGCTCCATGGTGAAACACAGATGTGGTCTCCTGGCCTTAGTTACATTTCCTGATTTCTGCCAAGTTGGAAAATACATGGGTACAGTATGTATAGCTTATGGTACCATATACTGTGATAGACTTGTGGGGAGAACAAGGCATACCAAAGTATCAATATGGAAATATTTTTGTAATAACTTTGTTACGAAGACATGAACCAAACTAACCCATATATATATATTATCATAATAATAATAATCAGCAGTTATTTTTACGCCGCCTAAACGACCACAATTATGGGAGAAACCTGCAAAGGCTTATGGATTACAACTTACATGTAGGGTGGCTTCCAACATTTTTACTCAATTTTGGAATCTTTTCAACCTAGCTAGTCATTTCAGATGGGGAAAACCGTAGATTGCTCTTGGATAGAAAAAAAACTTACCTTACTATGACCCGGCCAGGTATCGAACCCGGAACCTCCCGATTATCTAAGCCTCATTGCTAATTCAAATGCCACTGCCTTTATCAACTCGGCCACAGCATTGGCAAAAATATGTATGCTAGGTATATACTCACATGTCATATACCAGATGCCTAACTAATGCTTTTGAGCTGAATATATAATGCTGTGCAGCCCTTCGTCATTCCCAACTCCCACCCACACAGTAATTAGACCTAACCACTGTGGGTAAAATTAACAACACATTTAAATCACTCGTACTTAACACAAGAAAAGGAGCAATTTAACCATGTTGTTTAATTATTGGATCTTTTATGTTTAATTTTTAATGTTTAATTTGGTCATCCTACAGAGAAATCTAGGGTATGTTGTTCTCTCTTCCCCTCTGACTACCCAAGTTTCCAGTTTTCTTTGGCCCAGAAAGGTCATGAACCCTAGCTTGACCTTACAATTATGACTTACCCATATACTTTGCCGTATTTCTCTCTTTTAGCAATCAAATCTGATGTATGCCCCTGTAAAGTGAATCATATTGAAAATACTTATTAGTTTAAAACCATGCAGGGAATTCTAAGTAAACACAATTTTGAAATTTCTGAATGAAGCAAAGCTGGATCAAAAAAAGAATTTAATCCTCATTAAAAATTTCAGCTTGATTTTTTTTCAAGTGATAAATTGAGGGAGGCCTGCTGGGTCAGAGAGGTATGATATGAGATCTTTGCAGTAACTAAGGTGTCACTGTCATACAACAATGTCAAGAAGAAGCGATGACGTAGCAGAAAAACATCAAAATGAAAGAATAAAGTCTCATCGACGAAAAAAAAAGGAGAAAAGAGAAAAGATGTGTTGATTTCAGTTGAGCTCTTCCTTGGCACCCTCCATTAAAATGTAACTAGAGCACCAATGGTGCAGAAGCTCATACCTTTTCGAGCTTAAAAATGTAGGGCCCACAAAACTTTATGGCCCACCAAATTTCAGGCCATTTTTCAGATTCCACCAATTTTGGGCCCATGAGGGATAACCCCCACCCCCCCCCCCCTCTGTTAGCAGAATCCTGGCCACACCACTGGCTATAATTCCTATTTTCCCCCTTTACATCCTCTTTTACCCACTCTCTCAAACAATACCACTGACCTGTAGGTCCTATTAAACTTTCTCCCCTCTACCTGAGCAGACCTGAAGCACTCCTTGCCAAAATTTTGGCTGGCTGCCTACATACCTCAGGCTCAAAGACTTCTAAGAATCGGGAGGTGCTGATTGGCTATAGGGCTCTCATGCTTACAGTTCAACAGTTAATAACAACTCCCAGTCCTGCTTTAATTCCACTAACAGCCTCTGCAGAGCTTAACCACAAATGTAAACAAACACTGCAGAGACTGGGAGACAAATTAAAGGAGCTTTGGCAAAAGGTGAAGGCTCAGATTTTTTAAAAAAAGGGGGATTAATTGTAATTAATTAACTTTTGACCAAAAATTACTGACATCACCATATTCATACACAATCCAACAATCATCAGTTCAACTTTGAATATGATCCATCAAAATCTTGAGGAGATTGAGATATTTGAAAATATTACAAAGAATGACCCCTGATGACCCCCTAAATGACATTTGACCTCAATTTTCCGAACACCCCTCGTAACTCTCATCCCCAGGAACGTTGTGACCAAGTTTCATTATAACTGGCCATACACTGTACGAACAGAAGCAATTTGAAAATATAGGGCCGCGGCCCAGGCCACAAAAGACCCCTAGTTGATCTTTGATCTCAAATTCATGAACACCCTGAAGGTAAAACTTCCATAGTACAATCGTGACAATTACCCTCAACATTGTACCATGAAATCTGTAGGAGAAGCATTTTGCGTATTTCCACAAAATGGCCCATTACGGCCCACAGGTGACCTTTGACCCCAAATTTCGGACCATCTCTGATAACCCTATACCCAATGGTCCTTGTGTCCAAGTTTCATGAAATTCCATCAAACACTTTGCGAGTGGGAGCGGTTTTATCAATTGTTGACGGATAGAGTGATAGACGCCGCACTGTAACAATAGCTCACACCAGCATGCTGGTATAAGCTAAAAACCAACTGACAGTAAATGTCAAGGACTACTTAGTGAGTTTAAGCCTTGTTCGCATCTGAGAACTAACGACCAAGGATCTGATACAGCCAGGGCAAAATCAACTACATAGTGTGAATGCTCGCATTATCGGGCTCAGACCTGCCTATGGGATTGTGACCCTGGGATCGTGACCCTGCAAGAGCTATCAAGATTTCACTTGCATCAATGCGTCCTCACTAGACATTGATCCTCTGCCCATTCTCAAATACTTGGATCGAGCATCAGGGTTCACCTTTGATACTTCCCCTAGGGAACACATGTCACGTCCTGTTTCCCCCACCCCTCTCCCCCGGTATGGTGCATTTTCAAATGTGAGCAAGGTCTTGGTGATTTCTTAGATATGGGATCTGAAAGGTAAGTGTTAAAAACATTTAACTGACCTTCAAAAACGAGAACAGTGTCCCAAACACAGGAAGAGGGAAAGGGCCAGGTATTCCATTTCTGACAAAGTAAAGCTTTTTCCAAAAATCTGTCCTGATAAGATAATGGTAAATATGAACACGTTTATAGGAGGGTCCATTAGTTGCATGTACTTCAATTGCAAGAAAAGAAAGTAAAAGAATTGTCTGTAATTGTACAACTGACATAGAATCTGACTGAGACCTACTGAAAGAAGAATAACTTGCAATGTATTTTTCAATGGTTAAACTGATATTATTGTTATGGTTATTATTGTAACGACTTGCCCAATAATTATAACCAATATGGAAGGGAAATAACACAGAAAATATAACCAAAATGTTTCGCACGCTCCACATCTCAATGTGCATGTCATATATAGGCATTCATTCCTTCATATTAATTCCTGGAAGTTGGTTCTTTTGTACAGTGCAGTATACTTGAGCATGTTTTATTTCATGATAACAGCACTTGGTATTTATTTATATTCATCAGATATCATAATGTGATGTAATAACCGATGAATGCATATATAATAGTTATAGTTTTTGTTATACTTTTCGGGCAAGTCGTTACAGCCCCCCTCCCCCCCCCCCCTCCAATCAAATTAGGCTCCTACGCCTATGGATATCAGGCCTAGGAAATGGCAAGCAGTTCTGAGTTTACTTTGGTGCGCCATTATTGGTTACTGCGGAACGATACCGTGTTATTGAAGTCTAACGTTAGGCTGAGTGTGACAATTAAGGCACATTGCAATGTCCGTATTTGCGAACCAGCATAATATCATACTTACGCTATGTATATTGCAAAGAGAGAACCGGCTAGTGCCAACGTAGTAGAATTGGTAAGCATCTCGTAGATAGCCATTTCGAAATACACCTAACGTCGGGCGTCTTCAGTATCTTCTGAAGTCTTATGATATGTCGAACTCCCTGTTTGAAAGGACTTTTGATTATCACTTAGGTAATAACCTCAGTCCTAGCCTAGCTTTATTGGTAAATAGGACTAAATTACGAGTCAAATGATCTATCACTCTATAACAAAAGGGCTTTCTACCAGGCTACCAATTTGGACTTTCAGTTCATTCTTTTACTATGCGGTACCTGTGCGAATTGTTGATTTTAACACGACTCGTTGGTTATCATTATGCATGTATAGCTAGCAGCTATACATCTCCCGATCATATGGAAAAGGAAACAGCTCAAAAGTAATCACCTGGCATATATATGCATAAAGATTACTGTGGGAAATATACCCTCACAAAACCTTGAATTTATGAAAGACAGGTTATTGAAGTCACGCCAATTAAATTGACTCCGCCTTACTTATAAATACACTACTGAAAGCTACTGTAGTTATGGTATACTTTTTCAATTCCATACCGAAGAAAATGAAATGTATTACAGCTTTTACTAGATAAGTATTTGCATTTAAGTTTTTATTTGTATTTAAGTTTTACTAGATAAGTAGATAAGAATTGCTCGAATTTAGCGTGTGCGATGTAGGAGGATCCTGAATGTACAGTAGTTATGCAATTCATTATCCACATGTTGAAACATTAGTAGGGGAGTTTAATTAGTTCTAATCTAAATGGAGTATGTGACCCCAAGAGTCACTGCTCGTAAAGTCTTAGAATTTAATTGTGACTCATAACGAATGACTCATGAACACTCGCATGCTTATGAAAGAAGAAACTCAATAAACTAGTGGCGTTTCAATCAGATGTGGATAAACTTCGCAAGGAGGATAATATATCATACAAATATCTGTTGGGGACTTTATAGGGACACTGCAGCTGACATGTTTTGTCACACAGGGTTTTGGCAGGGAAAGGGTTACTCGAGTGCATGATTTGGTTGGTAAGTCTCCTAAGGGTCAAATAAAAGGTAATGAAATGCAATCAATGTATTAACATGGTTATACTTTCATGGTATTTATATTATTTAGGCCTAACTATATTTTATTACATTAAAACAGGCCTTGAATCTGCTATTAATCACTTACAACGGCTGAATAGTGAAAAGGAAGGCATGCACCCTTTTTATTCCTTTTTTGTATATGTGTATGCATGTGTTTGGCGGTGACTGCACTTTCCCTAATCGGAACACTGAATAAAACTATTAAGAATGAAAGGGAAACCTGGTATCACAGAGGGCAGAGGTGGCCGGGAGAGAAGGAGAGGAGGGTGAGGCAGTACGTACCATAAGTGGATGTTCTTAAGTTGGAAGGAGTAGAATGATGATCCCCCATTCCTGGATCGATTATCAGATCCCATGAGTATTCAGAACTGGCCATCATCAAGGCAAAAGAGCAAAAAAACAGAGAACTTTGTCTTTCCTCATTTATTTATATTTATTTATGCCAATTTTTCTATTGACATTATTTTGTGTTACATTTTCTCTAGTTTGTCATTAGAATAGATTTGAATAAAGTACCTAGTGAAAAATAAAACTATACACATTTTCTTCAGCAGCATTCTTCTTTTATTAATCAAGTCATTCACAAAGACCATGGATATGTTTGTATCTACTGGAGACATGGCGGACTTCTTCTTGGAATGGCCTCCTTCGTTCATTCACGGATTGCTCGTAGAGTTGTCTCCCTCCATACCGCCCTCTACTTGTTAATGTTCCTTCCGAGCCTACGAATGGCAAACGAGAGAAAAATTTGTAAAAGCTGAACTTTCGCTGTCGATGTTACATTCAGATAGTATATATAGAATATTATCAAACTGAGGGCATCATGGGCGTCAACAGGTGGGGGACGGGGGGGACATGTCCCCCCCACTTTCAAAAGTGGAGGGGATATCATATCATTTGTCCCCCCCACTTTTCAGAGCAGTTATTAAAAAAATCACATGCATATGCGCGATTTTCTATCACAATTGCTGAGCTGATTCAAGTAGAATCTAACTTAAGAATCATTATCAATAAATTGCACTGGAAATTAGAACAGTGCTTGGCCCTTTATCCCCCTTCCTCCGATATTCACCCTCCCCGCTTCGTCCGAGACCTCTGATAAAAGTTTGTGCGATGTTTGAACGATGTTTTAGAGTGTTTTGTGGAAGCACCCCTTCTCGCCAGAAATGGAATTCCCCTTGCCCTACACTGTGAATCAGAGAAAACGACGCATTTCAACTTGAAAACAAGTCGAAGACCCCACCAGGAAGGTAATATCATATATTTTAGGCCCTACAGACAGTATTCTGCCTGTATGCAGGGTATTATATGATACCAAACTACCGAAAATATTTCGTTTGAGATGGACGCTGTGTAATTCGTTTCCCTTGGTGTCAGAACGGCATCTTTCTACCAGTACTTTCTGTCGGAATTTAAATTTGTGAGACAAAATTTCTCCTCACAGATCTGGTTCTGATGTAACTAAAAACGACTCAGGAAGGCCGTCTCCTGCGATCTAGGGGGTCTTATGTACCCAAAATTTTCTGGTACGCTACGTGCCAACCAATGGTGGCGCTCCGCTTAGATAGTATAGTGTCCCCCCCACTTTCTGAAACCTGCTGACGTCCATGGAGGGCATATATGTTGCAATACTGAGATATCTCTATGGGTGGCAAATAATGAATACAAGAGGTTGGGTTGGGATGGGGGATAAAGGACGTTTCATCTGCTCAAAATGAACAGTGACATTATTTATAGTTTAATACAAGATACAATTTACTTGCTTAAGACAGGAATGTATACCCATGAATAGACTAAATTTTATTGTTTGCAGGATATGACATTGAGATAGGGGTATCAGAAGAGCCCCCCCCCATGCCCGGGTACAGGCCCCCGTAATATAATTCTGGTGCTCACCTGAGTTAGCAGCTCCAGGTTTTCCCGATAAATCCGGTACATCCCATTGGCTGGGGATGATGTGTACGCCAGAGACCTTGCCATTGACTAACGGAGGGTTCGTCCTCGGACCGATACTTTGATGGGTGGTCAAGGTACATTCTTGTGGTAGCTGGCGCTTTACGTTAGGATCATCCAATGGCGATGTACCTTGGTTCCACTGCAGAGCTGTCTGGAGGGGTGCTGATAGACGTGTAACTGTGGTATTTCTGTAAACAGCAGACGTGATACTGGGGGCCAGGATCTGAATAACAAAATAGTGATGCAGTTAAGTTGACGTTTCTAGAACGACTACATTAAAGTACAAGACGAAAAGAATGGGGGTGGGGGAGGAAGAGGAGGGTGAGGAGGAGGAGGAGGAGGTGGTGGAGGAGGAGGAGGAGGAGGAGGTGGAGGAGGAGGAGGAGGAGGAGGAGGAGGAGGAGGAGGGGGAGGAGGAGGAGGAGGAGATTTAAATGGATTACCATGGATAAAAATGTAAAGTAAAAACTACAACAAAAGTTGCAAAAGTCAAATAAAAAGATCCTTGTTCTTCTAAATGCTCCAATTAGAGTTGTAATACAATCAATTAGGTTTGTCATTGGTTTCCTCTCAGAGAAAACACAGTTTTTTTTTACATCATTGATGATTAAAATGTTTAGTTCTATTCAACATACCCACTGGCCATTAGGTATAATCATAATATAACGGCAATACATACTTCAATATCAAAATAAGGTATATTGCAACAAAAAAATTAGTATAGGCCTTTTTGTTGTTTGGCAGTTAAATGTCTCACAAAATGTGTCAGACAGTAAAAGGGTGTGAAGACTCGCGCAAAAAGAAACGTCTAATGCCGGTAGTCTGACCTAATTTTCGAATGAGGTGTAACAGAAGTGTTAGACACCACCATCGATCCCAGAAAATACGCACACAGCTTGCTACCGTCGGTAATTAGATACTAGTGTACAGTCAATACATACAGCTATGGTCAATACCCACAACACAGTGTACATAGCAGCGTGGACATCTCAGGTCTAGATAAAAGATAACAAGGTATCACGTTTCATTACTCTCTGCATTTTATAGCGACACAAACAAAACGTCACTTGCAAGCAACAGAAAGTTAACTTTTTTCAGATGGCCGCACACGATTTGGGGCGAGTCTTCAATGCCTTTAAACCATACAAAGAGCCATCCTTTCACTAACCCGTCTCATGTTGACGACCTCATCCCAGTGTTTCTGGCATAGCCTCTGTAACATGTCTTCATTGAGAGCCTCAGTACTGCGGCTTGCACTACAGCAATTCTGTTTGAAATCCACCAGAGCATGGGCAAGTTCTGACAATTTGGTAACTAGGTCTAAAGGGAATGAGCCCCAAAAATGAGGAACAGAATAATTAATGAAGGAATATATGCTTAGAGAATGTAAAATAAATTCAATACTTTGAGTTGAAAAATTTAAGGTGTCAAATCAAAACTTTAATCGTTCTTATAGATGCACTAGTGCTTTTTGAAAATAATTTGGAATTACCAAATTATGTAATAGACCAGAGGAGCCTATTTTTCTTCACTTTTATTTGCAACCTAAAAGTCCACAAACTTTGCTTCCAGTGTGGTGACTGTAAACAGGCACGACAAATTTGCCAGAAGTAGTAAAGCTGCTGCACCTTACATTTCTTCTTCACTATAAAGTTTAATCACAAGGACATATTCAGACAACTTACATTTGTTTTCTGCTTCATAATCTGCCCTCCAGAAAGGATGCCTGTAATTATCTTGTGTTTCTTCATATGCTCTGTCCTTGGCTAGAGCCTCAACATCCTGTACAAGGAGCTCCAACTCATTTCGCAGTTTTGGTGTCATGTAATACAGTTGATCATGAAGGATACCTGGTTTTCGCCAAAAAAATAAAAAGCAAATGTTTGTAAAATTTGAGGAACTTTGAGTGTCAGCTCATCATCTTTTACAGTATAGAGTCTAGAATGCCAAGGGTACAGTTGATATTGGGCAAAACTACAAGGGAAATATCTGTCTCATGAAGAGTGGAAGATCTGTCTCATGAAGAGAGGAAGGGAGGGGTGAACTCTTATTTTGGAATCATGCAGTACGTGTTAAGCTGTGCCAATCACTTAGCACTTAAGAATGTAGCCAGCTGGGAAAAAGGGTGGATGTTCCCAGCAAACACAAAACGTTTTTAAAATGTTATTCAAACGTTTCGTCTTTTGTTTTGATAACGATATTTGTGGTGTAATAAATATGTCACGAAAACGTTTTAAGGCTATTATTTCGAAACATTTTTGCGTTAAAACATTAATATAGCATTAATATCTCATAAAAACGTTATGCCGACGTTTTTATAACACCATATTTAACGTTATAAAAACATATTTTAGAGGCTCTTTTAAAAATGTTATAATAACGTTTTGTGTTTGCTGGGTTCATAATGAGTCAGGTTTTTAGCAGCCCTCCAACATAAGACAACAGAAATGAAGACATTCATATACATACATTCATTGACAACATTGCAATGAAACATTAAATACATCAAATATGTTAAATTAGTTCTAGTCCATGAGCTATATATGTCAAACAAAATGTAGCATACATATGGGAAGGAAATGAAAACATTTCTGGAAGCCTGCATATATACTTACCCATGAGATTTTGGCGAACGATGTCCAATACATGATGAAACTCATTTGCTGAAGATGCATGGCCAACCAGACTGTAGCTGTTATTACTGTGACTTACGCCAACCAGTCGCATGGGTTTATCAACTGGAGGTCGAACCGCTGGTACTGGAACTGTAGGTTCAGCCATACTTTCTTATTTTTTTATTCAATTTCCTAACTAGCTTATTAAGTATAGTACTCGTTTTGACAATTAAATTGTAAATGATATGTTGTCGATCTTCAAGCCTTACACGGTGACTTGTTTGTCAATTTGCTTTCAACAGTCCTTAGTAACTGTAAAAGACGCACGAAGACTCACAGCTCAGTATAACTCTGTGTGAGTATGTGTAGCAAATCCAACGTGAATATTGTTGTTGTCGTTACGACCTCCCACATGGAGATTGTATACACCGTTACTATAGTGACAGCAAATGAATAATATTATACACAGCTATGCATTCTAAAAAAAAAATTGACAAAAAAATAATATATAAAAATAAAATATATTTTAGTTTATATTATTTAATTGATTACAGATCAACAAAGATTATTTTATTAATTACTGATATCTTTATTAATTATAAATTTTGAACGAGCCAGCCAAAGGGAAAGTACTGTTGCTTTGTCTAACCTATACAAAAATGGTAGACACTTATGAAGTAAATGTTATAAGGAAAGTTTGACTAGAAACAAATGCGTTGCACTTGAACTTACCCAAAATAAATCAACTATATTGTCAAATTATTTACTGTTAAATATTTTGCGCAAAAGGTACAAAAATACAATATAAAATAATAACGAAAATGGAAAAGGGGTACAATGTATTAGTTGTACGTATTATTTGTTACATGCAGCATCGAGAAGACCCTTCTTGTTGTATGTGTTAACTGTTTATCTGGTTCTGCCTGGTATTTGTGAGCTCTTTTTAGTAATTAGAAAGGTTATAAAGACTAGATAAAGAAGTTAAAAGCTTATGTTGAAAGGCTATTCCATGATTTCGGCTTTGTCTTAAATTAAGCCTATGTTCATTGAATTATTCTTTGACTGTTATTAGTAGGCATAGATATAATGACGAGAGCCTAACGTTAGTGTCTAGTCTAACTGCAGCGTAGTAGTATACTTGTAAATTAATATAATAGCACAAACTACTTTACCCCATTTAGGCTTAGCCTATGTCCTTAATTGGATTGGGCCTAACTGTAGGTACACGAGCTATGCTCATGATAGTGTAACACAGTAGTAGCACAAACGTAGTCATACCTAAAACCAAGTAGGCCTATACATATGTTAGATATGCATATTTTTTGTTAACCCTGTGCTTAATCAGATGGATATAAATTGTATATGAACCACAGCTTGAATTCATCAATTGCGTAGCATATTCCATTGTTGTATTTCAACAAGCAAGCTTAAGGCTAATATTATGTGTAAAATAGTAAGGGCCTGTGTAGTTACAGTGCAACTGTAAGGGCTCTGCAGCTAGTTTATGTTACCTGCAATAAATTTGGCATATTGCATGGACCACTTAAACATTGCTGTAATATAGGAGGCTATGTTATGTACAGAATTAGATATGTTATAGCTTGAAGATCTACATCCAGGCCTATGTCATTTGACCTATTTTTCTATTGTTACAGACCCTGGTATCACCATGACTTCAGCTAACCCAGCAAATCCTCTTACCAGAGCAGAATTTTACAATGCATGCACTAGTGTTCTACAAGGTTTAACTTGTCTCCAAAGACAAGGAGCTGTTGTCAATGAGGAAGCAATAGAAACATTGGACAGACTAGGTCTGATGGTGCAAGACTTGCGGTCTGACGTACAAAGCAACAAGGAGTTTTACGTGGATGGTCCTTTAGTGAGGTGTAAGTCAGTCCTTGCATTTTTTTGTTAATTGTATACCTTATATCATGTTTTTCTTAATTCTTAATCGAAACGGACAGGAATAAAACCGTCATCTCCATCATGCATTCCATCCGTAAACACCACTAAAAGAGTACCAATCTGGAGGATCAATAAATGCTGCAAAACTTGAGCAATATTAATTTGAAATGGTGGTCATTCCTTCATTGTTTCATTACAGTTCTCACAGCACAAGTCTCTAAAGGAAAGTCTGTGATACAAGAAATGAAGTTTTAAGCATTCTTGCATATTTGGATAATTAACCAGTCCTGCACACCAGCCGATGAGAATGTTCTGTGAATTACTCTCGTCCCAGGATGATTTTGCCCAAAAATATGTCTATTTCGTCAGCTTACTATCAAAATAATGTTAATGTTGTTGTTGTTGAAGGACAAAATTGGGGGTACTTAACGATCAGTTTTACTGGTTGCAAACTTTTTGGGACTTTCAATTCAGCTTCTTCTTGTGAGTCATGGTTTAGGAGAAATTAAGTTAACCTTGTTGGATTCCTTTTTAGTGTCGGAAAAATTTCAATATTTTCGGGAGCCAGTGATATTAGTAAAGGCCAGTAAATTACTTTGTGTATCACACACTAGCTCGTTGGCAGTAGTACCTTTGAACATTCAAAAATCAATGCATACCTTGTCACATGGATGGTGTAAGCAGTGTAAAGGGGAGGAGGGGGTGGGAGGAGGGGGGGGGGTGTCTTCCACAGTTTCACTTTTCAGGTGGTATCATGAAATTGTGTATAGACCAGTAGCCTACATTAGTTTTTATATCTTAACTAGCCCACTAGCAGTAGTAGTACCTTTGTATATTAAAATCTATAAATGCTGCAAAACTTGAGCAATATTAATTTGAAATGGTGGTCATTCCTTCATTGTTTTTTCGTTACAGTTCTCACGGCACAGGTCTCTAAAGGAAAGTCTGTGATACAAGAAATGAAGAGGACTTGCAGTCAAAACAGTTCGATGATAAACGGGCCGGAATTTGTGGAACGTCACCTCCGTCAACACGTAGCCGACATTAAAGCCGTGATAACAGTGAGTTTACAAGTAATATTTATATCTTTTGCTGGTAGGCTATATCTCCTTCATCATACCAGAGCTTCCACCCCCCCCCTCCCTAATTGTTCAGTTATATTGAAATCGATTTATTTAACAGTGTTCAGCATGGATATAAAATACATAATATTGTTATTGTTTAAGATAACTTGCACCTTTTTTGAGTATTTTTAAATTTTGTTTTGTGATTTTGAGTTTCTGTTATGTTCACTTCCTCCAGTCTCTCTTACATGCCTTTATCTTATCACTGAAATTATTACAGAACCTGATGAAAATGTTATTGGATGAACTATTTTAATAATAAATATTTCATGGTTTTCTTTATCTCGCCTCCTGTCAGGAACTAACACCCTATCACAATAACCAGATATTCCAGCAAGGTACCAATAACATAGATGGTGAGGTACAACAGAGACTCCTACAGGATCCAAGGACCATTGATACCACCCTCACCCCTATTCTAAAGTAAGTTGTTAGTTACTACTGCATATCATAACGTCATATTGTTAAATGCAACAAGAAATTTGGAAATACCATGAGAATTATTTCATACTTGTATTTCAAACCTCTTAATGACATCTTGATTTTTTCTGTGGATGTTTGTATGTATTTAGATCCTCCTGCAAGCAGGAACTCGCGAAGAATTAGCCTCATTGGTTTATCAAAGCCGCAAGCTGACCGAAGTCAGTCTCTTACAATCATACTTATGTTGTTGAATTGTTGTTGAGTTCTGTTGACACAAACGACTGTAATGATTGGGAAATACTCAAATAAACTTTGTGATTCCATTTAGTGGTTTATACTTGTTCAAACAACAGCATGGTGGGTGCATACAACTATAAATCAATCAATCGTGTCTGCTGGCTTCAACAAGGGCGTAGGAACCGGGGGGGCTGGGGGGGGCGCCAGCCCCCCAGTGAAAAATATGGAGGGGCGGAAGTATCATTCCGCCCCCCCGCTTCGCAAGTCAGAAAACCCCTTTTTCATTTCCAAATGAGAAAAAATATCTCATTTGGAGCACCAAATTGCATCTAAGGCCAGGTGAAAATGCAAAATTATTTACAAAATGGAGTGGGTGTTGAAGTGTGCTACATTGCACCAAATTGCATCTGAGGCCACCTGGAAATGCCAAAAAATTCCAAAGGGGAGGGGGACACCCCCTCCCCTTAGACCCCTCCCCCAGGCCGGCCATCAGTCTTCAGCCCCCCCACTCAAAAATACCTTCCTACGCCACTGGGCTTCAACATCATATATGTGGTACTTTAACACATTACAGATATGTTGGGTATTTGTAATTAGGCTGGGAAGTGGTAAGGAGTATGGATTACAAATCAATGACAATCAGTAAGATTTTCTTTTCATCCATCTTATTTTTTGATCGTATTTTTTAGAAATGGAACAACATCTTCCAGAAAATCTGATAAAATCCACTTTGATGAAACAGGAGATACTAGTGCTCAAGCAGACCCCAGAATGATGACTACCAGAACACCCACTGCGGTGAGTAGTACCAAATGGATTGCTTAAATACCTATTGCAGTATCCATTAAATTGCATCTTCTTATTCTTGGGATGAGGATGTGGCTAATAGTACCCAATCTCGTTTCGATCAGCTCTTCAGGCCAAGAACCATATCCAGCTGTTGTCGTGTTGCAGGTTAGAGTTTAATGAACATTTTGCTCTGGGTCCAACTTTCACTTAAATATTTCCATCATTATGTGATTCTAGTGGGGGACCCAACTGTCAGCTTAATGAGAAGGCTACTGAGCAGCAGAATCCCTAAACCCCATCTAGCCCCCCCCAACTACTGGGCAGCAGAATCCCTATACCCCATCTAGCCCCCCCCCCCAACACAGTGAGTGGAAACTTCATCTCCTTATGTACCATGATTTTGTGTTTTGTGTACTTTGTCAGTTGGCCATACTCAAACATTACATAAATCATATTGAATTTTGGATGGTAGCATATCATTAATTGTACACATTGGTAGCATTATGAATGTTTCATTTCAGTGACTTGATACTGTAACTTCTGTAATGTTACTAAAGAAGAAGGCTAAGAGCTTATATTTGAACGAATTACTTCCCACTTTTGTGGTATTGGTTTACACACATACCCCCCCCCCCCGGCAACCCTCCCCAAAAGGAAACTAATGTAGCTCTTTTCTGAAGTATTTATCACTTATTCTCCGGTTTCAGAATGCTTTGAATGATTTACAGCAGAGCCCGTTATCAACCCCTCCAGAGGATCCTTCTACCACAGACAGCACAAGACTTGGAGTGTTTGAACACATGAATGAAGAAAAGAATATTTACTCTAAACATTCACCAAACTGGCCTGCTCACGAAGAGAAACCCCCACTCTTGCTGGAGAGGACAAGACCACCATTAGGTGAGTTATCACAATGGAATCATCTCATAACACAACAATCACAATGGAATCATCTCATAACACAAAGCAGTGTTGTGACGAGTTTCGATTCCATTGAGTCAATTCTTTTCAAATTGAAAGTTGTTTGAAACAATTTTGTTCCCCTATTAGATGACTTTTGTTCCCTTAAGGGGCTTATTATTATTTTTTGGGGGGGGGGGGGGTGAGTGGGGCCTTGTGTCAGACACTTTTTTGGCCCCCTGACTGACCACGGAACAGCTGAGGGAGATGTTCTGTTTATATTTGAATCCAAGAAAGCCATTAATCATTCATCACATGTGTATTATATGCAGGCGCTTAGCCAAGGGGGGGGGGGCAAAGGGGGTGGCCGCCCCCCCTTGAGCATATTTTTGTGGTATGTTTTTCAACAGGTTTTGTGATATCGATAGTAATTTCAAAATAGAAAATGCTTAGATGCAACTTACAAGGCCTGGGAAGTGCCATTTCTAGCAATCTGGGAGGCATTTTCGTCCAAAATTTTCTTGTACGCTTCGGGGCAACCTATGGTGGCGCTACGCTTGGATATAAACGGCTCTAATAGTTAGCCTACAGGTTCGCCCCTCCCTTGCCAAATTCCTGGCTACACCATGGTTATATGCGCTGTGGGGCATAATAAACTGCTTTCCTAACGAAGCTAAATGTTTCAAGATCAGTGACTAGTTTAAATTATGACAATTTAGAACCTAATTTGATTTAATGCTAGTACAATTTAACGCTTATCCATAAAATTTCAAACAAGAGTAGAGTCTATTTCTACGTTGGAGGTGACCGTCAATTAGTGATTAAATTTGTTAAAAATGTCCAATGTTTTTGAGAAGATGCTATTTTTTTTCCTTTTATCTTTCCATAGTTCACAATGGCCTTAGAGATATGCAGAACTATACTAACCTACCACAGTATACTGGAGTGAACCTACCCATGCCTGTAATGCCAGATGGGGAGTTTGGACATAGAGCGCCCCACACGCAACATTGGGATTACCATAACAACAGAATGTATTGACTAAAGATGACAATATCGGTGTGTTAATCTGTATCGGACGTACAGGAGTATGTAAATAAATCCTTGATAAAGAAAATAAAGAATTAAAATCAAAACAGTCTTTGCAGTTTTATATTGGCTTTACACAATAATTTCCCAGAATGCAATTGTGCAAAGTCCTTACTAGCTTACTGTAAGTGTTAAAGGTCATAAATTTGGCAATGAAGTTTTTGCATATTTGGATAATTAACCAGTCCTGCACCAGCTGATGAGAATGTTCTGTGAATTACTCTCGTCCCAGGGATGATTTTGCCCAAAAATATGTCTATTTCTTCAACTTACTATCAAAATAATGTTGTTGTTGAAGGACAAAATTGGGTGTACTTAACGATCAGTTTTACTGGTTGCAAAATTGTTGGGACTTTCAATTCAGCTTCTTCTTGTGTGTCATGGTTTAGGAGAAATTAAGTTAACCTTGTTGGATTCCTTTTTAGTATCGGAAAAATTTCAATATTTTCCGGAGCCAGTGATATTAGTAAAGGCCAGTATATTACTTTGTGTATCGCTCACTAGCTCGTTGGCAGTAGTACCTTTGAACATTCAAAAATCAATGCATACCTTGTCACATGGACGGTGTAAGCAGTAGAAAGGGGAGGAGGGGGTGGGAGGAGGGGGTGGGGGTGTCTTCCACAGTTTCACTTTTCAGGTGCAGGTGGTATTATGAAACTGCTTATAGACCAGTACATTAGTTTTTATATCTTAACTAGCCCACTAGCAGTAGTAGTACCTTTGTATATTAAAATTGTAAATAAAATGTTTATAAAATGAATGTGAACCGTCACCACATACCACCCACCTTGTTGCATGGAAGGTGTTTGGGGAAGGAGGTGGGTGGGGGAGGGGGGGGGTGTTTGCACTTTTCAGGTGCAGGTGGTATCATTAAATTGCTTAAAGGCCAGTACATTAGTTTGTACATCACTAACCAGCCCATTGGCAGTTGTACCAATGTAATATCATAAACATGTAAACAATGTGTACAATAAAAGTAAAAACGTCACCACATAACATTAATTTTGCTCATCTTTTTTATTTTATTCTTCTTCTTCTTTCATTTTCACATAAAAATCTTCAACACACTCTGTCAAAATGACAAATAAAATTGATTTCCTGCATACTTAAAAAGAATGAGTTTTAAGAAGAGACGTAAACGGTAAAAAAAACCAACGGAACCAGGAAAAAAAAAATATCAGATAATCTTCTATTTACAACTTTTCACCACTTTTTATCTGTTTTTTTCCTCCCCCTTTCTTCGACTATAATGAAAGTATCATCCTCTCTCGTGTTTCCTCATTTTTTTAAGTTTGTTAGAAAAAAGTGGGGAAACCAAAAACCATTTGAATACATAATCTGTCTAATATTCCTTTCATCTGTGGTAGAAACGTTCCCTTCAAAATTCGGATATCTATCGTCTCATCACAACTAGATCTCATACCATAGTAGTAGTACTAACAAACAACTTGAGACGTCACTAATGACGGCCGATTCGTCACATGATAAACACTGCATCTCTCTTTACTTTGTCCTATATACTGACCTACGACCTCTATCAAATTGAAATGCCAACATCTTCCCAAAAAATAAAAATATTTCTATTCTCCTTAAAAATGATTTTGGTGTGTTTCCATATTCTGGAGCTGTGTATGGTCTATTAACCAAATCTACTTTTAGCTGACTCTATTTCGAGAACGATATTGTGGGATACAAATTGTTGGAATACCGCTTGAATTTTCAGTATAAACAGTTTGTATTAATCAAGGTTATGGTAAAAGAACAATATCTGGGATATGAATATTCAGTGAACTGTTTGCACGAACTAAAGTCGTCACATTTTTCAAAAGGAAAATTTCATTCCATCTTTTTGAGAAACTGTCTGATTAATGATCATTATTGTTAACTACATCTATCGCACAAATTATTACCAGTTTATTTCCACATTTATATTATAATAAGTGTTTTCAAAGGTAAAGAAATGACCTTCTTTATTCCTACCCAGAATAAAAAAAAAAAAAAAAACCCAAAATCTAATATGCAAACTTCATCAAAACTCCATTTTAAGCGATCACATTTTCAGACTTATTCCAGATCATCCAAAAAATACAATTTCCTTTTTTTTCAAGAGACCAGGGTAAGACACTTCTTAACGAACAGTAGTTACTGTTTTACATTAAAAATTCATTCAGAGCAGAACCTCCATTGACCTGACAGCACAACCCTTCTAACGAACATTATTGGAAATGTAGTGTACAGCAAAAGGAAACATTGCTTGCCAATATCAAACTACTTCCATCGACAGGCTCCTTTGCTCAATCTCTCTCAACAATCTCTAGACTCTCATGACAATCTCCATCTGGAAATTAACAAACAATTCTTGAAGACTGTCAACAAATTTTTCTATCAATGTTAAGCACAGGGGCAAAGAGGAAAGGGTAAAGTTTTGTTATCTTCCTCATTATTGGTAATGAAAATTGAATAGTCGCATTAAATGACCTGAATTGCTATCTGATGAATGCTGTCGAAATAGTATCGAAAACGACCAAATTCAGAGCAAAAAGCTGCCTTAATAATAGCCATCTTCGTGAGTGTCCGCAGGACGATTCAATCACACAGGTCTTTCTTGGTCTTGTACCTCCCTGGTTAATACCAGAATAGGTGGGCATTATTTAAACACAGAGAAAGGAATTACCAGACGTGAACTCTCATCGATACACCTGTGTTGCATTTCATTACATAGTTTTGTAGGCAGACAATTAGTTTGGCTGTAAACCTCTCCATCCAGAAACGAATTCTCTCTGTTGTCACAGACACAGGAATTACCAGACCCGGCTTTCATCGATACATTCGTGACACAAATGCTTTGTAGACAGATATCTGTGTTTGGTCACATGACTACGCATTCCAGCCGGGAGGCAGCTCGACTGGTGACCTAGAGCGTTCGATGATAACTCCAGCAGATCTTCATCATAAATCCGAGGCTTCTTTCTTGTAGACTGATCCGAACTTGGACATGTATTTTTTTATATATTCCCTGGCTTTGTGCTTGACGTTTTCGTTCACGTCGAGTTCTTCTATATTTTGGCAGTTTCGAAGTTCCTTGGACAAGATGTGATGTGTTAACTGTTTCAAAAATATGAGAAAAACAAAAGAGAAAAGATATCAATAGAAGTTATAGTGACAATAACAAATATGAATATTCAGATATACCAAATAATCAGCTGCAACGTGCACTTACAAGGCTTGGGATCACTTACAGCACTAATGGATCAATAACATAACAATATAGACGACAAGTATGGTCACTGTTTCTATATGAATATTCAGATATACCAAATAACCAGCTGCAATGTGCACTAACAAGGCTTGGAATCACTAACAGCAGTAATAGACGAACACCATAACAACTTAAATGACAAGTATGGTCACTGTTTCTATATGAATATTCAGATATACCAACTAACCAGCTGCAACGTGAACTTAAAAGGTTTCGAATCACTAACAGCATTAATAGATGAACATTATAACAACATAGATGACAAGCATGGTCACTGTTTCTATATGAATATTCAATAACCACCTGCAACGTGCACTTACAAGGCTTGGAATCACTAACAGCATTAATAGATGAACATTATAACAACATAGATGATAAGCATGGTCACTGTTTCTAAATGTCTTTGCTGACATAGTAGCACAGGCTAATGCTTGTTCAAAATAAATTCGACTGAACTTTTTCAGACTCCTACTGAGGTAACCTTTGCCACCTCCCAACCCCCCCCCCACCCACCCAACTTAACTTGGTATGGCTGCTGTTACCCTTTCCTTTATTCCTTCATTTTAGTGACTGTGATTCTTATAATTGCTTCAGTTTTATCTTCTGTTTGATATGCTGTTTTTCCTTTTCTATGAGAGTTAGGGGGGGTTGAGAGACATAAAGGTAGATGAACTGAATCATCATATCTTTATGTCAAACATTATTACACCTTGCTGACTACAGTAAATAGAATAAACAAAATGAATCATAGTGTGTACTCACCTTTCGAGCCAAGTGCTTGAAGTCTTCTGTGGTCTGTATCCGACCCCGTTTACACTCGGGCTTGCGATAACCGTTCAGATACGACACAACATTGTGAGACATCTGCATGGGACGGAAATAAAAACAAGATGCGATCTTATTAATTTCAGATATTAGAGTGATAACCCTAAAAAAACAACAAAGAAAACCCTAAAAAAAAAATCCATTTCATGTTGTTTACTTCATTCATAAATGTGTTTGTCCATTCTCGTTCCATGTTGTTTGCTACTATTGGTGATTTTACTTAATACATTATACCTTACTAAATACTATATATACTATATATTATACTATATACTATACTATATACTTTATATCTTTATACTCAAGCTTTTGTACTCAAACTAAAGGCCAGAACAAGAAAATAAAGCCAAAATAATACAAATACAAATAAGACTTATTTTTTTAATATTTTTTTTTAGGACAGATGAAGACCAGCACTTATCTCAGCTGGTTTATCCAGCCCTAACCTCAGAACATTTTAATATCAGTTTATTTGCATTTTTTGAACAAACCTCTTTCCTGTTCAAAAACCAAACTGTTTCATCATTTCCAGTCACTTTTTGCTTTCACCCCTGCTCCCTTTACCACCACTATCTGATGAATGGATTACAACTGACCTTTGACCTAAAGTAATCCTTCAGCTTCTTAGCGTCCTCGCTGGACGTATCCGCCGCTGCGGTCGTCGTGGTCTTGCGTTTGGATTTCTCGTCGTACGTTGGCGTGCCGAGGTCCATGGTGTCCACGTCTTCGTCTGTGTCGTCCCACTCTGGAGGATCCCACTGAGTTTGTCTGTTTGGATGATCAAGTATTGGCGTTTACAAGTAATATTTATATCTTTTGCTGGTAGGCTATATCTCCTTCTTCATACCAGAGCTTCCCCCCTCCCCCCCCCCCCAATTTTTCAGTTATATTGAAATCAATTTATTTAACAGTGTTCAGCATGGACATAAAATACATAGTATTGTTATTGTTTAAGATGACAAAATTTTTTATTGCAATGTTGTCTATGAATGTATGTATATGAATTATGTCTTCATTTCTGTTGTTTTATGTTGGAGGGCGGCTAAAATGCCTGACTCAACATTATGAACATCCTTTTTTCCCAGCTTCTTAAATGCTAAGTGATTGGCACAGTTTAACACTGCATTGATTCCAAATATTATAGTAGAATGTAAAGTTTGCCGGTGGTTTAACCAAATGGGTACATCTGTGCTCCATACTTGAAGAAGTGACTTGGTATTAAATATTATCGCACTCAAACCATAACTCGCATGCAACAACTGCACTTTGCTGTGCTGTGCCTAAAGGTGAACTGTTAACAACTATTTAGCAACTGTTTTACCGATGTAAGCGATCCCCTCGGGTCGACCGACCCTCCTCGTGAAATCATCTCTCCTACCGTTACAAATAACCTTCGCAAACCGACATTATATAAATATGTTTCCCTTTTCTGCATTTTTAATATAATGTTGCAATTCACATCATTTTTATATATGCACTTATCTGAGCTAAAACATTCTCAAGGCTGCCATCCATATTCACAAATACACTGCTCACAATGTCAAACTTGGTGTACACTTGACATGAAACGTTATCAATGAGTGGTATTGAGACTCCTAAAGACCATACCTCGTTTTGGAGTGATAGTAATAGACCTTTCCCTGTGCATCTTTAGCTGTCTTCCAATGAGGTGGTAAGCCTGAATGTCTTGCTTTGGTCTTAGCTGGTGGTGGGGCTGGGATGTCCTCAATAGGTGTCTGGTGGCAAGAAAGTCACACATTTATCAAAATACAGTGGAAGTACGAAATGGAACGAAATGGACAAAATAAGGACGAAGGACGGAAATGGACAAAAAGGACGAAAAGGACAAAATACAGTGGAAGGAGAAAGATTGTTACACAATACACATTAGAAAGACCAGTGGAGAACTAGTGATGAAGGTTGGAGGTGGGTTGGAGGTGGGGGGGGGGAATTGGGGTGAAGGTTGGTGGTGATGAGGGAGAGATTACTATGACATAATCCAACATATAAGCAGGCTATAATCAGTACAATCCGCAATCAAACATCGATTTCATGGGGTTAAAATTGGAAGCTTCACAGGTTTTGTCGACAATTCTTTCTCCGGGCAAAGGAACAAAGCTGACATTGACTAGCACACCAAAATTCACAGTTTAATTTGTTAGGGTTGTCTGCAAATGTAATTGCTTACATTGGAAAGGATATTGACATTAGCTAAATATTACAATTAGCTATATATAACTTCGATCATGTAAATACAAACAAACGAGATTTTCTCACCTGTTGGTTTTAACAACATCACACTTTTGATAAAATGTGCAGCCTCAAAATGTAACTCTTTAAAATTTGTGGAATTTCCTTCAGATCTAAAAAGGACGGGAACAATGGGTAGGGTAGGAGGGGTTCTTGGGAGGGAGAACGGGGGCATTTATGAGGATTAGGATCTAATGCAGCGAATAAGAATGAACGGTTGAAACTGCAAACTTAGAGATTTGGCATTTGTTTAGCTGAAAACTCACCTGGGAGGGTTGTTGAATGTGAACGAGGTTAGGTTGCATAGCTTCGTTGGAGTTAATAGGACGGATGGTTTGTGTCACCAACATGCCATCGGGGGTCATAAAGGTCACTGTAGTCTCTGCAGCTGGTTGAGTCTGCAGAAGCAAGAAAACACCAAGGGTGACAATCAAACCCGCATAGATTTAAGAAACAAATATTTAAAGAAAAATAAGAAACTTTTTTTTTTTAATTAACATTAAAAACAAACATGGCACCACAGGAATAATGAAATTATTCATAGTTTTGCCAATGAACAATAAAAGATTTGCATTTAAATTTGAGGTGAACAGAATTTTTGAAAATAAGATTAAAACATTCAAGTACTTGATATTGGGAATAAGTGATGTGCTTGTAACACCACACAGGTCTCTTAGTTAGGTTGATGGAGGATGGGGGGGGGGGGGGAGGGTGGGGAGGGCAAGACCCAGTGTGTCAGACAGTTCTTAACATGCAAGAGCACTACTTACAGTTTGAGGTAGACCCTGGTTTGCTGGAAGGACAACTACTGGGTTCTGCTGGACCAACTGATCGGCTACACCAGGGGTCACACTGGCCTGGCTTACTGCTGGCTTCACCAGTATTCCAGCTCTGGGCTGAGATGGTACCTGAGGTGTCTGAGGGGTAAACGATGAGGTAACCTGAGCACCCACAGGGGCAAACTGTTGCAAAGGAAGATAAAAACGTGAGAGATGAAAGATAACGACCTACAAGGAATTTTGGTAACACCAAATATCGAAATTAACCATTCCATCATATGGAGGAGACTCTAATAGTACTACAGAGCCAGGCGACCTTCTACATTCCGCAGAAGCACATCAGAGGTACTTCTGGGCTCTGTATATAATGAATGCACGGTATTTAAATTTGGTAAAGTGTTTGTTTTTCTTCTAGCAAACTTAAGGGATAGATACTCTAGGTGACAGTGACTCAGTCACTGTAAGATCTTTCATTTTTTGGGGTACAATACAAATCAACTTCACAAGCTACAATTCTATATGTTTGAGTCAATGCTCAAGTTGATCATAAAATGTGTTCTTTCTTTCCTTGGGGATATATTTGCATTTCGCTGTAACCGATTCATTAGTCATATCCATTCATTAGCATATTAGTGCAGGGACAACCCAAGCGGGTCAAATAACTTGTGGTAACTTTTCTTACCTTCTGTTGACCCTGTCCTATACCCGGTGTGTCTACGGACGTCGTGGAAGGTTCGTCGTCTGGGATGTCCGGGTCGAAGGTCACTCGCTTCTTCTTTGCCTTCCTCGGCGGGGCCGGTGGAGGAGGCATTAAGTTAGCATCAGAGGATGACGGTGCCACTAACGACGAGGAGACCTGCCCGGGAGTCGGAAGAAACTGTTGCGGCATAGCCGGCGCACTCACGACGGGCTCTTGGGTCGGAGGAGCATAGATCATATCGGGAAGCCCGGCTGGTTGTTGCATAGCTGGCATCCCTTGCTCCACCACCACAGCAGGAGGTTGTTGTTGCTGCTGTAGCTGTTGCTGCTGTAGCTGTTGTTGTTGCTGGGATGGTGGCATAAACTCAGGATGGCTAAGTCTTTGGTCATAATCTGGTGGTAGGTAGTCAGGGTGCATCGTTAATGGTTCTGGTTCCATCATCATAGTCTGTTGTTGTTGGTGTTGTGGCGGTGGAACCATATTAGCAAAGTTGGGATCCATGTGCGGTGGGAACTGAGCATGGTTCAATTCTGGGGGAATGTTAGGGTCCATGTGGCCAGTGGGAGGTGGGTGCATACCCATCATGTGGGCATCCAGGTGCATGTTAGGGTCCATGTGGCCTGGTGGCGGCATCATACCCTCTGCAAACCCAGGGTGCATGTTCTCCATGGGATGGGACATCATATCCGGGTGGAACTGGTCCGGCGGCATCATGCCATCCGGCATGCCCTGCATCGGCGGCATGTTAGGTGGTACCATGCCTTGTTGCATGGCCGCCATCATCATATGAGGATTGTTCGGGTCCACCATCATCCCCGGGTGAACGACGGGGAAACCGTTCTCGTCGACGAAGCCGGGTACGAGACCCCTCTCCGCCATGAATCTCTCGGCCTCGGCTAGCAGCCTGGCGTGCTCCTCCGCTTCCTGCTGCCTCTTGATCTCCTTCTCCCGCTCCTCCGCCTCGACTCTCTTGGCGAAGAGAGCTCTCCGCTCCTCCTTGGAGATCTTCTTCTCGGGTGTGATGATGATGGTGGGCTCGTCCTTTCTCTCGACCGTCTCGGCCAGTTTTGAGTTTGGTCCGGCAGGAGAGTCCTTGGACGACGTGGAGCTGATCATCCCCGAAGTCTTCTCGGGACTTCGAGAGTGGCTCCTTTTCCTCCGCTTGTAATCCCTGTCTTTGTCCCTGCTCCTATCCCTGTCTCGATCTCTCCTCCGGTCATCTCTTCGGTCCCGGTCCCTGTCACGACCCCTATCCCTGTCTCTGTGACGGTCCCTGTCACGATCCCTGTACCGGTCACGGTCCCGATCTCTATCCCTGTCACGGTCCCTATCCCTGTCCCTCTCTCGATCCCTGTATTTGTCCCTGTCGCGATCCCGTTCCTTTTCCTTCTCCTTGTCTCTGTCCCTGTCGGATTCCTTCTTTGGAATTCTATATATTTCCTGTCAAAAAAAATACAAATACACATAAATAAATACAAAATAAATACAAAAAATACAAATATAAATACAATTGAATTGAATTATCTTTACTACATTAAATTATCCTTGCTAGAAATAAATGCACAAACAAACCTAAACAGAGGGAAGATAATCATACCCACACAGCCTCCCCTTGACTTCCCCCCTACTTACCCACAAATCCTTCCCTTCCCCTTTCCCATTTCCAGTTCCATTGAAATATTACATCAAAACACTGACACCGAAGCACAGTTCTCGCCAACCGAACATTTGCCATTTTAAAACCTACTCCAGAATTCACAGGCCACCTCTGTACTCACCTTGAGGGTGCTCCAGGATTCCAAGAGAAATTCTGCCATGTCTGAAATCTCATTTTCTGGCAGCGTTTCCTCGCCGCCCACCTTAGGTGACCCCTCCGTCTTCTCGTCCTTGACCTTTGACTTATCCTCCTCCTCCTCGCTCTCCTCTTCTTTCTTAATCTCTTCCTCTGTTTCCTTCTTTGCCTCTGCTGACCCATCTTCGTCCCCATCTTCTTTCTTCTCTGATTCCTCTCCGACCTTGCCATCCTCCTGACTCTTGGTCTTTACCTCCGCTTCACCCTCGGCAGAGTCCTTCTCTTCTTTGGTCCCCTCATCTGGTTCCTTCTCTACATCTGGTTCCTTCTTTACATCTCCTTCCTTCTTTTCATCTCCCTCCTCCTCTGTGCTGACCTCTGCCTTTGCCTCTAGAATCTCTGCCTCTTCTCTCCCTTCCTTATTCTCCAACGTGGCTTCCAAGACCACCTGCCTCAGCTGCTGCTTCTTCTTTGGGGCTTTCTCCATGTCGGACTCGCTCTCCGAGCTGTTGCTCTCTCCTAGCTTCTCGGTGGGGCTGTCTGTCCCCAGCTTGCGGGTCGGGGTGCCACCGGCAGAAGAGGTTTCGCTATCGGCTTTGGCAGATTCTTCCTTGGCCCACCTTTCGACTATGGAGAGCACTTTGCTGTCCTCCAGGGCATTCTTTGTTGCTATAGGTAACTTTCGTAGTGTTTTCAAAATCTGGGATGAGAGATGGGCAAAGATTAAACTTTTAATTAGCTTTCTCCATTTTTTTGTATTTAGTACTGAAAGTATCCTGATAGTAGTTTAAGGGCTAGAATGGCTTCGTCGAAACCAGTGAAATAAAGGTTCACCAGTTTTGCGCCCTCTATCACCTCAGCTGACCACCACTTAGTGCTCACTGTCCACCAAGGTGCAAATGTAATTTATGTGACATAAAACACACTAATGCCAATATACTGAAGTAGAGAAGAAGGACACACCTGATGGGCATTAACATAAACGTGACAATGGTGCTGTTGCTTATAATGTAGCCATACATATTATTTTTGATTTACCTGTGTTTTAAGTTCCTGAGGGTGTTCACCGAGGTCTACCATCCAGCTCCATATTAATGTTAAACCGTGATGGCTGAGGAAGAGCCTCAGACAAGAAGAATCTGTAGTTTCCTAAAATAAAATAAAATAAAAACAATAACACATTTAACAAATGCTCTATATGTATTCAGTTGGGTAGACTTTATTCTTTAACTCTTGAACTTACTTGTAATGTTTTCAAGAGCTGTAGTCTTCTCTCTGTAGACTTACTTCATACCACCTATGTTTGATCTATTCAGTCGGGTAGACTTTACTCTATAACTCTTGTCTTGAACTTACTTGTAATATTTTCAAGAGCTGTAATCTTCTCTCTGTAGACTTACTTCATACCACCTACATTTGATCTATTCAGTTGGGTAGACTTTATTTTTTAACTCTTTAACTTACTTGTAATATTTTCAAGAGCTGTAGTCTCTGTCCCTGAGTCTCTGCTCTCACCATGTATCTGGATAATTTAATAGTCTGCTCAGACCGCTTCAGACCCTCATTGTCTAAGTCTGATGCCATGAATTCAATATCTTCATCCAGCTGTTAAAATAAAACCCCCAAAAAACAACATAATTTTACTGATGGCAACATTTGTTTTAATCCTCTATATAGCAAAGAGGTAAGAGGGTTGTCTCACAGCTGTTTTTGCAGTTGGGCAGCATGTGGAAATTGGTGGAGGAAAGGGGGGGGGGGTGGTGATGAGGGTTAGCAGTCCTCAACCACTACCTCATGCATATATTCATCGATTAGATATTGTTTCATCTCTATTTGGTTACACAAATGACAGACTTTCCACTGGCAGATTAAACATTACAGAAATGATTTTGCAAAATAAAGCTAACAAGTCCAAAACTTAACATTCTATCATATTCCTAATCAAACTCCTAAGACAGTTAATCTTATCACTGAATTATGTATGGACTCTTTGAAAACCACTGATGCTAGCAAATAAGAGCCACAGGGAATACAAATATACAGAGAGCAATCCTTAGCTCTGCCAGCTGTGAGACAACTTGAAAAAAAAAGAACCAGAATGCAAAAATGCATTGTGGATACCATGAGGTAACATGAGCATTTCTCTTTATGAATCTAATGCAAGTGAACATGAGAGTGAACATGTTTACAAGGTTTTCACAATTTGACCCCTGGTGACCTAAATTGACCTCCACCAAAAACAATAGGCTTCTTGTACTCAATGTGGTACTTCTACACACTAAATATGAAATTGGTCTGACCTTTCCTTCTTGAGATATTGTGTTTACAAGCTGGGCGTCACAAACGCACTCACACACATACAAACACACATACGCCATCATGAACGCAAAGGTTACGATTATCATCGAAACCAAAAATGAATATTGAAGCTACATTTATTCTGAGGCCTTATAGTCCGTGACAGCTGTAATACAGAATTCAATCGTTTGGAAGAACTCCAACTTACATCTGTAACTTCTCTCCTTTTTCTGTCAAACGATGTCCGTCTCTTTGGAGTCGATTGGTCCCGCATCTTTTTGGGTTTTCCAATGTAACCACGGCAGTTCGATGCACCACAATGACATTTTTGAAGCTCCTCTCTGACATGGGGGGGGGGGGGAGAGAGAGAAAATGTAAGAAACGATACATTTTCCGTAAAGTAAGTTGTAAAACAATTCATCACGATCGGCACAAAATGGGCAAAGATTGCTACATTTCTTGTTTTTTGGAGTAATTAGTTAGTGTTCTGTTCCGCACGAATGAAAAGACGGACCTCTTCTCACCCACAAAAACATAACCCTAACCGCAATGCTGACACTTTGATCTCTTGACAATTGATTTCTCGTCCCAAACCCTACATGCAAATGAGGCTTGCCTATCAACACCTAAGACGTGCATCGGTTTGGGCGTGAAAGGGCACTGACGCCTTTTTAAAGTTTTTTGTGTCAGACAATACAAATTGGATTTCTGCATCTACAGACCAATATTATTCTTACTAACCCATGGAATGTTATTATTGCTATTGCAATAAACTAAGGACAGTCTGTTCCCATTATTATTTTATGCAAACTGTTAGAGGGTTTGGTCTTGCAGTGTTCATGTAAACTCTAACAGTTTGCATAAAATAATGATAAAATTTAACATTTTGCAAAAAAAATGTTGAATTAACAAGATCTGATAAGTTGTCAATTAAACATTTTGCAGAAAATTGTTCAATTGCTCAGTTGGTATGAAGTGAACAATTGAACATTTTTTGCAGAAAAATGTTGAATTGACGACATACGATAAGTTTTCAATTAAACATTTTGCAGAAAATTGCTCAATTGCTCACTTGGAATGAAGGGAACAATTTAATATTTGCAGAAAATTTTTAATTGACACATTATAAGTGGTCAATTCAACATTTTGCAGAAATATGTTCAATTACTCAGTTGGAATAAAGTGAACAATTGAACAATTTTCCAGAAAACTGTTGAATTGAGGAGATCTGATAAAAGTTTTCAATTAAACATTTTGCAGAAAAATGTTCTTTTATTTTTGATAAGATATTATCTTGTTATCTAAACAATTTACTGGAAAATGTTGCCTTATTGGGGCAAAGTTTTCTTATGTTGATGGCACTTTTAAGTTTCCGTAGAATCACTATAAAATATTAAGATGTAAAGCATGGAGAATCCACGTACCCATACTGTTCAAACTGATAGTCGAAAGTAAGCTCGGTACCGGCCTTGATGGCCCCCTTGGTGAAAAACCCAACTCTCAACTGACCGTTGACCGTCCACTGTGGCAACAGGAAGTAAAGAAAACGAATAATGAAGTCAAAATCATGGCAAAAATTATTTTGAAAAAGTGAAAATAAAAAATAAACAAAAAAAAAAATAAAGAGAAAAGAATAAGATATTGAATGCTACTGACCGAAGGAGAATTAAAAAGATGAAAACCGGCCAAACTTTCGTCGAACCTAACACATTAAAGGCTTGCATATCTAGGTGTCCAAATAGGACACAGATGTACCTATACCTACACACAGTGGTAATGGACAACAATTCCAGATACAACTTGTGTCTCGAACCACCGTTAGTAACTATTTTTTGGGTTTTTTTTGGGGGCATATTAGAAATACATGGAGATAACAGAAATTGCCTCCCATCCAGCAGGTCTTATTATATGACTACAAAATATGACAGAGAAAATGTGATTCTGTCAAAAACAGCTCGTATTCTCTAATGGGCTGTCTCTCCAACAATGCCACAGTCAACAGAGGGCGCTATCACATCCGCGATACTTGAAGATCTGACAGTTACCAAGTGCATCTGTTTGTCCCATCTTGTGCGTTCACATGCCCGTGAAGCGCACATCGCATGATTGTGTTAACTCGAATCCGGGAGCCGTACACGTGTGGGTACGTTACCACACAAATTATATGGTATACCGATATCACAGGGCTAAATCCCTGGATATCCCCCATTAGAGCTCATTAAATCTTACCTTTTGTGTTTCACAGTTTGGATCACAGCTGTGGTTTATGAACCTGGATAAGTTACCTCTCTTAGTAGCATCAATGATCTAGAATTATAAAGAGAGTCATAAGTTTAACAAAAAGCATCCATGATATATCACCCCACATCTTGTTTTTCTGACTATCACAAAAAAAATGTGTACACTTATCATATATATTAACATTAAAACAACAACTAATTAAGTCCAAAGCAATGTATGAACCTGCCTAAAATATAAACAACAACAAATTTTGGGGCCTGTCTGTGGTATAAATTCCTCTGAAGTTCTTATACTCCTGGCGGTCAACCGAAAAACCCTCACACATTATGTTCAGCTAATGAAGACGGCCAACTTGCACAGTTCGACATTCACCACAAATGATCTTGTTTGGTTTTCTTTGTGTATTTTCTGAGCAATACTGACTCACAAAGCATACTTAAAACTATTTAACTATTCTATCGCTTACAACTTTCCTTCTGACTGTACACAATATACTATACTTTCCACAATCATATCCTATGTTTAAAAGATTGTCTTCAAACTGAACGTGAAACAAAAAATCAAATATACAAATCATAAAAAAAAAATTTTTTTTTAAATAGTGGTAGTTGTATTCACCTCCTCTGTTTTTAATGCCATGAAATAAAAGTGATGCTGTCCTTCCTTCTTATACTGTCGTGCACGAGACCGGAATTCGGAACTTGTCAGAACTACGCCGCAGTATTCCATGATGAAGGTATTTCTGAGAGAGAGATAAATGCAGAATCCATTTTGAAAACTAATTCTCTTTTTTTTTTTTTTCAATTATCAAATTCAAATTCTCAGCGTCTTTTACGATTCACAAAATATCTGTTTATTGGATGAAACTACCGCTAAACCGTCTGCAAATAGAGACCGACCCCTGGTTCTATTATATTACCAAGTATTCAGGTTTAATATCACACTTCAAAACAGGTCCTAATATTGCAGAATTTTAACCACTCTATTTAAGAAATGCCAGTGAGGAATAAAACTTCTACTGACTAACATCAAGTTTATCACAGGCATTTTTCTAAATTAAAACCACACTTAAGTCACTGTACAGGCCTTCGAGAGCAGCCCAATAATATTTGCTGATGATAAGGGATAAGGGAGTGTTAGCTCAGTGGTTAACGCTGGTGCCTTTCAATCATAAGGTCCCAAGTTCGAGTCACTCCCAGATTAATGTATGTCGTCCAGTTACAGAGTTGTTGACAATTCATAATCATGGGCGTTAAATATGAATCTAAGAGACTAACTTCGGTCAGCTTGCGGCTTTGATAAGCCAATGAGGCTTCTTCGCGAGTTCCTGCAGGCTGCCAGGAGGATCTAAAATACATACATACATACACACACACATAAGCAGTAATACAGGGCTTATGTTACTGTACAAAAACCATGACGATTCTTTCTCTGAGAATTTGCTAACCGACTTACCACGTCTTGAAGTTCTTCTGAATGTCTACTGGCAGAAAATTTGCCAGTGAGATTTTTGTCTACTGGAAAACGGCAAAATCCACTGGCAATTTGCCAGTGAAGAGCCTGAATTTCTGAGGGCCTGTTCAAAGAGATGTATCCACTATGGGACTATTTATCCACTGATATTGTCACAGATATCTATGATATGGACTGTTTCGACCCATGGCAAGATCTACACAACTTTGGAGAGAGGAAGAGAAAGGGCTTACGCTCTGAGGTCTTGAAGCGCTTTCATTCCGTGTCCTTTGTTCTCTGCGTAAAAGATTCCCACATCCGAGTACTCCCTCTGTGGAAGAGAAACAAGAAAAAATTCAGAAAACGGAGAAAAGATGAGACAGATTGTTTCCTGTTTGTCAAAAGTAAGATAAAAAATCTAGTAAAAATGGCAGGGTTTTTCCTTTCTGAGTTTTCTAGACTCGTCATTTTCTTGAGGTGCGTCCGTGATATTTTTCAAGGTCTGAAAACCGATGATGCGAGCTTGATCAACTTGACTGACTGTGGGAACGGTTCAGCCTTCTGGGACAAATCCACAGAAAGAGCCGGTTGTGTGCAATCCAGTGAGGTTCATTATATCCTATCCTATGGAACCTGAGTAACCTAAAAGAGTGGGCTGTTTTAGAGGGTAAATAGATGCTACACATCGATTAAGACCATTAAAAAAATTCAGCAAAGGGGTGGTGGAGTGGTGGTTAGAAAGGGAATCAAATGTAAAATTTTATCACTATCAGTATTGAGCTTCTTTTGTCTTAGCCTTGTCTTACAGTAGTGATACACAAGTAGCCACATATCTTCTTATACAAGAAAAGTACCATACACAGAGTTAAAAACTATCATTGATGGCGTGTAACACTCAAAACATGACACTCACCCTCTGAAATCTAACGTTTGTGCAATAGTCCCCACAAGGACATCTTGAAGTGCTGCAAAGGAGGGATGAAAAGGTAAATGCAGTGAGAAAACCTATAAAACTGTAACAGACATTAACCCCCCCCCCACCCCACCCTTTTTCTGAGAGAATTTTGTTCTTCATCACACTGTACTCACACAAATTATGGAAGTTCAACAACTGGTTTCCCATTTCCATTGGAAAAGAAAAGTTTCCAAAGATTTCTGCTTTGAAAACGAATGAACCATGACATATTTCCCCTTTCGCAGATAAACTCAAACATGTGACACGACCAATACTGCCCAAGACCAAGGGAGGAAACGAATGTTCCATGTTGATTTGGACTAAGAGAATGTATGAATATGTTCCATTTTACACATTCAAACATGAGTTTCCTTTCCAATGAATTTCTTTTCGTTTTCACATTTCATGAAACTGACAGATTCTGATATATTCCTTTCACAGCTGCACTGCCCTTCGAATGGATTCAAACTAAGATAATCAACTTAACGAGGTGCTCTGTCGCTATAATTAATCAACTCCTCACCATTCGATCATTAGCAGTCGATTCAGGCAATTTTCTCCACATGCTACCATCCCCCGAGAGCGTTCGTCCCTGGACGTAGTGCAGTCGCAAACCATCCGCTTGGCTTCCTTCACAGCTTTGGACTTTTTTCTACGATCACAAAACAAAAAGAGAATTTTAACTGCCAAATAAAGTCAAGTAAAATGTTTACGGCAATCATTACATCTCTGAGACAATCCAGTTACGTCGGTGGATTAAGATACCAGAAACATTAACAGAGAATCTTATGGCCCTTTCTACACCAATGATAATAATAATGACAACAAAAGAAAGGAAACAAAGACTACCATAATGGCTAACAAGTTTGGTGCCAAATGATGTTTTCTTATGAAGTGGTGTAGTTAAATTACTGAAAACATTTTATAACCTGGCAGTAACTGGTAAGTTACTGAATTCTTACATGGTGAAATCAAAAGTTGTCCAATTCATTCATCTTTTGCACAACAAAGCTCAGTACCGTTCCACTCCTGATGTCGTCTAAATTTGTGCTATTCAGGCCAGAAACAATCTTCTCAAAATCGAGAAAAGGCTGTCATAGAATTGGCTTCCCCCCCCCCACCTCCTGCTCACCGAACAAAAAGAAATCTCATCCATGTCATTGACTTACCTCTCTGTCTGGTAGTAATTTTCTGTCAGTTTCTCAAATGGTGGATAATTTTCCTTTTCCACTATTCCCCACTCTTTGAAGTTAGCCTTCCTCTCTACCTCCCTTTCACGTTCCCGTTCGCTCCGCCTCTCTCGTCGGTCCCTATCCCGTTGACGTCTATCATCCTTTTCTCTCTCCTCCTTCTCTCGTTCCTCTTTAGCTTTGGAATCCTTCTCTCCTTCCTTTGGGTCAAGAATTTCTCCGGGCTCCAAGCTAGTCTGGACTGGTTCCTTGCCCTCTGTTTGTACCTCTTGACCGCTACTCTCCCCCAGTTTGTCCTCTTTGTTCTCTTTCTGTCCTTCCAGGGGTATGGCCGACGACACATCTTCGCCCGTAAAGGACCCACTTTCGATTTCCTCTGTTCCTTCCTCTGTTACGAGACCGTCTCTCTGTTTGATCTCTTCGCCTGATGTGATGTCTGATTTCTCTTTGACTGTCTCGACCGCAGGTCCCCCGGTGTCCTCTAGCTTTGGTATTTCGTGAACTGTGACGCCGCTACTCGTCTCCCTTTCTAAGACTGGTACTACCTCAGAGAGGGGACCATCCACCTCCATATCGCCCACAGATACCAATTGCAGTTCCGGGGGTGAGTCGGGCGTAGTGGATTCTGGAATCACCGAATCAATCGGCTCTAAAGGCAGTGGTCTCTGATCTATTTCAGGGATCTCTGATGATGATGTTGGAGAGCTTATTTTGTATTCTTCCTCCTCCTCCTCCTGTTTAACCTCTGCCTCTTCAACTGCTTGCCTACCTGCATCTCTATCCTCAGAATCCGTCTCCATCTCCTCTGGTTTGATTTCAGGTGCAATCTCCATCTCTGGTGGAACTGCCAGATCAGGAGAGTTCGCTGGCATCTGTTCCGGACCTCCCTGCGACGACTCGTCCAAAACAGGTCCTCTGTTTTGCTTCTCACCTTTGTCATCTCCCTGTCTCTCTCCTTCCATTTTGACGTCTTTCTCTTCATACCTATTCTCTGTCAATCCACCTTCATCCTGTTCCTTTCTGATTGCAACGCTTGCTTCATTTTCTCGTTCTTCATCTTTCGGAGAGGTTGACTCGACTACATCTTCACACCCACCAAATCCACTGGTAATGTTCACAGCAGCTGGTACACCCTCCGAACTTCCCACTGTTGTAGCATTCTCTGAATCATCCTGTACACCCTCATTCAGCATTCCTACAACTTCTTTTTTCCCTTCCACAATCTCACTTTCCTGACTTTGTTCGTTCGGTGTGATTCGGTCTGTTACCTTGTCCTCTTCAACGGATGCACTAACTCCGATATCAACATCTTGATCAATTATATCTTGATTGTCGACTTCCTTTTTCTCCTCATCGGTGAAATTCTCGTTGTTGGAAACCATCTCCTGTGCTCTATTTGCATTGACAATTTTTTCACTCTCAGCTCTTGTTCTCAAGTCTGGCATGCCCTTCGTATCTCTTAGATCTGTGTCAACCTTTTCCACTTCGATCCTGTCGGAAGCCGATTGGGAAGGTAACTGTCTGGTGAACGTTGCACCTTCCTCTTCGAGTAATTGTTCAAAACCAAAAGCATAACTTATGTCACTTGAGGTCACCGTCGCAAAATTTCTTCCGCCCGTGAATCTCCCTTCGTTGACGACCAACGAGGACCGGTCGTCCTCCTCCGTTGGGCTATCTGGGGAATACTTATCGGACGCTTCAAATGATAATACCATTTCAGTGGGACGGGTTGGAGCAGGGGGTGGTGGTGGTGGCGGAGCATCATCTTCATCACTGCTGTTCTCTTCCTCTTCCTCCTCAGCTCCACCTTCTGTCCTGACTTGATCCTTGGGAGATGTAGCTCCATCCTCTTGGGGTGTACTCACCACACCCATCTCCTCTTCATTCCCAGAGATTTCTGATTGGTTTTCTACTTCCTCCTTCGCCTGTTCATCATTTGTTGCATCAAGTGATTCTATTTCTCTCTCTGGGCTAGATGGGATACTGTCCTCTGACCTGACAGCATCCATGGAATCATCGCTGATATCCATAGCAACCTCTGTAATGTCATCTGGTTGCTCACGAGGCTTATCTCCGGTCAAATGAACCTGCGTATTCTTTACTGCTTCATGAGGACTATCTTCGCTTCGCTTCTGAAGCTTCAAGTTTGATACCACTTGAGCCTTGTGATCGTTAGGTCCTGCTTCAGGCTTCAATGTCGTCTGAAAGTTTATTGGGGACAAAAATCCTCTCTCGACATCATTGACACTCTTAAATGATACTCCACTCTTTTCCTTTTCTACTTCTTTGCTTGCAAAAGACTTTGGGAGAGTCTTGCCCAACTTTGAGTCTATTGTTAAGGCAACTGGTATCCTCAGTATGGGAATTTTAGTGGCAGCGGCTGAGGGGGGAAACTGAGGACTGGCAGTTGCAAAGCTGCTAATAAATTTACCTCTATTGCTCTCAGAGGAGTTCCCATCCTCCCTTCCAACTCCTGTCTCTACATCCCCTTTGTGCTCATCCCTCATGCTTGTCTCTGCTGACATTGTTGCATTCTCTCCACTACAATCTGCCTCTTCGGGTGTTCTTTCCTCATTTAAAGAATCCGTCTTAGCATCTCCAAAAATGTCCATAAATAATTCTTCATTAAGATCTACTTTCACAGAGGGGTCTCTTGTCATCTCCTGTTTCTCAGATATTTCTGTCGTTTCCATGATTGGTTTATCTTCCTTAACGACTGCCTCTGTAGATCCCTTGTCCGCCTTCTCTTCCTTCTTTTCCTCTTCCACTAATGATGACCTATCATCTGTCTCTGTCCTCTCCACAAGAGTCTCCAAAATTTTGTCATCTTTCGGGACTTCCATCTCCTCTTCAATGACTTTGTTGACGTCGTCTTGTTCCTGCCTCTTCTCCTTTGTGTCTTGTTGCTTCTTGCTCTTTCTGTCCTTCTCATCCTCTGAGTCACTGCCTTTGGAAGGGCTCTTTTTCCTCTTGGTAGAAGAATTTTCTCTGTGATGCCTCCTCTCCCTAGATGACTCTCTCCTCTCTGATGAATCTCTTCTTTTGGACTTTCTGTGTGATCTCCCATCTGGTTCTTCATCCGAATCAGCTCTCTCCAATGAGTTACCTCTCCTCCTGTCTAATGATCTCTCCTCTGAATTTTCACAACCTTTGCTTTTCCTTGAATCCCTTCCTTTCTCTTGGTCTGTTGAGCTCCCTCGCCGTCCAATTCTTTCCCTTGACTTCCCCCTTCCTTCCAGGGATTTACCTCTTCTCCTCTCCTGCGAGTTTTCTCTGCTTCGATCTCGGGACTGCCTGCCTCTCACTCTTTGGTGTGACCTTTCTCGTGATCTGTCCCGGCTCCGATCCTGCTGCAATCTATCTTTGCTTGGATCCCCTGACCTATCTCTACTTTGATCCCGTGATCGATCTTTGCTACGGACCTGTGATCTATCTCTGCTTCGGTCCCGCGACCTATCTCTGCTTCGATCCCGCGACCTATCTCTGCTTCGATCCCGCAATCTATCTCTGCTTCGATCCGTCGACCTATCTCTGCTTCGATCCCGCAATCTATCTCTGCTTCGATCCCACGACCTATCTCTGCTTCGTTCCCGTGACCGGTCCCGGCTATGGTCTCTTTTTGAGTGGCTTGATTCTTCTCTATCCAAGGAATCTCCCTTCCTGTTTTTGGTACTATGTGATGTGTCTCTCTTATCATCGTAGCTCTGATCTCGTTTTGATTCACTGCTACCGTCCAATGAACAACCTCTCTTTCTATGAATGGTACCCGATCGAGACTTATCTCTTGGCTCATCCTCTTTCCCTTCAGAAGAGCTTCTCCTTCTTTTGCGATGGTCATGAGAATGCTCCCTGGTTTCATCTTCCTTTGCTTTTGCAGTTTCTTTATGACTCTGCTTATCTAGTCCTTCTGTTTTTGTTGGATGTCTCTCTTCTGCTTCTCGCTTCCCATCCTCTGTTTTGTCCTCGGTATGGCCTCCCTCTTCTTTTTCCTTCAGCCTCTCTCTCCACCTCTCTCTTGAAACTTCATCCTCTTCACCTGTCCCAGTCTCCATAGCAATATCTGGCTCCTCAGATGTCCCTCTCTTTGTTTCACTGCGATGTTCTGGTTTGCTCCCCATTTCTTCCATTTCAGATTTCACTTTTTCAGCCAGCTCCAGGGATGATGTATTTTCAGCTATTGCTTTACTTTCATCTTGGTTCAAACCTACACCTCCTCGTCTATGCGATGCCCTGTCAGTTTTCTCCTCGGCAGAGTTTGGCTCGCTCAGTACTCCGTGCCTGACAAAATTTCGCCATTTCTTCTTTGGTGCTGTTTTTCTATCTTTTTCATCCTTCTTAGAAAGGTCTGCAGAAGAGCTTGATTTGTCTTCCTTCTCCATGCGACATCGGTTTCTGATTTCTTCCAGAGAAGAACGGTAGTCGCTCTCCCTTGGGCGAGACCGCCTGGACCTTCCGCCCCTGCCTTCCTTGTAACTGTCTATGAGATGAATCATGACACCTGGTTCCCGTGAATCCTTCCCGTCGTCACTACTCAGATCCATCAACACATCCGTTTCATCTTCCAAAGTATCCACGATGACAGCGGTATTCTCTTCCTTCTCCGCCCCGGACGGATAACCCTCACAGTCAACTTCACTGGTATCCGCTGGTCTTTCTTCTCGTTTGGTACTCTTCAAAAATCTCCTCGGTAAAAGGCTCAGAGACGATGAGGCTTGAACACTGGTCTTCTGTTCTGACGGTGACTCCATCTCTTCATCCGAGTCCAACTGGCCTCTCGTCTCATCTTTCACCAACTGAAAATCGGATCCAAAGGTTGCAATAGGTGCTGCGTTAGATGTGACACTTTCAACGACTTTGATCACTGGCTGCTGTACCTTTGTTTCTTTCTTCACCGTCACGGCCGCCTCTTGCGTCAGTTTCGTTTGTTCCTCACTCTTGACCATCTTCTTTTTGGCATCTTCATCCTCCTCCTCGTCAGAATCGTCCCCCATCTTCTTCATAGGACTGCTAACAAAGGATCTCTTCACTCCTACTTTCCATTCAAATTTCACTTTGGTGGAAAACGGTGTCTTTTTACCCCCTTTCTTCTCTTCCTGCTGCTTCTTTACCCCAGCGTCATCGGAAGAAAAACCCGAAGACTCTTCCGCCTGTGGTTTAGTTTCCCTCTCGGGTTTGCTCTCCATCTTGGACAACGAGAAGCGGCTTCTCTTTCTGACTGGTTCCCCCTTGCTCTCCTCTTTCTTCGTCTCCATCTCATCATCTTTCTTGCTGGAGGAAAACCTTGATGACTTCCTTCTGCCTGTTGACCTTTCGCTGGTCTCTCTGGTCTCTTCCTCAGTCTTTGACCCTCTGGATTTCTCTTCTCGAGTTTTGGACCTCGACCTCCTTGGTACTTGAAGGTAATCTTTCTTCTCGTCAGTTTTATCTGAGCTGCCTTTCTTTCCCATGTTCAGAAGAAGTAACTTCTCAAACTCTGCCATCTCCTCTGCCAATCCCACTGCCCCCTTAGCATCATTGGAGGAGTCCCCTTTAATCCCATTTTCTTCTCCGGTTTCCTGAAAGCAAAAAAAAAAAAAGAAGTAGTTTTCGACCCCAGTCACATAATTTCAAAAGTGATGTCACTCTAACAGATTCGTCAACTGTTTCCTCATAGAGATAACACAGTGAGTTGAGTCCATAACTCGAATTAAGAAAATCAGTGGCAGAGAATCAACTTGAGGACTTGACCTTACCATGTAGTTACATCTCTGAAGAAATGGAGATGAAGACAACTGAGAGAGCAAGAATCTTAGTATGGGAACAATAACTTACTGTACACTTTTTTCTCACTTTTTTTAAAGCTAAAATGTTTGCATGAACAACATGCACAGTCATTGACCCATGCCATGTAACATTCACTGGTAATTAAACACTGCCACTGGTCTTAGAGATTTTGTGATTTACAAACATGACACTACTACTTAAATTAGGGTAATTTAATTTGCAAGTTATCAACAATTTAATCCTAGTCAGGAAACCACTGGACCAAAATTTCCTTAAAACAAATTTTTAATCCCTGAAGATAATGACATATTGGTTGGATGGTTTTGAGTACTGCACATCTCAACTGAGGAGCAGGATGTTAATATGGAGAGTTTTACTTATCAGCTGGAATCTGCTCGAAAATAACGATCTAGACACTTTGGATGGTAGAATGAGAAGGAAGGATGGTAGCTGGTCGTAGAGGGTGCACAGTGTTTAAAGGTTACCAGGACATTCTAGGCACGGTAGAATGAGGGTGCTAAGGTTGTGGAGAGACAGGTAAGAGAGGAGCGAAGTAAATATGGAGAGTTTTACTTATCAGCTGGAAAGTTTTGTTAACATTCCCAGACAACTGTCATTGGTAGCCACTGGAAAACTGAAAGGGTTCATTCATTTCTCTCCCTCAAGAATATTACTATTCAAATTTAAAGCAAACACCAATCTACTCTGAACAGCTAAGACAACTGAATACGTATGTCACATTTCTAGATAAGGAATGGCAAGATGATAGATGTTTTAAAGTAAACAATATTGAAACCTTCAAAGTGTTAGGAGGTGAAATAATGGTCACTATGTTTAAATTTTGCCAAAATATTACAATTTCACTTATTGTTTTCAGTTTCTGTAAATATTTGAAGATTTTGCAAAAGAGTAATGAATCTTTGTCACTAAAACAGATTCAAACCTGTGACATCACTGATTTCAACTCTTGTTCCAACCCAAACTTTCTTGTGGCTCTTTTCAAATTGTTAATAATTTCCCAGACACTTTCCATTATTGTTTACTGTTTTGATCTATTTATTTTCGACATCCAGGAAAAAGTATTTGTGAAATTTTTTACCAAGTTTTATGAAGATAAATGATCTGGAGGATATTAATTTTGAGGAGACTACTTTTAAAAACTTTTTACCAGCTTAATAATTAGACTGAGAATCTCTCAACAACATTTCAAAATACTGCCCTCAACCTAGAATGACTTTTCAGTTAATCTCACACCAGGTTACCTAAGAGAAATAATGATTGCTGCCCTCTCTGTCAGTTTCTGCACACATTAGGAACACACCCCATTAGTAATTCATGCACACATTGCAGTTCAAGTGATACCAGCAAGTCTCCCTCTATTTGTGAACACACAGATTATATTATGTCACATTCCTGGCCATCTATCTTATAACTCAAAATAAACTCCAGAGTAATTTCAGAGGATGAATTTCTACTGGCATGCATCATCAATGTGTGGTGTGTACTGCAATACCAGAACTGCAGGAATGAAGAAAATGAGACTAGATCACAGATGTTTTACCACTTGGCTTAAAGGGAGTGAAGACTCTGCAAAAAGAAACGTCTAATGCCGGTAATCTGACCTAGTTTCGAATGAGGTGTAACAGAAGTGTTAGACACCACCATCGATCCCAGAAAATACACACACAGCTTGCTACCGTCGGTAATTAAAGACTAGTGTACAGTCAGTACATACAGCTGCGGTCAATACCCACAGCACAGTGTAGGAACTATACAACGATGGACATCTCAGGTCCAGCTAAAGATAACAAGGTATCACGTCTGCATTTCACTGTCTGCATTTTGTAGCGAAACGAACAAACCGTCACTTGCAAGCAACGGAAAGTTAACTTTTTCAGATGGCCGCACGCGGTTTAGGGCGAGTCTGCAAAGCCTTTAAAAGGGGACTCAAACCCAACCATCATCAAATAGCTTTCCATATATGACATAGATCTTTGTGGAGAATAACTCACCCAAACAAGCTAAGAAAAATCTTGCCCTGTCGGGAAGATGCTGTAGATCAAAAGTTGTGTTGTCTCTGTGCTATCTGTGATGTCATAGTGCCACTAGGATCTGAAAGTTGACATTTTACTTGAAATCTCTTTGGTTTTCCTTTTCATATTTCCAAGGTGGGGAATGTCAATGTTCTGTATCTTAAATAAACTAGTGTCACACACGCGTCATCACCATCACTTCTTTTGCCTTTCGGAACAAAATCCACCATGAATTTTCCCTCTCTCAAAGTTATTTTTCTAAACTGTAGACTCATAAGGTTGCTGAAAAGCCTCAATGTACAGTAGTTTCTAGTTACCCTACCAAGGGCAGTAACATTCATCTTGCTTAAGGACAGTAAAAGTGACTATTTTTTTTTATATTTTTTTTATAGAAGACTAGTAAAGTCGGGATTTAATGAACACCAAATTTGTCAGGATAGGGGGAAATGTTTTGTTATAATCAACACATACAGTATTTTGTTTCTGGGAGGGGTCTAAACTCATTGCTGCTACTCAACTGTTATTTCATGTCCTGAAGGGCAGGCAGTCCTCTGTGAGACATCTGTCTCTAGATTTTGAGCATTCTCAGTGCCCAAGGAACGACTGGTAGACTGTCATACTTTTGACAGCCTGTGCTTTTTGTTTAGCCTTGTCAGACTATAGACAATGGGATCAGCATTTGGCTAACTATGCCAGATCACAGTCACAACTCGAGTAGAGAAACTTGAGTCGACTTCACTTGAAATAGGCCCCAATGAAGGGTGTTTGTGAAGCCTGGGTATATATATATATATATGAATATATGATTACAAAACAGGATACATGCTTTAGGCCTACCTGCATGGAACTCAAAACATGTCTTAAATGACAGCATAAGGTTTGAGACCAATTTTAACTCATGGGAAATTTAGGGGTTTAATTTAGCCAGAAGTATCATACCAAGAGGCATACATAATATTGACAATATTGAGCAAATAAGTTATCTGTACGCAATAGAACAAGAAAGTCTTAAAACTCAAAAAGGACAATCATGGCAAAAACGTTACGCCACTGTAAAGAGTATGTGGCCGACTCATTGATAATTATGAGAATTTGAAATTAGATTAATTTTCACCAAAGTAACTTGTAAAATATTACCACAGACTAATATAATCCGACTGCATGTTATATCTTAGCAGGGCTGACATACCATTACATGGCAACTGGTAATATATTACACAATTAAAAGTAAAACTGAAATTTGAAGAAATTTGTTCTTCATGGCAGTTCTAGCTAGCATGTACACAAATGTAATATTACATGGACAATATTTTAGACTACCTTTGTTTTAGAGATTTCTTAATAATTCTAGCTTTGTAACTTGTTTTCATGAAAAATCCCAATATAACTGGTATAGATATCAGCTGTTACCACTTGGCCCATTCCCTCCTCGCAACACAAACTCAGCACAAGCCCTATGAATAACTCATACATCCACACACTACATCATGCCAAAGCTTGGCCCACAATGACATGAAATTGAAATGCATACCCTGTCCATCCCATCTATCCCCCTACCTACCCAGATTTCTAAGTGCTGCTGCCTCCAAATACTAGTAAAGTGATCTATGACCCTATGAATGCACTGTACGGTACCCCTATAGCCCTCCAAACAATACGGTTACAGATGTACATGGAAGAGAATACAAGAAGTTACTTACTGCCAGAGGGGAATTCCTTCCAGTAGGATTAGGACTGGCTGACAGGCTGCTGCAATGAGAAAGACAAAACATGAATGGAATAATTACGACTAGGTCAATCATAAAATAGTGATTGGATTGTTAGATGAGATGCACGGTTTTAAATCTTTAAGGATAAGCAAAGATGGTAAATTACTCTGTCTAGTTACTTGAAGTATACTTTACCTTAAACAATATACTTTGTCGAGTGTTCAAGAAAAAGTGACAGAAGTTGTCTGGAGGAAGGTATAGTGAGGAAGGGAAAAGAGGGTGGGGAGGAGGAGGGTATACATCTTGTAAATTATGCTTTTGTTAACTTTAAAACTTTAAAAATTGATGAATGGGGCTGGGTTACACTACAGTAATTCAACTGTTACAAGCTGCTCATACCTTCCATCAGTTTTCATCTCAGTGAGAAAGCTTATAAATCTGTCTTCTGGTACATATTCTCTGACTATATTATTTTTGATTTTGTGATACATTTACATCTCTGTCTCAAGTTTGTGTGTAAAAACATCTTGAATCAATCTTATCTACTTTGACACATCACTGGAGAGTTGAAGATGACACATGTCCAAGTATACAAACATATATATAAGTAAATAAACAAATATACATATATATATGTCACCAAAACAGAACTAGCATTGTTCGAAACGGTGACAAACGCCTACAGTGGAATTACGACCTTCCTTAAAGGTTTCAAACCTCTGGACATACAATCAGCGTCCACAGCCTAGTGGTTAGGCTGTTCACATATAAAGCTGGTGGCCCGGGTTCGAATCCAGATGGAGGCTGGAAGTTTTTTTCACTGTTCTTGATTTTCCAACTCACTACAATTTCAATTACATACATATATATATATATAGGCCTACTAATTGTCAAGTCAGTTAATGATACTTTATTCACACTACATGATGTCTATTGTCTATTGTATGTGTGAAGCTGGGTTTCATAACAATTCCATGATTTCACTTAACTACTTCAGTGCAAGGTGTGTGGATGTCCTATCTAACAACTTTCGACAAAAGATTGATCGTTACTCATAACATGAGTTCATGAGACAGCTCATTATTATTCCAGGACCTTTCTTGACTTGTTCCTTTCATTGTAATTGACTTGTTTTGTTAAGCGCCTAGAGTAGCTAGTGCTTGTTTTTCATTTGGCGCTGTATAAATCCACTGAATAATTATTATTATTAAGTCTAGATACTTGTCACCATTGGTTTTTTTTTTCTTTTCTTTAATTCTTCTTTTGTGCTCTTCAAATCCACTAAGGATTTATTTTCTTCATGTCTAACAGGTCTAGGAACACAAGCCAATGTGTTACAGTATGTCTCTGTTAAAGTATACATTACAAGAGAGTAGGCTAATGACACAGCACAATATCTATATATATCTATATATATATATATATATATCTATATATATATATATATATATATATATATATACATATATATATATATATGCAGAGTATGATACAACATACACTGAGATTCTATGGTTGTCAAAAATCATCCACCTCACCTAAATCTCTACACAGAATATTCAACCCTGTACATCCCTGTGTGACTGTTAGCCATATATATATTTAAACATACCTGTACAATATATACACCATAGGGTGATTTACTGAAACTAATCTCACACACACACATGCATATTGCAAGCACTGCACACTGTCAGTACAGTTGTGATCAGCACTTTCATTAAAGCCACATTGTAGAAAACTGACCTTCAAACCCTACTCAATGCCCTTGTAGAAAGCCACAACAACAGCCACACACACAGCATGGCAGTGGCTATACCACAGTGTATTAAATCAATACCTTGGCTGCGGCGCTTATGCATCACTGGCCAAGGGAGTTACAGCAGTACTTCACTGTGTGGAGAAAGACTGACAGCTGCATGTGAAGGAATTATGCCACTTCACAGTCTGTCTGTGTGTGCTTGAGTATGTGTGTGTAGTACAGAATCGTTTCCAACAGACGCTCCAGCACTGTGGGTATGTGTGTGTGTCTGTACAAACAACCATACTGTAGCATAATATGTACTGGTATAGTACATGAACTGAAATAGGAAATGCATCCCTATAGTAAGCATAGTATAACTCAGCCAGTGTGATTGCTGTAACATTGATATCATGAATTATCTCTACAATAAAGATCCTTGCAAAAGGAGGATATAAATACTAAATGCTATATATGACAAAAAAGGTTCAGTTCATTAAATTGGAATGACAACTTTTTCCAACATCTCTCTCCTCTGTGCTTGGCAAAATTTGTCATTTATTTCCACATGGTGAATTTGTTACTAGGTGCAAATTATACTATTATTGCAGGGAACATCATTTGATCATGGTTTTCATGACTGTACACGGGTTGAAGTGACACATCAGTCCATTTTGTTATAAACGACTGGAAAGTGCTGAAGGTCATTTTCTCAAGCTTTAGCTAGTTAAAAATCTGATGTTAAAAAGATCACGGATTACACACCGAGTTCATGCTATCTTTCTTTATTTTTCAATTGAATAGCATAGATTGGTCTTCATCACCACCTGACCACCACACAACAAAGTATCTGGCTGGTCTAGCCTAATTTCCACTATATACATCTCTGGACCTAAAGCTGTTTGGTATGTCATGACATCCTTAACGACAACTACAAGCTTGAAGAAAGCCAAATGTCTTTGAACAAATCCTCTGAGCTTGTTCACAAAGGAATGGCCTGTGACAATGGAACGACTTGTGACCACAAGGAATGACTTGTGACCACAAGTGAAAACTGGTCATACATACAATGTCAGTTTAACCCACTAAGCATCAGAATGACTCTGCAAACATATCGTGCAAGCTTTAACTGGTGTTAGAGGTTTACGACATTTTAAACGTCTACAGTACAGCGGGCAGGGAATAATTCAAGTGTTCAAACTTTGCGTAGCGTTTTCGGACGCTCTGAAACTGCCTCTCTCACAGAATACTTTACTTCCTACCCCCTTCCCCTCTCTTTGTCCCTCCACTGTATATCTCCTACCTCTCCTCTTCCCCTGTTGGTTTCTTTCTTTCTTCTCTCCATCCCTTATAATCCCCTTACATCCATCTCTTTGTGTTCACCATGCTCATTAACCTGTTTGTATTCTGTGCGTGTTTTTGTTCCTTCTGTTACTGTTACTTGACATTTAGCTTTTGAAGAAGATCCTGCTAGGATTGAAATGTCAGGCCAACTTACTTTTATACATTCTCTTACACAGGCTCTCTAGTGGATAAGCAGTTTGCTAACAGTTTTATTATATTTTACTTTACTTCCTGTGTAGAAAACTGCTATACATCTTTACACTTATATAGCAACTTGACAATTTTGTATAGCATGTTGCAAATGCAGATACTGGATACCTATTCCACAGCAGGTATATAACTGTACATACAATATCAAGAACATAGATCTCCACAGACAAAACATTACCGTACGTGCTTTGGTTAATACTAGATATCACTTGAAAACATTACATAGTGGACTACGGCAATGCCCTTATCTAATCCTATTAAAAATATCAGAGTGTATGCAAAATGACAGAAACACAGTCTCTGAAAACTATTCAGCAGGCAAAATGATCTGTAACAGGTTGCTTCTTACATAACTGACTATGTACAGCAGCTGCATAGAAAATAGTGTGTGTATTATGTATTGGCTTGGGAGGTTATTTCAAAGAATTTTATATTATAAATTGCGGAACAGTCTGTAGTCGTATATATTGGCTGACAACTTTCAGCTGTTTTGTGACAAATGCCAGACACATTGGAAATACTTGAAAAGTAATGAAACCGTTTGGTCTATGACTAATGACTGCATCGATAATGTATAGCCTACCACACTCAGGGATTTGTGTTGTAGATTGAGGTTCGAGTTAGACATATGAATTTCTACTAATGGACAGCAACAAGGAAACTACATAATACAGACCATGTGTAATAAAGACCTAGCCATACAGACCTAGTCATAAGTGACAGTTGGCTCACAGACAGGAACATTACAAGGGAACTATATGGGTCAATATATTCTCATACTAGCATATCAAACTGAATGACAAACCACCATAAAAACACAAACACTCGACAACTATCCAACAGACCTCCAATCTGGAGTAGTTTTTTTGGTAATTGAGCTTCTACAGACAACATTTTCCTTTATGAGTATGAGTAGAAGGATCTAAGCATGAGTCTAGAATGATATCCTCTGCAATGGATTTCCCAAATGCCCTGGAAACCACTAGTTTATGATATCAGCTATATCTACAACTAGTTACTAGTTAACAAGAGATTTGGTCATCCTTTGAGTAAATCTACCACTAGTTTCAAGAAAAAGTTAGCTAATTGTATCACAAGTTTAAGGAACTTTTAGCTGTTTCTACAAATAGTTTTACAGAATCTATAACTGTCATTTGCATAAATCTACCAATAGTAAAAGAACTTCAGCAATATCTACCACTTGTTCAAGGAATTTCAACTATATCTACCACTAGTTTAAGGAACTTTAGCTATATCTACCACTAGTTCAAGGAACTTTAGCTATATCTACCACTAGTTTAAGGAACTTCAGCAATATCTACCACTAGTTTAAGGTGCTTCAACTATATCTACCACTAGTTTAAGGAGCTTCAGCTATATCTACCACTAATTCAAGGAACATCAACTATATCTACCACTAGTTTAAGGAACTTTAGCTATATCTACCACTAGTTCAGGGAACTTTAGCTATATTTACCACTAGTTTAAGGAACTTCAGCAATATCTACCACTAGTTTAAGGAACTTCAACTATATCTACCACTAGTTTAAGGAGCTTCAGCTATATCTACCACTAGTTCAAGGAACTTCAACTATATTTACCACTAGTTCAAGGAACTTTAGCTATATCTACCACTAGTTCAAGGAACTTCAACTATATTTACCACTAGTTTAAGGAACTTTAGCTATATCTACCACTAGTTCAAGAAACTTCAACTATATCTACCACTAGTAAAGGAACTGTAGCTATATCTACCACTAGTTCAAGGAACTTCAACTATATTTACCACTAGTTTAAGGAACTTTAGCTATATCTACCACTAGTTCAAGAAACTTCAACTATATCTACCACTAGTTCAAGGAACTTTAGCTATATCTACCACTAGTTCAAGGAACTTCAGCTATATCTACCACTAGTAAAGGAACTTCAGCTATATCTACCACTAGTAAAGGAACTTCAACTATATCTACCACTAGTAAAAGAACTTAAGCTATATCTACCACTAGTTCAAGGAACTTCAGCTATATTTACCACTAGTTCAAGGAACTTTAACTATATCTACCAATAGTTTAAGGAACATTAGCCATATTTACCACTAGTTTTAGGAACTTCAGCAGCTGGTTTAAGGAACTTAAGCTACAGTATATCTACCACTAGTTTAAGGAAATTTAGCTATATCTACCACTAGTTTAAGGAACTTCAGCTGGTCTTAGGATCTTTAGCTATAACTACAAGTAGTTAGAAGAGCTTCAGCTATATGTATTACTAGTTTAAGGAACATTAGCCATATTACCACTAGTTCAAGGAACTTCAGCTATATCTACCAGTAGTTTAAGGAACTTCAGCTGGTCTTAGGATCTTTAGCTATATCTACAAGTAGTTAGACGAGCTTCAGCTACATATACCACTAGTTTAAGGAACTTCAGCCATATTTACCACTAGTGTAAGGAACTTCAGCTGGTTTAAGGAACTTTAGCTATATCTACAACCAGTTAACAGGAGCTTTAGCCATCCTTTGGATAATCTACCACCAGTTTAAGGAACATCAGCTACATATACCACTAGTTTAAGGAACTTCAGCCATATTTACCACTAGTGTAAGGAACTTCAGCTGGTTTAAGGAACTTTAGCTATATCTACAACCAGTTAACAGGAGCTTTAGCCATCCTTTGGATAATCTACCACCAGTTTAAGGAACATCAGCTACATATACCACTAGTTGAAGGAACTTCAGGGATATCTACCACTAGTTTAAGGAACTTCAGCTGGTCTTAGGATCTTTAGCTATATCTACAAGTAGTTAGACGAGCTTCAGCTACATATACCACTAGTTTAAGGAACTTCAGCCATATTTACCACTAGTGTAAGGAACTTCAGCTGGTTTAAGGAACTTTAGCTATATCTACAACCAGTTAACAGGAGCTTTAGCCATCCTTTGGATAATCTACCACCAGTTTTAGGAACATTAGCTATATCTACAACTAGTTGAAGGAACTTTAGCTATATCTTCAACTAGTTAAAAGGTGCTTCAGCCATCCTTTGGATAATCTACTACCAGTTTAAGGAACATTAGCTATATCTACAACTAGTTGAAGGAACTTTAGCTATATCTTCAACTAGTTAAAAGGTGCTTCAGCCATCCTTTGGATAATCTACTACCAGTTTAAGGAACATTAGCTATATCTACCACTAGTTGAAGGAACTTCAGGGATATCTACTACTAGTTTAAGGAACTTCAGCAATATCTACCACTAGTTTAAGGAACTTCAGCTATATCTACCACTAGTTTAAGGAACTTCAGCTATATCAACCACTAGTTTAAGGAACTTCAGCTATATCTACCACTAGTTTAAGGAACTTCAGCTATATCAACCACTAGTAATAGAACTTCAACTATATCTACCACTAGCTTAAGTAACTACACCTATATGTTTAAGTAACTACACCTATATTTACCACCAGTTTAAGCAGTTTAGCACTACACAAAGGCTGAAAACAATGTAGCAGCCAGCTATTACTGTACCTCAGACACAAATCATGAGATATGACCCCAGACAACTAACTGAACATTATCAAATTATTACTTTAAAGAGTCTAGCACTAGTGTTCTATTAACCTGGCATCATGGGAGACTCAGGTCTGCTATGAAAGGGTGAGTGTGCTATGAGGCATGCTTTGTTCGTACAAAAGTGTCAGCAATTTACACCAAAATATTTATTTAAAAAAAAATGGCATCTCTGGGAAACTTGACGACAGTCCGGCCGGTTGGAATCAATTCGAACACAAAGATGGATGAATCGACAGACAGCCTGCTGCAAGTACATCGATGTCGACAGTCTTCGAGTTGCTCCCTTTTCCAGGAATCTTCAGCGAATGAGACGGACAGTCTCCGATGACGACGATGACGGTGGTGGCGGTGACTCCTTGCGTCTTTTTAAAACTAATATTAACTTAGGCCTAATTGTAGTGCTGTATTTACCTTCCATATCAATTGATAGCCACATCAAACGATCACTTATGGCCACACAAGCCAACCCCCGATAGCCGTCGCTACCACTTTATAGTTCAGCTGCCCCCGGTGCATGGCTCGAAAATCGTGTCTTAAATTCTCTGAAAATGGGAGGTTAAAGCAACCATGAAAATCCTAGATCTTTCGCCATCGATTGAGACCACACAACAATAATTATGTAAATGAGCACAGTTTTTCATGCAACAGAGGGCCAAATAAAGTGGGAAAATGATTTCATGGTCTGGTTTTTTAAAACAAAATTGACGTCAAATGCCCATCGAAAAAAAAGGGTGACCACCATATCCAAATTCCTACACACTTCACTCACATAATAGGTAATACATATTCCAACTGCACATGTACTGTAGAGCAACAAAATAAGTACTTACTGTACATTTTATCACATTTTTGGGGGATTTCGATATTTTTTCAAGCTATTAACTGAAAGAAGAACACTTGCCTAACCAACCCCAGTTTGCAGTTAAAATCGAAGTAATTCTCTTCAATAATCATCAAAAACCATCGGAACAAATTAAATCTGTTCGTCAGGAGGTCTTAGGTAATAGATTAATATACTGTATGGTTAAGTCAGACTGTTTCTATAGCCAATATAAAATTGCATCGAATCTTCATTTACATTAAGTCTCCTCATTCATTACACTTAGACACAACCGGACTGAAAAACCAAAGAAAAGAAGCTTCATTGAAAACTTCAGGTTTCAAGCACTGCATTTAGGATGCAATGCTTCCATATCGATTTGTTTTAACTATAAACAGCCTTCACTACAGAAGCAACATGAGGCACTCGGCATATTACTACCCAGACAGCCTTTAGATTTCGTGAGAACAACAGACATCTCGAGATAATATAGGATAGCAATCAACACTGCTGCAGCGTGCATGCAGGCACTGGCTGGCCATGGACGCATATCATTAGCTTCCTGTCAGCCAATCACACAATAGTGTAGGCATCATAACGTTCTTAACTACAGGGCTGCATATATAGGTAGCTACAACTAAGTGCTTGTACATACTGTACACTACTTATTATGCACATGACTACAGACTGTGTCTATGTAGTTAGAAAATATTGTGAAGGAAATGGTTGACATGTTGTAGAGTATAGGTACAGTATAAAGGCCATATCAGATTCTATGTGTACATTAGGTCAAATGATGGGTACTGTACAGTGTATTCAGTTGATGATGGATCAATGGAATGTTTCACTTCAATGTTGGGCATGGTAACAGACATTAATCAAACACATTGCAAATACAGACCTACATTGTACAGTAATGCTCAGTGTTAGCCAGTTGTATCCTGTTTGAGCTGTACTTCAGGACAGGGATTGTGATTCAAAAGACTGGTATTTTTAAAATTATTTTTCTTTAAAATATTTTTGGGCAATAGATGAAAGACAATGCTACCAGGAGTTGAAATGGAGTTGTAATGTTCAGTCTTATGTATATGTATGTATATATATAGCTAACAATGAAGCACTTTACAAAACAGATTTCACACATACCACTTGTAAAACAAAAAGCCCTATGGAACAAAAACTTAGTTATCTGAATTTCTAAGCTCGAGAGAGACATTTCCAATTTCTAACAGATGCCGTATGAGGTGGTTACTTGAATAACTTGGGTCAGATTTATTTAGACTGATCACAACTTCACTGGGCTATGTCCAAGATTACAATGACCTTTTTTTTTTATCGCCTGAAGTTTTAAAGCAAGAAAACTTTCCCTACAATATAGGAGCTAATTCCATCTTGCCAGTGTTGAGTCCATTACTGGAAATTAACAGGCAATGTCCACTCAAAATAGGATGACACGCCAATATACTTAGACGATCAGGGCACGTGGCTGACTTGAAGATATAAAAGAAATTATGAATGTAGTATTAACTGCGATATCAATGACTGCATGATTCACATTATAATCTAACCATCTTCTTCAACTATCGTCAGGTAATATATTCACCTGTAGGCTTTAAATTAGCTCTAACACGAACCCCTGTATCGCAGTGGTTGTTCTGCTTCTGAAAGATATCAGATTCGGATGGAAGAGAAAGTGGGCGTCGCCCAAGAAGTGGGGGCGCGATGCTAAAACGTTTCAATCGTGTAGTTTTAGGTAGATAGGGAAAGATGGCTAATATGTACAGTTGGAGAGGAGCAAAGTAAATCCTGTATTTCCTTGTTTATCAAGAAGCAACAACCCATTGAAGAAACAATGGAGGTTGTCATACAAGTACAGCTTGCTAGTTTTAAGGGGACCGACAGTACAGTTAAAACAAAATATTCTTTGTTCCAAATTCCAGTTTATCTTTGTATAAATATGTTCGTTTCCCTCTTTCCATATTTTTGGGAAGTATAAAGAAAATGTTCCTTATTAAAAAAAAAAAAAATAAAAATAAAAGCCCTGAAGCAATAGACTACAAGAATGGAGGGTAGGTTTTATGGTTTGTCAAGCCATCTACACACTACGGAAAGTGCTCCCATAGGGATAACAGAACTAGAAGCAATTTCTGCTTCTTTTGCTACATGAAGACGACCATTATGGCTTAAAGAGGGTGATGACACTTCAACTGTAAGCCAATTCCACTAAACTTGCTCCTTGGAAAATTTACTTTCTTATATTGCAAACAAAGACCAAATTACAACCAAACTAATTACAGAGTATCCTTTTTGGTTAATATCACTTAAAAATGATAGAACCAGCATATATTTTTTTTTTATAATAAACGGCACATAGCTTTGTAATGTACTAGCTAGAGAGCCTGCATATGTTTTTCTCATTTCCTGTTGATATCCCATCTTTCTGTTTGACATCCTCTACACAGAGCAATGGAATATTTGCATTATAAAGCTTTGATAATACCGCTTACTGGAGATTGAAGATATTCTTGACAGTTGTCCAATTAGTTTTGACCAGTTTCAAACCTTTTTCAGTGTTTTCAATTTACTTGTAGCATATGCAAATTTGAACAAAAATAGCCATTTCAAATAAGTCACAATTATCCCCCCCCCCCCAAAAAAAACATACATATATATCAAGGCAACTTACTCTCACATTAATATATTACAGGAGTGTTTTTTTCTTTTAGACAAGTCTTTTAGCAACCTCCACGTGAACAACAGTACCAGGCAAAACTCACATTGGACCCAAAGGTCTGAATATTTCAACCATAGGTTATGTTTTAAAATTGTGAAGTACTAGTTTTCGGGGGAAAACTGGTTCGAGACATGACTGTAACAATGTTTACCATGATGACATTCTCCCCCACAAATCTCCTCATTCTCCCTCCTGTTGTTATGGCGATCATGCCTTTTCTGTCGCTGTGCCTTCTCTTTGGAACAAACTCCCATTTCACGTTTGTGACTCTCCCTCCCTTTGTATTTTCTAGAGACAACTTAAAACATTTCTGTTCGATTCCTAGTTTCTTTTTTCCCTTGGTTTCCTTTGTCTCTTTCCTACTTTGCAAAGCGCTTTGAAATGCTGTATTAAGCGTTATATAAGTGTAATTTATTATTATTATTATTGTTAGAATCTGGCAAAACTTGTGTACTCCAATCCAATGTCGGATATACATCATACATGTACACACAATGTAGATATTTCCTTCACTTAAATCTCTTTCTCCAGCAAGGCTGAGAAATTAATTTATGTTTAATCAGTGTCACATTATAACACTCACATACAATTCAGAACTGTACAAGTCTGACCCGTCCATATCTTTTCGGAAAAAAAAGAAAAGAAAAAAAGGCACCTTTCAAAAATGCCTAAAGAATGTATAGCCAATGATTGAGGTCTTTCTCTAAATTACAATCCTGATCCCTCCATCCTAAGATTCCCCAAGGTAAGGTTTATGTACAGAAGTTTCCCAGACTAATCAATTCTGTCCCTATTTGCTTTGCAGACAAGGTGACCTCCAATGCGACCTTTAATCTTAAGCTCCATTTACACAAGTCAGCAGCACTGCATACAACAAGCCTCCCTTTCAGTGCACACATAATGGGGAGCCATGCTACTTTTTCATTTTACTGTACAGTGAGTGTTGAAGCTCTGTCTGTGCGGTAGGTTAATCTTGACAGACAATAATATACAGAGGCAGTGTAGCAGCTACATATACTATATGTGTGTGTGTGTGTGCTTGATCTCAGTCCAATACAAAAGACAACCCATTAGGCTGATATGTGCACATATCTTTAAGAAGATCCAAGCTTAGTTTTAGTAAGTAATACCTTTTGGCTAAGATCATGTGTAGAATCTGTTCCCTTTCAAGGAGAATGGTGATGCACACCCGACGATGATCGCACAGTCACAGACCCGATGCAAGGGGACTGGGGTTGAGAGCGGATCAGTCGTTCGGTAGTTTGGTTTTCGTGCCCAGGTTCTTTCCATGGGCGACTTTTTCTTAAAAAGTATAAATATATGATGTCTCTAGCCCTGCTTACTTGTTAAAGAAAGGTTGTAACCCATGCCCGGGGATGAAAATTTTTGAAAATCAAACAACTTCATCTTTTCTCCACCCCAGTCTCCTAGCTGCACTTTTTAGAAGTTTGTGGCAAACAATGCACCAGCGGTGACATCGCTGAGGTAATAATTGGCCCGGGAAGGCAGTTCACAGAAATAAGCAACTAAATTGTTGCACGATGTAGTTATAAGTTGAATGACGTCTAGTTCCCACATTTACTCAACTAGTAATAGTAATTCAATGTACAGTTTTACCAATGGCCACCCTGTGGTTTAACAAAACTTTGAGTTGTACTGACACTAACATATCTAAGACTGGTCAGTTTTGATAATACACCCCACCCATCAAAAACAGTGGGTCCTTATACATGGGTTATATTTTGAATTTCCTCCATGACTTTTCTTATTCATCACTACTTTACCAATCAACATCAATTTGACCAGAAAAGAGACACCAAGGATGTTATCTTGAAAACTGATCTGGGATCCATTAACAGTTAAACACATTTTTTGAATGCACAGACACTTATGTCTTAAGTAGGGGGTCAATTTGGTAATGGAGCCCCTCCCCCCCCCTCCAAAAAAAAAACAACCTTGGTTCTTCTATTTGAATACTATACCTTCCATTTTTTTTACAGGACATCTTTATTTGCAACTTACTTAAATTTGACCCGTATTGTGACAGCTAGGATCTAACTGGAAGTACTGTAGGCTACAGAAGCTGTTTCCCTAGATTCAATGTAAAGCTTGGATCTCTTGCGTATCCTACTGTACATCTACTACTGTCTCAAGTGTATGGTTTGTTAACTTTGCGCCTTTGAACAACTATTGTTGATACTGGCGCTATATAAATGTTTCTGATTGATTAATTGATAACTGATGAGGCTCTGTCACTTTCTATTCTTCCACACTGCATAATTCTTTGTCGTTCTTTCGATCACCAAAACAGACTACTATTTCTTAATCGGCTGATACAACAAATTGTACAACAGTTCACCCTCATAAGTGCATTGAATGAAATGTTAAACACCTGTAATAATAATGAAATCTCCCTTGGTTGCTATGGGATCCATCAAAGTCATTGCATTTCATCTTTGTGTATCAAATTTCTCACCTAGCTGAATAGTTTCTGGAAAGGATAGTAACTGAACACGAATTGGCAAACGAACGCCAACCGATGCACACTTTTTGGGTATTTTACAAGAAATTAATTTGACACAAACCATTGTTGTCCCTTTAAAGCAAAATTCTAAACAGAGATATCACTCCACCATCACTGCTACTGAAGAAGGATAAGTTTTACAACTTAATTGTGTTCCCACACTCGTTTCTCTCTCACAGTCACTCATAAATTACCATTTGTCTACTGATCAAGGCAAAACTGGCTTAATTTCAATTACATCCAATTTCTGCATATTTTGTCGACTTTTCTGCCCTTCTGTAAGTTAAATTGAATACATAAAGCTTTGACCGATCATTGATCACAATTATTTGCGTACATGATTTTTTTGAACCACGTCCATACAACTGAGTCTAATGGGAACTGATTGGGCTGGTTTCTGTGATTACAAGTGTCCTGAATTCATTTCGCTAGTACTGTACTAGCATGGGTCATCACTTTGCACATTCACAGTACGGAATAAAACTGAAAAATATGGAAAAATTAAATTACTTCATTAGTGTTCAGTATTTTGTGTGTGCCAGTTTTGATGCATGGTTCTGGGGGCAACAAAACTGTTATTTACATACATCTCGGAATCTCATTCTGGAGAGAATTTTGCTATGCACTACCAGATAAATTTACTCCTGGAATGTGACTTGAAATAAAAAAAATCCCAACCAGACATGGTTTTAGGATTAAATGGATTTTTTTTGGGTTGTTTCCTCTGACAACCAGGCCTTACAGTGACATCTTGGTTGTCCAACAAAATGTTGCAAAATGACGATGACACTGTGTAAGAGATGTGTACAAGTACTATAGGTTTGGTTAATAGAACCCCAGCTTTCGAATTAATATCAATTTATCGTTTTGCTTTACCTATCTGGGGCTAATTTTGTTACAATGGAATCTGCATTTGATGTCAACAACTGGTCATCTGTAGTAGGACCTCCAAAGCTGACGCTGGTCTTCCGAACGAATATACATTTAGTCGTCTCGGAACACCGTGAAATATTTTGCCCTGCACGCATCTATGATGAAGAGGATTTGTCACAAAGGTCAACTATTTATGGTGATATCCTAACACACTATTCTAATCTCCATAGGTCAACTATTTATGGTAATATAAATACACTGTTCTAATCTCCATAGGTCAACTATTCATGGTAATACCCTTATACACTGTTCTAATCCCCATAGGCCAATTATTTTAATATCCTTCTCCACTGTTCTAATCTCCATAGGTCAACTATTTATGGTAATACCCTTATACACTGTTCTAATCCCCATAGGTCAATTATTTATGGTAATATCCTAACATACTGCAGACTTTGGTCTTGGATCAGAGTGAAAATTTGGCCCTGCACACATCTATGATGAAGAGGATTGGTCTTCCAATAACAATCTGTGTCAGATTTGGCACAGTAACCCACATATGCTACCCAAATTAGACAGCGTGGAATTGGGCCCATATACATCCACTACATATGAAAGTTTTGCGGATCTACAAAAAAGTTTCTTTTGAAGAGTACCAGTTCCTTCCTTACATAGTACAGCATATTTTGTGCTTAACTTAAAGTAACATGTCCGCCTTAATTCAAAAACAATTTCTCTATTCCAGCTGGAGGTTGAACATTAAACAAACTGTAATTTCTTGCCAGTTTCATCTACCCACCTAGCAATTTCCTTATCAATCAACTCATTAGTGGCTAATGTGAACACCCAACCACCTTTTCCCCTCTTCCTATTTTCTACATATAACACATTTTATCCATCCATCCATCCATCCATCCATCCATCCATCCTCATTTGTTTCCTTCTGTCTTTTCAAATCTCTCTTTGGTCTCCTTACTCCACAATCATTCCTTAACCTTCCATCACTGCTATATATACTACTGTACGTATATCTTTGATGCACTCCTCTGTACTTGGGGTCTCTCTCAGGCTACAACCCTCTCAGTCTCCATCTTGTCAGCACAGTCTTCCTGCTTCTCACTGCTCATTGTACTACTTTAGCAACTGTTCAATTAACTCGCCTGTCTCACATGTCAATTTTCTTTGTTTCTATTTTAGTCTGCCTAAAGATGGAGATCATGTTAGCATTGAAACATCTTGGCCCCATCCCCCCCCCCCCAACAGGTCAACTGTTTATGGTAATACTAACACACTGTTCAAATCTCTGAAACTTATAGTGATATCCAACACACTGTTCTAATCTCCACAGGTCAACTGTTTAAGGTAATATTCTAACACAGATCTTATCACTACTAGTCAACTGTTCATGGTGATATCCTAACACAAATCTAATCTCTACAGGTCAACTGTTTAAAGTGATATCCAACACACTGTTTTAATCTCTATAATGTTTACTGTAGTAATATCCAAACACACTTTTCTAATCTCTACAGATCAACTGTGAACAGTAATATCCTAATAAAACTGCTCTAATATCCACAGGTGAACTGTTTATGGTAATATTCTAACACACTGTTCAAATCTCTATAATTTATAGTGATATCCAAATACACTGTTCTAATCTCCACAGGTCATAATCTCCACAGGTCAGCTGTTTATGGTAATATTTTAACACAGATCTAATCACTACTAGTCAACTGTTCATAGTGATATCCTAACACAAATCTAATCTCCACATGTGAACTGTTTATAGTGATATCCAACACACTGTTCTAATGTCCACAGGTCAACTGTTTATAGAAATACTAACACACTGTTGTCATCTCTATAATGTTTAGTAATATCCAAACGCACTTTTCTAATCTCTACAGATCAACTGTTAACAGTATGCATCCTAAAAAAGTGCTCTAATTTCCACAGGTGAACTGTTTATGGTAATAATCTAACACAATATTCTAATCTCCACAGGCCAACTGTTTTATAGTGATTCCTAGCACACTGTTCTTATTTCCACAGGTCAACTATTTATGGTTATTTCTAAATACTCAGTTCTAATCTCAGGTCATCTATACATTATTGATGGGAACAGGAATCCGGGGAGTGACTCAAAAAGTTACTACCCGGTACAAGCCATTACTACCACGTCAAACGAAATTTGTAAAAATCACTAACATCGTTCTTCATTGTCAGTAACATTTCTATTCAAAGGAATGAAAGGGAGGAACAAATTCATGTGTTTACTTCTGTAATTACATCATTTGGTGACATTGCCTTCCATCTCGATGTGTTTTAAGTGTAAAATTTGATGAAAATTTGTACTATTCCTACCCTCGAAAGTAAACTACCTTAGTTTACCTTTACATGTGTACACTGTATTTTATATATCCTTAGCATTCTCTCCACACATTGCATGCTTGCACAATTATAATGCACCAAGACTTGACCGTTGTACTCTTGGGCAGACCACCCCTTTGGAATTTGGTGGAACGATCCCCAGAAAAGTTGAACAGAACTTTTCCATCTTGGAAAGAACCAAGCAACACATGATTGGTCCATAATTACACAACGGACATCACCATTTAACAATAAGGGTTGATTGTTTTCTGTAGTTTCTACTGACTTTCAACTATGGTAATCTATAAATAGCCGGGACCTCTCGGACCGCTGACCGTAGTGCACAGCAAGGAAAGACCACGTTAGATAGGCCTAGCACAAGTATGATATCGCGGCATTGTATAGGAAACTTTTGGTTTTCGATATTATCTCCCATTGCTTAATTATAGCAATTTTATGCAAATATACCCTAACAACAAATGCTTTGAGGAATTCTTTAATCATGCAAACCACATTCTCCTGAGTAATTTGTTTAATGGGGCATTGTACTGTTAGGATTGAAAAGCTGTAGAGTTGCACACTTGCAAATAACAGCTATTTTATAGATCACTAAACACATGATTGGGGGAAAGCATTGCATGTGCTGCTTTTGAAAAAGCAATGACTGAAGAACTGCATAGCCTATATGAAGTAATATTAGGCTTATTTATGCCCTTGGTATAGGCCTCGTTGGGATTTAGGTTGAATCCTCAATGAACGCGAACAGGGGGGAGTTACTGACCAGAATTAGCAAACAGGTAGTCGGGAGCAAAATGACCGTTCCCACAACTACTATTAATGGTAATATCCTAACACACTGTTCTAATCTCCACTGGACTACTATTTATGGTAATATCCTAACACACTGTTCTAATCACCATAGGTCAACTATGTATGTTAATATCCTAACACAGTTTAAATTTACATTGGTCAATTATTTATGTTAATATCCTAACACACTGTTTAAATCTCCATAGGTCAACTATTTTATGATAATATCCTAACAAACTGTTCTAATCTCCAGAGGTCAACTATTTATGGTGATATCCTAACAAACTGTTCTAATCTCCATAGGTCAACTGTTTATGGTAATATCCTTACACAGTTTAAATTTACATAGGTCAATTATTTTCTTTAATATCCTAACACAGTTGAAATCTCCATAGGTCAACTATTTATGGTAATCCTAACACAGTGTTCTATTCTCTACAGGTCAACTATTTATGATAATATCCTTACACACTGTTCTAATCCCCACTGGTCAACTATTCATGGTAATATCCTAACACACTTTTCTAATCCCCACAGGTCAACTATTTATGATAATATCCTAAGACACTGTTCTTATCCCCATAGGTCAACTGTTTATGGTAATATCCTAACACACTGTCCTAATACCCATAGGTCAACTATTTATGGTAATATCCTAACACACTGTCCTAATACCCATAGGTCAACTATTTATGGTAATATCCTAACACACTGTTCTAATCCCCATTGGTCAACTTTTTATGGTAATATCCTAACACACTGTACTAATACCCATAGGTCAACTATTTATGGTAATATCCTAACACACTGTCCTTATCCCCATAGGTCAACTATTTATGGTAATATCCTAACACACTGTTCTAATCCCCATAGGTCAACTATTTATGGTATTATCCTAACACACTGTTCTAATCCCTATAGATCAACTATTTATGGTAATATTCATTACATACAACTCTTAACTCTATAGGTCAACTGTTTACAGTAACATACTATTCAGGAGTAATAATTTGTGCCACAGAAACATCCCACATCTTAATTATTTGGATCTAATTTTCTCATTACGAATTAGATAATTTAATCACATAGAAGACAGGCATATGAAGCTACTGAATCAAGAATAATTTGCTTAGTTACCAATCACCTTGATAGGTTTGAAAAGTATTATGACAACTATAAGTTGAATCATAAGTTCAATCACCACCAAATACTGGAGACTAAACAATACAGCCTTTGGATATTCCATCTATGGATAGCATGGCACTGTAGCCTACCATAGAGGGTATATGTACTGTTGATACTAGCCATACTTAGATACTAGCCATAATTCATTTCAAATCCAGCATATCACATAACATCATTAGACAAATTTGGTTGATAAGGAATGAAGTGTGCAAAAAAGGCCCCCCATTTGTGGCAAACACTATATTAAATGTGGCATTAAGGAAAAATTGTGAAATATCTTGGCTATCCCAAGTGGCTATGAGCTCAGCTATTTCAAGCCGATTATTAGCTTTCCATGTGGCTTCTTCATATGGTTCCCCTAGTATCTATTATTTTACATCACCTCATCAGTAGAGCGCATCCATATCTTAACTTAACAGCAATATACCGCAAAGGGGCCTTGCACACCATTCATAACTAAAACTACTTTATTTACATACAGTGCTACACAGGATGTTTGGAAGTCACACACTCTCCTTTCCCTTCCTCATCCTCCTTTTCCTTCCTCATCCTCATTTCCCTTACCTCCCCCCCCAATTCTCCTTCCCCTCCTCCTTTCCCTTCCACTCCACCTCTTCACTAATAGAAAAAATAACTGGGGTGAAATTTGCATCACTTCTTATAACCTGAGAAACTATACACAAAGTCACTAGCAAGAATGCAATAACCCTAGTTACCACTTGAGACAATTTTTGAGACACAGACGACATACAACTAGTCCTCTGATTGGATGGATAACAGTGCTCACACAGTAGCTTCCTAGGATACAGATTTGGGCCTGGAGGGCAGTTACATTACAATGCAAAGCAGTCACACAAACATGTGGGGGACGACCAAACAAATCACTCTGTTTTTGTCATATAATTCTGGTCAATGTAATTACTAGAAGAGACTCAACCAGGGAGCTGCTATCTGAAATTACAGCTCCCTAGTCTTGGAATGGATTGTGGACTTGAAACAAGTGTGTGTATGAGTGGAATACTTTATTGCATACTGTAGGTACTGAAACACATACATGTACAACACCTAGGTACATATATGTGTTAAAATCTAATACAGAGAACTATAGTATTAAGAGGGCTGGATTATGAGTATATAAAAACAAGTAGAAGTAGGATTAGTAAAATCAAGTGTTCAAGACAATTAATATGTGTACAGAGACGTATTTACCATCACGAGTACTGTGAGGATGGCTTGGGACTCAGTAATAAGTCTATAGAGTTGAAAGAAGGTTGTAAAACTACAAGACAGCAACTACGGAGGATTTTGTTCTACCGATTAAACAAGAAAGACATTATTTCATTATTTGCAAATATTTTGTACTCCTAATACTCCTAGAGCTCTATATTCATTGTGTACACAGTAGGTACAACATACACTGCCATCTTGCCAAGCTATGGTGTGCAGCAATGACCCGTTTTAAAACGTCGTCAGTGCAAACTTTAATTTGCGGCTTAGTTTTATGAAATCACCTAGATAACATTGCACGGGGATAAAACAATCAGGTATTATGAACACATACACATGTTTGTATTACATTCCAACCGAGGACCCCATTGTATTTTCCATTGTTCAAATACACGTACCCTAACCTTAACAATACCCCATACAATAGAATTCTTCCGTGGACGTGGTGATTCTTTAGAAATCACAACCCAGGACCTGGAATTCTTTTGTTCAAGTCCTCAGTCAGATAGAAAAACAAACGCATGTATCTAGTTGAGATGTGGCAAAGGATGGTGTACTCAGTTACATAGTTTGCTACAAATTTTCAATTTGAACTATGGATACAAACACATGACCCTGTTACCAAAGATACGGTCAGACTGCTTCCTGAAGACAGTTAAGGTCTCCTACAGACAGTATATATTGTGTTGAGTATTCTGGACAATTAAAACAAGAACAGAGTGCTAGTAACTTCACTGGGAAGTACTACTCCAGACTACCGTAGCTTTAAGGGTTTGAGCTCGCTTGTGAAGGATGTTTGGGCAGGAAATGAACTCTCTCCTTCTTGAAAATGCAGTTTCCTTCGTACATACCCTTACATCTACTGTACGTCTGACTGTGATTTAATATGGTGCACTATAACACTCATGAATAAACATGAATGTATTGAATATTCATGACTATATTACCAATAGATGCTCTAGTTTCAAGGCTATGAATACACAGAGGCTAGCTATGAAGGCCACAAGCATTCCTCCTTGCTATGGGGGTCTTTTCTACAGTATATATATATATCAATATATGACCCAAGCAAGCTTTGACTCAGATATGCAAATCGTAAAGACTGGCATTGAATTCCGCTGTACGTAAAAGTCCAACTTCATCGATCGATGGTTATACAAACAGTGCATGTTATAATTCAAAGGTTGTCGTAATATCATACTTTATGGGCCACTTTAAAATATATGGAAAAATTGGGAATATAAGATAGCTGCTGTAACACTATCATCTTTAAATAGTGATTAACTCATGTGCCATATCATTGGTCTGTTGCTATCTATTGTTACACAGCTTTGAAAGAGGCCAACAATTGTTGAAATACCACTATACTAATGCAAGGCTATTTGCCAGGGGCGATGGTTAAGTTTCTTTTCTATTTTCCAAAGCTCATACATGCACTATTCAGGACCCCAGGTCAAGTAGGCTTAGAATATATTATGAAGACTCAACACAGAACCTATTTTGTCCAAAAATTAAAGACATTTGGACACTTTGTGACTTCAGAATATTGCTTATAGATTCCTTAAATTGAGGAGTGGGGCTACTAGCGTTAGTAGGACAAGCTCTCTAGTAACTGTAAAAGGTCTTAATTATTTCAATATATCATTCTTTGAGACATAAATGAATTCACATCAAGACCTTATGTATATATTTGTGGTATGGTGATGTACATTAACTTGGTGTCCCCTTACTTTTGAAGTTTACATACGTATAGCTGCATTAATAGATGATGTATGGGCCATCTTTAAAGTCAAATTGTAGCCATTTTTAATACGTGTACAGTCCAGTCGAAACCAGCAAGTTTATACACTGTAAGAAGGAAACATCAATTTTGTACTGAGGCACTTTCACAAAGTATTTCACCAAGTTACTAAATTATACGGACAAATTTAACAAATACACAAAGTTAGAGAGAATTTACCCAGCCTTAACTGATTTGAAAAAGACCTTTACAAGTATAAATCACATTTTGGCAGAATCTGTTCAGATACTGTAAATGGGTGTAATCACATGGTTGAACATTACAGTAGACATAAACCACAGAGCTAAATCAAACAGGCTGTCATTACTGTTCACAGTAATGTTGAAATCACATAGCTGAACCATAAAACTCAACCACAGACTTAAATCACAGACTTCTGTCATTACCTTTTGACCTCTTACAGGATAATTTGTTCGCTTAGCATGGTGAAGTCACAGAATACTATATTGCTATCCTAGGGAGTCTTACCCCAACAAACTGTCATTCAAGCCTGATAGTTTAGGCACACATTCTCACAGCCAATGAATTGCATATATATATACATGTACTAACACTGTGTATGTACGTTAACCACGTTTGTATGGACATGAATAGTACAACATGGCATGAAATAATTTATGTTTCTTGAAGAGTTTTTCCATTCATGAGCTAGCTGATAACCTACTTCTTTAGTGAGTTTTGGTATTAATTATCTTCCTTCAATTTTTTGCACACAGATTTTAAGTTCACATTTTCTTGTTTCTCTGAGGGATTCTGCCCTGTTCAACGAATGACATGAAATTCCGAGCATCTTTAGGTCAATTAGATTTACAGTCCAAGACATCACCTCCTTCAAGTTTCTTGACATTCCCTTCATCTCCATTACAACAAAAATGCTGTGTACTAGGTTCATGCATTTGGTAGCCTATAAGACTAGGTTACAACCAGGTCCAAAGATGACTTAGGACTCAGAATACAACAATTGGAAGAAAAACCAGCAAAATTTCTTCGGCATCAATTTTTCAATTCTACTTGTATTGCAAGTTCTGGGAAATAATGTACTGTGCCCATTCTGTGCAGGTTTCATTTAATTTGATTTCTCGTAAGATACTGAAAATAGTATGCTTCAGTACATACAAAACCTGCTGCACACAAAGTTACATTGGTGTAGACAATTTGCCAAATTTTTTACATAGCATGTTGCTAGGCAATGATATTGGAAGAATTATTCCCAGAATTCACTTTAACTTGACACCAACCTTGTATTGCAATGTTATATTATGGAGAGGAGTATTTAAGTCTGAAATTATGTGTGTGTGTGACACTGTGTGTGTGGGGGGGGGGGAGGGGGGTTGAAGGAACCTTGATTGACCACAGATATATATATCATATATGAATCAAGTAGAGCAATCACATACCCTGAGATATCAAATTTTCAACCAAAAACGATTACTGACTACAAAGAGGAGCAATGCAGGGACAAGATGGTATAGTTTTGAAAGTTTTGCAAGTTATATGAGGATTTAACCACTCACTGAATCCCTTGCAAAGGATGTACTTGAATAGGATTTCAACAATGTTAAAACCACATAGAAGGGTATTAAATGCAGTCGTATATCATAGGCCCACTTTCTGGAAGTCTTATCTACATTTTATAGTTAAATATTCAGAATTCTACACAGCAAACTTTTATCAAAACTTTGGAAATTATTCTTCATCAATCGAGAAATTTTAAATCTGGATTTCTTCAAGAAATATTTACATCTAAAGTTATTGTTACAGTATGTTAAAGTGGCATCTCAAATAACGTACAATATAACTACAAGTGCGGTCCAACCGCTTTTTTCTACGATAAAAATATACAGATTCACTGTAACCAACTTTTCATGATCTTGCAGGATAAAAAAATGGAGAATACTACAGGGGTGGGCAAACTTTTTGGATGAATGGGCCAGATATAAGGAGAGAAAAATTGACTGGGCCACACCTAACCAACGACCTGCTGTTGATTTCAAACCTTTGATTCCGAGGACTTTCAAGCAATACAGGTAGGTGTGTGTACTTAATCTGTATTCACAAAAGCATTCAGTTGATAATTAATGGGGATAATAGGCCTACCTGACAGCATCATTAGTGCCGATAAATTCAAAGCAGCTAGCTCCCTTTTTGTGATAATGTAAAATAGATTGATTTTTTTTCTTTTTCTTGAGAAAAAATCACTGGTGGGCCGCATTTGGCCCGGGGGCCCTAGGTTGCCCAGCCCTGCTATAGACCATTATAATGTTAACACCAACAAAGGTAAATTTTGCTATAACGTTTTAGTTTTTGATCAAAATGTTGGAGGCTCATCAGTCAAAGTGACTGGATTACTAAGCTGTATAACTATGCTCTTCATACTCAAGACAACTCAACAGATTTCATTATATATGGCTAGGCTATGAATATCAACACTAGAAGCCCTGCATATAGTCCATCCTATTAACAGGAGCCCTGAAGTTTCCTGTTTCTCCCATCCCCTACCACCCCCCCCCATTCCCGGCTATTAATAAGTCACAAAAATGATGCACATATCTCACAAATGAGATAAAGCGGATTGTTTTTAAGTGCATTCGCAATATAGTTTAATAAATTCTAAAATTATTAGAGATTCGCAGAATACTGATTTGTGTCCAATTTTACAGCATTAATAAGTGTTACTATATAGGTGGTTTATTTGAACAAAGTTTGCTGTGTGGAGGATGGGTGGGGATGGAGGGAGGGAGAGGATTGTGGGGGAAGAAGAAATAGGAAGGGACAGGTAACTGAAGAGCAATACAACATTGACTATACCAGCTAACACAATGGAATAAATCCAGATATTTGTTAAAAATTCATACAGGGTCACATGAGGTAGCCATTTACATTCAGTTCTGATACTAATATATAAATACAGATTTATTTCTAATGCAATTTCCAAAATTACGAACATTTTCCAGACAATGTTTGTCTGCATAAAGCAATTCCCTTTACTGTTCATATCCTTCAATAGCTACTCAGTGTCATTTCTGTTTACAGTTTCTCCGCTGCCATTTATCTTGGGAAGGCTTAAAAACTGTTTTTTATTACAGCAACTTTTTACTGCACAATTGAAACACTACTAAAGATAACTGTACAAGATACTGTGTGTCATGTTTACATACAGTTGGTATATTTAAGTACTGAGTAGCATTAATTGATAGTACAGACTGACAGTCGGTGAATATCCGCCTGAGAATGGCGGTCACGGTGTGCCCTCCCAACTTGATTGTCTTCTATAGCAAAAATCCCCCCACCCACCCATCCACCCACCCCCTACCCTCTTCCAATCCCCAAAACAACTTGTGGAAAGAACCATCTGTAATCATAACCAACTTATTCAAGTCTGCAGATTGGATCCACAATGAACAGAGGGAGAATCAAACTTTACATATTGATGCACAAGGGTGCGAGAAAGGTTATTATCACTTACCTCTGTGAGATAATCCCCCAAAACGTCACGGGTAATTGAACATGTTAAAACCATCAAAACAGGCAGATGCTGCAAGATGCATTGTGTACACAATTTACAAGAACGTGTGTAAATTCAATGTGACCAAACTGTGTAGCTGAACCGCTTGGGACAGTTTGGATGAGAGAATTCTCACTGTCAATATCGATCTCATGGATGCTTTTGTCTCACCCTATCCTCCCCCTGCCCCCCCACCCCTCAAAATGAACGTAAGATGGAATGTTACATGAATCTTGCAGCATTTGCCTGTACTTGAACCAATCCTTTGTCTTTCTGCATCACCACATTTCACTTACTCTGTTGGGAATGCAGGGTCGTACTCATCGGCCATCAGGGGGTTTCTCTCTCTCTCTGATATCCTTTATCCAGATCAGTAAAATCCCAGAGTTCTCTCAAGCGGCCATTATCGATCAGACTTTTTTGAAAATCCAAGAAACAAGTCGCTTCGTCAAAGCGGTTCTGTACGACAGTAAGCTAGAACCGGAAATAAGAATCCAACCGCGGCGAGTTGTTTTTTCTCCGATCCCTCGGGTCAGAGTGAATGGATGGAAACAGATAGGGCCCTCCTGCTTAGATTTCCTCTCTCTGTCGATCGGTCCTTCGCCTCTCGCAGATATACCAGGGGTGGGCTATTCTCTTGTTACAAAAATAAAAGTAACAATCAACATGAATACATTTGCTACTAACGTTTATTTGGAAAGTAAAGCCTTTTGCTAATCCATTGATTTACCTTGGTCGTTCCATTAAGGATATACATACAACACAAACTGTCAACACTTCTGGTGCACCCAAAATAGTTAACAAGTCGGAAACGTTTCATTTTCAAGTTAGAGCCAATGTCCTTCAAACATGCCAGTAAAGAGAAACTTGTATGAACAATTAATGCCCATAAAACTCAAAATATTTCACAAAGCCATCGGAGGTTACATCCTCGGTTTTATTGGATGCAAAATACCTGTCTGCAAAACTAGTACCAAAAGAATATTTCGGTCCAGCGAATTTGACAGAATACAATCCTAAGATGTTCATACATATACTATACACGATAAAGCACTAAAGAAGTACTAAACTGACACCCTGCAAACTGAACCAACAAGCCTTCCCTCTCTCCATTCCTCTCTCCTTATCCTGGCCCCTCAAATTTCAGAACAAAGTTCTCATGGTATCCTTAAGATCCTTAAGATCTTAAGAATATCTAAATTATTCCTAAGATCCTTAAGATCTATTGTAAATGCTACTTAGTTAATTTTTAATCTCCTAAAAGGTTAGGCTTCAGAACTTTGCATTCACCCTCTTACACCTCCCCCCACCCCCTCCCCAACCCTCACTGGCCATTCCCCCAAAACAAAGACCATCCTTTTGTTTGATCCCTTTGAAAATCAGCATTGAGTTTTCCAAAACACAACCAGGTAACATGTGTGCTAGGTTATAAGATAAACAGAGGTCAATGACACTGTGCTCCCTTGTCCACATTTAAAAATATTAATTATATTTGTAGGCACAAAATCATAAATTGGACTTTGATATGTTGTCGACCAAAGAAACACACTGCTATCAGTCTACATCACTTACTGTTTGGAAAAATAACACCATAAATATCTGGGGCTCATCAATCGAAGTGGCTGATCTACATATTCTAAGACACAGACCATTAGGTAAGCTCTCAGATGCGACACAAACACAATAGGCAAAAAAGGCTTTCACCAATTTAAATAACATGCGTACATTCAAATTTGCTAAGGATAATTGCTAAGGATTAATGTCATCAATGGTGTGCTTAGTTGTTTGTCTGGAACTTAAAAAAAAAACAACAAAAAACAAGACTTCCTTTGGTTGAGTGATGAGAATTTAGAATACAATGGAACTAACACTGCTATTTAGGTCAGGTCTGTAGAGCTGAAGTCATCATCAAGTTAGCCTTAAAGGTGCATTCCAGAATATTTTTTAAAGCTGAATATTTTAAAACCAGAATTTCAAAACTAACATTCGGCCAAAAGTCACCCTCGTATGAGCCCAACTTCATAACTTCACACAGAAATACTGCATACAAAGCAGAGGCAAATGGATTTGATGACTTTTAACATAGACAAAAAAGAATTCTCTATTTTTCATAACTGATGAAGAGTTCTTTTTTCCCAAAAGTATAGTAATAGTATATTTTTATACTAAAATTTTTTAATTTGTCATCCAATACTTTGTTTCTGAAGAGCTGCTATCATTTCTTTGAATTTTTAATTTCAACTCAAACTATGGTAAGGGGCCATGTGCCTTATTGGGTCTGAACTTAGCAACACAGATTTATATAGCTCTGCCTAGACAAGCCTACACTACAGCTAGCAAAACTTTGATTCTGGTAACTCCAAACAGTTTTCATTGGTGACAGGACAGATTGTGGCCATTCCAAATGGTATGGGCAAATAATATTCTTTTTGGAGGTTTGATACTACACAACCGTGCATCAGGACAATTTTAGTGGACATTGTATGCATTTCACTTATATTAGAAGGCACCAACCTTCACGCCAAGGTACAGAATTTCGACCCAACAATACAAGGAAAATGCTGTGGTTTTATCTCTAAAAGTTGACACACCCAGGATAGGGAAAAAACAGTGCCAAACCTATATATTCGTAGAACACTTTTTTAACTTTTCAAGTTAGTTTTCATGAATTTTATCTGGTCCTCAGATTTCAGAGCAGATCTACTGTCATTCAAATTGTCCTCAATAAAAGACAATTGTCCCTGACAAGACAAGTAATTAAAGTGATAAGTGATTTCACATGACAATCTAATGAATAATGGCAAACACAATGGTAAAAGTAATACTTGAATGTAATAGAGTTCCACTTCTGAGGACCTGGGACTGAAAAAAGGAAGAAAAATGTCACTTCACAATCGGAAGAAAAATTGAAATGAAAATTTGTCCACCTACCTCTTAGGAAACACACTGTAGTATAGATATTCAGAATGTTACCATGACAACCACTTCAGAAATCTCCCTCCCTTTCTCTCTCTCTTCTGTTAGTCTATGTCGGTGTGAAACAGTCTTCAAAGTAGCAAGCAGCGTCTTCTTGACAGCTAGCTGCCGAAGGTAAAAAAAAATGAGAAAAAATTAATGAAAATCAAGTAAATTTGTTCAAATCAAAGATGTACATGAAGAAATCAGGGGGGATAATTTTTTGGTGTAGACATAAAAAAAAAGGGGGAAACAAATACTGAAAATCAAGTTAATTTGTTCAAATCAAAGATGAACATGAAGAAATCAGGGGAGATATAATTTTTCTTGGTGTCAACAAAGAGGGATTCGGATATATGATGTCGGATCGGACAAAACAAGTGGGTGTAGATCTTCACAATGGTAGATTTAGAAGAGGAAGAGGGCGTTGACCCGGAAGTTGCTGGGGGTGTGGGGGGGGGGTGCAGCACTAAAATGTTACGCAATAGCTTAAGGATATCTTTAGATAGATTGGAGTACAAATGTTGAATGGTTACAGGTAAGAGAGGGGTGAAGTAATAAAATAAGCAATTATCAAATGTAATTGACCAGGGCACTACCCAACGAACACAAAAATGTACAGTAGCATTTTGCAGTAGCATTACATAGAAGACACGGTAATAGTACACGCAATTACAGTCGGCTAAAACGGGTTGTTAATGTACTCATCAAATGTCTGCTATATTTAACGTAACCTTCACGTTGAAACTTAATAACTTTAATAATCACTTTTGCTTTTCACGACTTGGAGGAGCAAATAGGCTTACCAATCCTCTTCAAAACTATATTTGATTTTTGTGATATCTGACAGCCAACTGAGTCTTTCCCATAAGCGCTACAGTATGTCTATGGCATCTAATATATTGAGCACAAACCAAAAGTGGGCAGGAACAATTTTGGTGGGTCGTGATATTTTTCCAGACAACGGAGGATTTATCTAGTTTTCGGAGCTTGCCAGAGGTAAACAAATATTTTTTTTTTTTATCAACAACTCCAGTCTCAGCCAGCTTCATGCATTGTGGTCATCCATTCTGAGGGTGCGGGGGGGGGGGGGTGTCTGGTGGGTGGCCTCTCAGTCTTCATGAAGGATATCAAGTCCATATTCCAAGCTAGCTTCATGTATTCTGAGCATCGATTCTGAGGGTGTGGGGAGGGGGTCTGGTGGGTGGCCGCTCAGTCTTCATGAAGCATATGAAATCCATAGCCCAAGCTAGCTTCATGCATTCTGGGCATCGACTCTGAGGGTGCGGGGGGGGGGGGTCTGGTGGGTGCCGCTCAGTCTTCATGAAGGATATCAAGTCAAAGCTAGCTTTCATGCATTCTGAGCATCAGTTGTATTAGGAACGAGTGGGTTGTGGCTCAGCACTCATGGAAGTACCTGGGTCTAGGGCCAAAACGTGTGTAGACTGCTGCTGTGTCATTACCATCACAATCATGGATCGACAAAATTAGAAAATGTGTTTATGAAAAGCTGCGTGTGCCATAACTACACTGTCCCAGTGTATTGGTTCATCATAATTCTTCTGATCGCACTTTTGCACTTCTGCTGTGTTTAGCATTCCGGTTCCCTCTCTTCGGCCACCTTGATGAATCAGACAGCAATAATTACGCAGACCTTGTTGTGAGAGGTTTGAAGTACGGTCCGGTTTTATCATGGTCACATCATACGACATCAAGCAAGCAGTACACTGCCGATTGCTGAATTCCGCAATTATAGTAAGTGTCACTACAGTAGAGTATGCAGTTGTTTCCTTAACTCAAACTCATATGCCCCCATCTACACCCCCCCCCCCCAACACCAAAAAATATTCTACTTTTAATTATACTATACTAGCGAAAGGTGATGTTAGCCTGAATCCTGGAACTTGCTGACTTAAGGAACATAAAAAAATGGTAAAAACATTAAAATCCAGTAGGATTCCAGTGGATGAAAAGCACACTGGAATTGTGGAGCTTCAAAACTTTTAGAAATTTGGCAGACCTGGAAGGATGAAGAAACAAGCGTTGACCCAGAAGGGGGTCGCTGGGAGCACAAAGCTAAAAGGTCTGACACATGCACAAGCAGAGGTCAATAATGAGCCTACTGAGAAGCAATGTGGCCTACACAATGAACAATTGTCCCTTGACTCCGAACAGTCATGGATTCTGAACTAAACAGGAACTGAACATGAACTGCCAGCAAAGCCATTAATGTCTTGATTACATTTTCACTCTGCTGCTGAAACAAACCGTATTCAGTGAAATGACCTCATGTGATGGTCCTGGTCATAATAACTACATTTAATCCCAGCACTACTTAGCCTGATGTACAGATGTGAACGGAAGGGTCAATAGAGGTCCATGATTAAGGTTACTCATGCATTCGATGAATGTTTTTAATGCGATTGTTTTAATATGACACCAATATAGTACGTAGTCATGATTGTGTGATGACTCACTACAATAAGGTACAAAAAAAAGATTGTTTAGAACATCAAGATTTGAATGTACAGGGATGCTTAAAAACAGATGTTCAATACAATACCTTAAACCAAAAAAAAAAGGGAATTTCAACACTCCACCAAATGCCCACAACACTTTAAGATGAGACCAAATGAGCCAGACCTCAGAGAACATGAAATGTCACCCACATGAAATAACTAAGGAATGATGTACAGTATGCATTTAAAATTGTGTTCACCTGATTACAATAGAGGTAGTACTGTACATTACACATTATACATTATACAAGTAAAAAATGAAACATTTACTGAAGGACACAAGTCATTTTCACATTTTTTTAATTACACTTTGCTTGATTATTCAAAAGGGATATTCCCGGCAGGAGACAAACGCGACACTTATAAAGAGAAAAATAGACTACTCCGTTGTAAACGAACATCTTTCTTTATTAATTAATCAAGTCTAACAATGGGTGTTTATACATGTAAAGTACAGTCACTTCCCCAGATATACAGCCATTCCTAACTCCAAGAGGTGGATCTCAGTGGATGGACTGTGATGTCATCATGGCAGTTGTTTTGCTTTCCTACTGTAATCATGTTGTTCAATTACCCCTTGAATTAAGAAACAATTGTTTTTTTACAGTCAATGTACTCTGCATACATAGCATTTCATCAAATCTCATTTGCAATCTTAGTAAATATTCTTTTCCTGAATGGATAAATTTTTTCCATTATGAAGGGAAATGGCGACAGTTTCATCACTGTTACTTGGCTTACTGCCAGATACATTCATAAAATTTAAAAAAAATTGTTTTCCTTTGAGACAAAATGCCATTACCATAAGGAATTTGACCTAAAAGACCAGCCCTTTTCTTATGAGCACTAATCTGATTTGTTGGAGGACCAACTTTGCCATTTTGACAACTTGAAAAGAAACGACACTGTCTAACTGTCTAAAGACTGTCCTACAAAAAAGGGAAAACCAACCCTGGAGTGGCTGCGACACAGGTTCTTGAGCTGTAGAAACTCTTCGCTGGACCGTTGTATGACTACCGTTCATTTCAGATTTGTGGCTCTGGGCACTAGGTTAAGCATTTGTCATGTGTTATCGTGTTTGCATTATGACGTAACAACCTCGGCCTCAACGTCTTAAAGAATGTGAAGACTCGCGCAAGAAGCAACGTCTTATGCCGGTAATCTGACCTAGTTTCGAATGAGGTGTAACAGAAGTGTTAGTCACCACCATCGAACCCAGAAAATACACACACAGCTTGCTACCGTCGGTAATAAGATGCAAGTGTACAGTCAGTACATACAGCTGCGGTCAATACCCACAGCACAGTGTACAAACGATACAGCGATGGACATCTCAGGTCCAGCTAAAGATAACAATGTATCATGTTTCATAACTGTCAGAATGTTAACTTTTTCAGATGGCCGCACGTGGCTTGGGGGTCAGACTTGAGGTGAACTCCCCTCTCATCAACTTGATAATTTATGTCCGTAGTAGTCCTGGTAGCGAGAGTGGTAGCAACCAAAGTACAATGAGGTATGAGGCATCATCCAGTACATTAAGGTCTTTACTTGATGTAAAAACAGAGGGCTGCATGATGAAAACTCCAGCCAGCTGGTCATCATAGATTGGATATTTCGGCATATTCAGTCACAAGTATCTGCCAGGGCCCAATACATAGAATAAGCAAGGTCAATGCGGGTCATTGAGCTCCACTGGCAGAAATCATCATAGATTTTTCACTAGGACACTCCACAAACTATCGGGCGGGAACAAAAAGTGGATCTCAATATATTTCAATGGTTTCAGGACATTTCCCCAACTTTGGAGTTTTTGGTTACGGTTTTCGGAGCGTTCCCATGCCGATGGTACAAGGTAAGATTCATGCATTCGGAGCATCAATTTTGAAGAGGTGGGAGTTTTGGTGCAGTCCTCATGGAAGTTCCTGTGTTATTAGCCACAAAATCTGCGAACCACAGGCCTACCGTAACCACTCGTAAATGAATTGAAAATCATGCCGAAATGTTAGCCAGCTTTTGTTATGTTAAACCATATTTCAGTGCCTATTTATACCACAATGTCAGTCTTAAATCTATCCAAAATGCCAAGGTTGTGCATTCAGGTTGTGCTTAGTGAAGAACAAAAACATCGTTTTTAGGTCAATTGACAACTGCGATGTAAGTCTATGCTATTTTCATCACAAGCACTTGGTGTTTACACTGAAGCAACTTTATTTGCACTCTTGTATGAGCAATAAAATAAATAAACCTGAAAATTGCTACATTTAATGTTAACAAGTACATGATTCCCTTTTCAACTGCATTCGGTATGTATAAACATGTATGTCATGTGCGTGTGTACAAGTTTATACTATATAGTGTATTATACAACACCTAATTGTATTCTGGTCATTTGATTGGTCAACTGCTTGTTGATTGCATGCAAAATCCGCTCTATTCCACTCTATGAAATAGAACCATGGGTTATACTTTTTTGGTAGCACTTTCTTCAATGGTAAGAGAGCAGAGAAACCTGTCTGTTCAAAACAATCTGTTGCATGAGTGCATTTTACCCATCTTAATATAATATGTTGTATAAAACAAAAATAATGAATGGTTTCCATTCGTGCAATAGTGCAAATATTTCATTCGTTGAAAGATGTAATTTGTTCCATTCAACGAGGCTGCGCCTCGTTGAATGGAACATTCCATCTTTCAACTCATCTACTCACAAAACAATGCATGTACATAGGAAGTAATGGTAGTTACATTGAGCATTGTTTTATCTCCAACACACATTATTACCAGTCTAATGTACATCAAGAAAAACTTTTTGGTTTAAAAATCCGAATAGATAAAAAACTAGTTTAGTTTACAGCGACTGTGGAGAGAGATTGTTATTGTTATAGAGTGACTAGGTCAATGAGCAGTTTGCCTGGTTTTGTTCCACAGCTTTTCTTTGAAATAATTTTATAAGTGGTTACTAGAGTGAAGACAAAAAAGGCTCTCATGAATAATATCTTATTAATAAATGTCACCAAATAAGGAAATGCAACTCGTTTCCTTAATGTTGCAAATTTTTGAGAAGTATCTACAATCTGGTAAAACTAAAATATCCGACCAATGCGACCATTCAAAAAGACAACCGGTCCCTAATATTCCTGAACACATTTACCTCAGTCCACCAGAAAACATGGCACCCTTAACGGAGGATATTTTTACGACGCTAACCAGTTACACATGTATTAGGGCTGTGTCATCGTGGTTAATTCACTAACCGGATAACTGGTACAGCCCTAACATGTATGCACGTGGGAGAAGTGGATCTTACACTTCATGTAAGATGGCTATCCGTGTTAGTTCGTAGCTCACTTTAAATTTCTTTAAAATTCAGAACACTATTTCTATTTTTTAAATCCTGGATTTCTCATGGATGAAAAACCCACCTTACCATGGCCATCCAGAGCTAGAACCCACATCCACCTCAGATGCTTGGCTTCATTGCTATTAACGCCACTCGACCATAACAAAATAACAACAAATTATTGTAGAAATCCTGAATTCAAGTTAGTCCATGTGTGGCAACCTGTTCTCATGAAACTGTCTGATACAGGTTCCTAGACTAAAATATACTGATACTTTTGTACAAACAAATCTACCATTTGACATTCTGATATAATGTGAATCCACAGGGAACAGGTGACACAAGAAAACAGACATTGTAGTGCAGTTTGTGGTGATCAATGGAATCAACATCTGAGACGTCCAGCAACATTATCCTGAAAAGATGAGAGGCACTGTTCGCATGCGCCATTGGTACAGTGTTTGACTTAATGACCGGCTTAAAAGGCTTTAGTCAGCAGGGCCAGTAACTTTTCAAATCCACTGGCCCTGTAGCATTTTTGCCATCCCATCATGATTCTCCATATATTTACTGTGAAATGAATACAAATGTACAGGTTTAGTATTTAACTTTCTTGGAAACTTTGAGAAGGGCAACGATATCCCGTATGCACCCTGCTGGAAAGGATAACACCCTCTTGTCTATGGATCAGAAAAGCAGATAATTCTAAGAATTTTGACAAGACTCTCTCCCGGACGTCCATGTCTGAGGATTTGGCTTGGTGTTCCATAGTTCTGGACCTCAAAAGGTCAGACTGTTTATTGGCTACATGCCAGGAGAATATGCCATTTGCAGTAAAATAAGAAACACTGATTTTTTGTCAGTTCAAATTATTTGCCCCCCTTTTTTTTAAATTTAACTTTATTTTTTTGCAAGATAAATGCAAGTGGGAATTTGATATCAACCATTAGAAGGTTTTTATGCACTGGCAGATTTAGCAAGTGGCTGAAATTGTGATATTTTAGGCCTAAGAACCAATCACCATGAAAGAAGTAAAAGGTATACAGTACCAATACTAACCAATAATTTGAGTATAATCCTTTACAAAATACAAATCAGAACAGTGGGCTCCATCATTTCATATTTTGACCTATCGTTGAAGTAGGCCTATACTACTTTACCATAACACAAGCCTGGGTGGGCCCATTCATACATGCTGGCAAATCTTGCACAAGTACTGTACTTGGAAAGAATCCATGACATGTTTTCACACAATTCATGCTTGCAAGTAAACTGCAATGGCTTATTCTTTGTCACAAACTGTGCATTCCACAATGCATTCGACAAGCATAGGCTATGCTTACAGTAACTGCTTCCTCTACAGCACAGAGAGCTGAACACCGTTCCAGTAACTGCAGCTAGCTTCATTCAAATTGATCCAGCGACAAAAATGTGTGCGAAAACAGTAAATTAAACAAACCATGGAACAGGTACAAAATAAGGTTTCAGTTCGCAACATTTTAAGCAGGACAGCCCTTGTCTGGAACCCCATTGAGGCCATTGCTTTCTATTGATCCCTGATATCATCCATGAACTTCAAAGAAATGGGTTCTCAAATTTGTCATTGTTATAGGCTACATACAGCTGCCTGGAACTGCTGCTGTGTAACTGTTACTAGTGTTAGCATTAGAGGGGAAAAAAAGAACATGGTGCATAGTATAGGCCTAACGTTAGCATGTGTGACTATTGCCCGCACAGCGGACGTGTATTACTCCTGCACCGGTGCTGTATCTGTAATACCACCTTGTATTACTGGAATATGTTACATATCCACACCTGCTACGAAGATTAGTGTGAGACTGCGACTATGAATAATGATCAACATCCATTCAAGGACTTGGCAAAGGCATAACTTAGGATAGATGATACGTTCTATACCTTAGGAAAATTCACGCTAGCCTAGCTAATCACTACTGAATATTTTCCTACCATGTCCTGATTTAGCATGGCCTCGGCCAAAGCAGTCACTAGGTTTGTGTGAGACTAACATTGTAACAAGTAACATGCTTAGGCTAGGCCATACTTTAGCTACTGTTGCCCAATGTTACTGACCGTTTTTTATTTTCTTTCAAGTCTCCAGCCAAAGCCTAAGGCATTTAATCATGAGGTAATTTTCTTGGTTTCATGCTTACAATCAACTGTGATAATCAAGAAATCGTTATGGAGATAGCCTACCCTAACCGTAGGCTATGATAACCAGCAAAGAAGGGTAACACCGAATTTGGAAACTTGGAAAGTACCCACGGTTTAAATCCCTAGCGTTCAGTACGCTCACATATGATAATCAAAAGAGTATATATACATTCAACACACGGCCACATGCATTACCGCTACGTTCTAATTGTTTGTAACTTACAACCATAGACAGAATGAGGCCGACTGGCGTCAAGGCAAATTTACAGTGATTTTCACGATAACCGTCGACTGGAAAAGTCATAAAATGAAACCTTCGGATATAGCTGCCGATTTTACCTTCTTCGGATAACGATTAGTCTTGAAAAAATATGTCCAAGGATGGACCACAGCATCAATTGGTCTTTTTGGCCTAGTTACATCATTGCCAGTAATGCATGCACGCTGATGTAGTAAGTGTAATAGGTTTGTATACTGGACGTGCGTTTAGTACAGCGATAGCACATGCTGATGTACCAGTGGTGCCATAGAAATACACACAGAGAAAGACACTAAGCTCAAAAACTGAATCCAGTATGGCGCGCCAATAAATCACGTGCATGTACTTCGTAACGTCAGCATACACATTGACAGAAACCAGTTTCAATCGACAGAAACAATGAAATAGCATCACTTTGAAGCGAAACCTTGAGTTCTTTGCCTTAATACAATCTCAAACTGACTAATGGCAGATAAAATACAATAAAACAATCGATATTAAATTCAGCAAAAGTCATAATATGACTTGGGAAGACACACAGAAGATGCCTGGAGATGGTGCTTCCCCGGACCCATCTTGATCAAATCATGAATACAAACTGAAACTTTTAGCTTGCTTTCTACGGGAATTTGCTACTTTTTACAACAGCGTGTTGATCTTATGAACGTTGTTGCCTCCCGAATTCACATTTGCCGATACCCCCCTCCCCCCTCCTCTCCCATCTCAAGACGATATATTAAAGGTGATCCTTGAACCTTCACTGGAGAAACTTGAAATCGTTCACACCAATTTATATCCTCGGAATATTCGTACTTGAATAAGAACACATGTTACATTTACAGCTCGCTTTCTTTCTTTTTAAGTTTCAACAAATTGCTTTCAATATACAAGTACAGTTGCAAGGCTTAAAGCGCCGAGCACGACCGTTGCACACGCATATGAGGCTATATAGCTCATATAGATTTCAAAATTGCCAGAGTATACCACTGAGTATACGTACGGTATACAAGTTAAAATTAATGCAGGACGAGTACAGCTAGGTAACTATTCTAAATACGAGTACCAAAAGTCTGCTAAATGCACCATATGTCCAATAATCAGTTTGAAACAGCCTTTTCATATGGATATAAAAGTATGAGCGCTTGACGGTCCGATCAGACATAACTATCTTTTCATTGACAAGTTTGCAATGAACATAAGTAAAACAGATTAAATTATAGAAAATCCATACTACAGTATGAAATTTTTCCCGAAAGGTATATGAAGAACTATATGGAGAACATGCAGGCTCCGGTTGTGCGACCTGATTAATTCACAATTCGTCTTTGAATACGTTTCTGTATATGCTGTCGTGTTGGAAGAATCATACCGTAAATAGTAATTACCGACTTTGCGATCCGCGTTAAAGTCATTTCCAACTTTGCAATCCGCGGTCCGCCTAACAGTTTTGAGATGTCGGTAAAAGTGACTCCATAGTTTTCCCTCTCGGGAAACCAAAAAGCACATGAAGAAACACTTATTGGGACATTGACTAATCATAGTGCAGAAAACTTATAAAAACAAAAACAAACAAACAAACAAATATATTGAAAGGAAGCAGAAGATGAAGGGGAGGCTGAACATGAAACCTACTGCCAGGCGCGTAGCCAGGAATTTGCCAAGGGAGGGGCGAAACTGTAGATTCGGCATTGCAAACTATCAGAGCCTTATATAGAGAGAGTTGCGACAACTGAAATTTGGGCGCCATTTTGGGGCCAAATGGGCAACATACAGTATGTGTGGGAATGGGCGTTCAGGTGGATAGGGGAATTTTTCGATGGCATTGTAGAAGTGTGAGCGGGATTCTGGGTTTTATTTTTGGCCTGATAATGTTGTGGTGCTTTTGGGCGCCGAGGCTGCGTAAGTAGGGCGTCGAGTGTCGAACGGGAGGGGGGGGGGAGGGATTGGCTGCGCTCAAGTTCAAGGGGATGAGGTTGGCACATTTGGAAGTCCAAATTCAACAGTTGATATTCTGGTACGGTAAAATTGTATTATGACTGGTTATATATCATATTGTAACACATATTGCACAGTTGCTGAATAATGTACATTCTTCCATTGTTGCCATAGTAACCAAACAAAGCCTGTGATTGGTCAAAATTGGGATTAACTGTAACTTGAGCTAGCAATGGCTGATGAAGTTGATATTTGGACATGTGACTGGTACTGACATGGTGCACAGAATCATGAAGCTAGGTCTTGAAAATTGGTTGCTATGGTAACTAAATGGACCAATCACATCAGGCTTGGGGCAATTACATCTGAATGTAATCGATTACGATTACTTGAGAATGTATGATTACGATTACGATTACAGCCTTAAGTTGAAGTAATCGATTACGATTACATTGTAATGTAATCGTGATTACAATCATGATTACATTGTGGTTACTTGCACAATCCTCTGCATATCTGTTTAATATAACTCTCTGCCGGGAAATAGGGCAATGAAATAGGGCAAGGGAAGGGCATTTACAGTATATACGGACAAAATTGTGGAAGTATATCTACAATTCCTACCAGGCATTACACATTTATGCCTTAACACGTTTAAGATGTGTAACCCATAAGTCCAGTAAAAAATACAATTTAAACAGACAAAGAGTAAACAGACAAATACTAAAGTAAAACAAATGAAGATTTTCATGCAACACTATATTTTGTAAACTAATCATTTCTGCATAGCAGCAAAACTAAAAACTGTTTTACATTATAACACCAAAATAAAACTAAACAGCTTTGAAATGGGGCATTCCACAGTACATGGGACATGGAAGGCCAAAATAAAAGTAAATTATTTTCATCAAAAAGTGGTCAACTCTGGTAAAGCAAATTCTGATCCACCAAAATACTTAATTTGCAGTGATTTTTTTTTGAACAGAATAATTCAGGTTATGTCCTCTTTTGCTTGGAACTGCCCGGTTGTAAGAATATGAATTAGGATCTGTATACCGTACCTATGTATGACATGGACAAACATGATTCCTGAGCCTAATTTGGCCTATGGTTTTCAGTTGACTCTGTTAGTTTTACCTGCTATCCTCTAACAGGACACAATGTTCTAGGAAATATTTTTACCTAGCCTACAGTGATATTTTAGTAACCTAATTTTTCAATATTATTTCATAAAAGATAGTGAGTTCTGGACCAGTTCAATTCAAATCATCAAGTGCAAAGCAGAATGATTAATCATTTCAATGGTCTGCCAGATCGCCACCCAAATATTCATAAATAATAATCCGAACAAGCTCAATGGAGCCAATGGACTCAATGGAGCCAAGCAGTTTTTCATTAGGGGGCTAGGCTAGCCCTTGGTGATTTGTATTGCACACTGTGCTTCGTAGATCCCCGATTTGTCTTGCCACGCTGGAGCCTTCAATTTAAGGAATATACCCACTAAACTTTGCAGAGATATTTTTATGCACCTTATAACAGATCTCAACCCAACATCGCAACTTTCTTGATCAGAACTTGTTAAAAATAGACCATTTTCATGCCTGAAATTTATGCTCTGTTTTCTGTGATGTTAACTATGCGTGTATGTACACTGCACAGTGCACCATACATAGCTGTAAGGACTGTGTGGTGTAACCCACAGTCCTGGTTATCAGGGATGAAAGTGCAGCCAAAAAAAACCCCGGAAAACTATTCGGAGAAACCGGGGGAATATCGTCCTAACGCATCCTACTCCTAGCTCTGAATACTTACGCACTATCGTTATGTTAGGCTAGCTCAAAAGTATTAGCGCTCTAACACATCATGCCCCTAGTTCTGACTACTTACACACTATCGTTATGTTAGGCTAGCTCCAAGTAACGAATACGTCGCAGCGAAATCCGGAATAAAAAACAGTCTCACATTTGAAAGCGATCACGAATATCGACTATCATATGCGTATCCCGTAGATTTAGCGGCTCACAAATATCACAAGCGTTATTTCCGAAACTTATGTCGAGCACCAGCAGTTACGAATCAACGTGAATTAGGCAAGGTTTTTCAACGACAGAAATGAGCTATGGCGATTTGAAGTTCGCACGTACGCAACGATGTTCACATGGCACACACAATGTTGTACAGTGCAATGCGATGTGTAACAGGAAATGGTATTTTGGTTGATCGATGAGTGAAAATTGAAGTTAGCTTGCTGCAACGGGCCAGGCATTTTTGCCGCGTTGTGTATTTGATATTTGTACAATTTTGTGGAACTTTATTGGAATTAAAAAAAAAACCGGATTTCCGTAAAAATACGGAAGACTTACATCCCTGTGGTTATGGACTAGGCTAGGCCTAGTGTTACGAATCTTAGTTCATTGTACTAGGCCTAGGTGAAGTACTCACATCACAAAGTTTGTGATTGGAGTTCGCCTTCCAGTGAAGCCTGTTTACTTTTGCCTCCCATGTTTTCCTCCTATCTAGGTTTGTTGGGAATCTGAAAAGTTTAGAACCATTTTCGGGACGATTTGAACAGCCCCACGCTGAACAGCCAGGCATTTTGTGATGGCAGCGCAGATGTTGACTGCTCGAACGTACGTTGTCGATCATACGGCCAGAATTAGTTGGCCCCAAAATGGTGCCATGAGGTCACGTGATCGAAAATTCCGGGACCCGAGTTGTCGCAACTCTCTCTATATAAGGCTCTGCAAACTATCTAAGCGTAGCGCCACCATGATTGGTGCGAAGCGTACAAGAAAATTTTGGCTGAAAATGCCTCCCAGATCGCTGGAAATGGCACTTCCCAGGCCTTGTAAGTTGCATCTTAGCATTTACTCTTTTGAAAATACTATAGCGATATCATAAAAACAATAAAAATAAAATAAAAAATATGCTCAAGGGGGGGGGGGCGGCTGCCCCTTCGCCCCCTTGGCTACGCGCCTGCCTATACTGCAGGAGATCAACTGTGCAGAGCAGAAAAGCAGGCTGTAAGCTAAGACAGTATTTTTGCTTTTATAGTTGGAATCCATGATTAACAATGATACGAAAATGGGTGTTCCACATGTTGACACGTATGGTCATCAGAGTTGACCCCAAATGTTAGCACTCTAAAATTCGGAGTTTTTAAAAGTACTTCTTAATGAGCCTCTGATCCTCCACACCCTCCCCAACCATTGTGGATTGTTAAAATAGACAATTATTTATATCTCAGTGTGGGTATAGGCTTTGAGTGCGGTTAAACTGTTTGTTGAAATGTGAACATTTATATACGTCATGACTTCTGTCAGGCTCTATATCACAATTAACTTACTTGTTCACCCAGAACCAGGGTTCAAGCACAGATACGTTTTGCTGTGACAACTTTATTAATCCTTTTATGTAAACTATATCTTATACTTGTACTTTTTAAGAACATTCTCTCTATAGTCCCGTGTAAAGCGCTTGAGATATTCTTTCACGTAAAGCGCTATATAAATGTATTATTATTATTACTTTAATTACCTCGAAGAGGGACTTTATCCATGCTCGCCCCAACAATGCCAAGAGGGTTATCCCCCCCCCCTCTCCCCAGTGACAGACAGAATATGAACAAAATCATATTGAATGCTACACTATATATAGCATGTACGGTGCAACTGAAACATAATTAAAACTTCTTGGAGTTGAAAATGTTATCGACTTTCAATGATCAAACCCCGTTATTTAATTACGTATACGCAATGCAATGATGCTCTTGTTCATGGCTTCTTCTTTAAATTAGTACAATAATTGGAGGTGAAAATTATTTTCTCACCTTCCATTCTTGCTATAAAGGATTTTCTCTTGAGTGCGTTCTGCTACGTAACCGCTTCAAGTATGTTGGTACAGCACATAGAGCTCTATATATTATTAAAACAGCCATGTAATCCTTCTCTTAGAGTTTATTTCTATGGCAATCAGACGCAACACGCTATTCCTTCGCGGGAGATAGGTGACCACAATCTCAGAGATATGACGTCATGGGCTTTCTTCCAGTTCATCTGCACTTTGTGACAGCCCAATGCTGCATGCCCTTTGGACATCGTCGTCGTCGTCGTCGTCCTATGAGTCATGACTGACCCTTTGTGACCCTATTGATGATGACGTTCCAACCACTTCTATCCTGGGCATATCGGTGAGCTGCGCAGATGTTCATGCCGGTGATCTCTTTTATCCCGTCAGCCCATCATCGAACTTTTGGCCTACCACGTTTTCGTTGACCCTCAACATGACCTTGGGTAATGATCTTCTCCAAGTTGGACATAGGTAGCATTAAATCTTATGACGAACAATGTTGGGGAGGGGAGGGGGAAGCTATTGAAAGAGTGAGTGGTGTTCGCGTGTCATGTGCGTGAGTTGGGGGCGGAAAGAGGGCTGGCTTTGGCCGCAATCCATGGTGTTTGCATGGAGGTGCTATATTAATACTTCTTAGACGTGCGAGCGATACTCGGTAGTAAACCCATAGGAGGATCAAAGGGAAATATCCCCCTTCACTCTTATCATCGTATTGCTTACAAAGCAAACATGATATACTGCCACGTGAATATTCTGGCATTCATAGGAATACTGTCCTCAACACGAGCAAGGTAATTATAATGCAATTTAATAGCTTTATCACTACAAATTGATAATCCTAAATTAAGTCGTAACAACTGAGTAGAGATGGGTCTTTCGATATAGGCCAATTCAACTGCTATATGGGCAAACAAAGTAGTGAGATCTTTGTGCCAGTTTGACTGTTCGAATGGATTGTAGCAAACGGTTTGTAACCTTACAAAAGAAAATAAAACCCATGTTCGCCCAGACAAAAGATCTGAAGTTTCAAACGACGCCGTAAATTCCAAAACGACAAATCCTCAAACGTCATGCATGGACGCTGAAACGAAGCTATGAAGTTCATATATCTCATAATCCGACGAAATTTGTTTTGGGGGTCGATATTATTCAAAAAGTTGAACATTGATAAAAACATTAATAACATTTTGAGATACAACACTCCAAAGTTTCGTTACAACACGTTCGAAGTTTGAGATAAAACACCTCAATGTTGTGATATTACCTCATTTCTTTCGTTGTAAAAATTTGGCAATCAATTTCGAGATAAGAGTCGCAATTTTGAAATAAAACTAGTGAAATTTCGAGGTGAAAATTCAAGATATGCGAGATAAAACGTCGAAATTTCTTAGATTAAACGACTCGTAGTGTTGAGATAAAAAAACGTGGAGCATTAGAGGTAAAAGGTCGAATTCATGTGAAAGTTGTGTGAAAAAGAAGTTTCCCCGACTGATGAATGTATAAATGGTCGGTGGTGGAATGGGCCAGAGGCGAATGAAGGATTTTAAAACGGAGGTGGACTGTATTGGGGCTTCTGAAATCAATTGCTTTGGAAGTGGGTGGGGCGACGGGTAGTCCTCCCCGGAAAAAGTAACTTTGAATAGTGAAATAATGTATTCTGGGACATATTTAGATTACAAGTTAGCTCAAAATGCATGATTGTGCAATTAAATAATAGAAAACTCCGAAACTTCCCCGAGTGATTTAGGTAGTGAGGCCTGGACCTCCGGGGACGGCCAGATACGAATGAAGTATTTGAGGACGGGTGCTGCCATGGTGTCATTGAAGCCACCCTTCCATGAATTAGGGTTGGAGTCCTCCCCCAGAAAAAACTCAGACAAAATGATAAGACTATAATCTAGTTAAAAATCAAAATTTCGCACGACTGATTAAGTTAAAGGCATGAACCGTTATAGGAGAGCCAGAGGCGAATGAAAGATGTCATATAGTTGAGGGAGTGCTGCCCTGGGGTCACTGTAAGCCATCTCCTATGTAGGGAAATTTGGGGTTCTTCCCCATGCAACAACAACAAAAAAGATGTCAAATGGTACATTCTGAGTCATATTTAGATTTTAAATCAAGCCTACATAAGAAGCTATAATAACTTCATGTAAGGTTGAATAAAAAAGGGGAAGTGGTGGGCACGATACAGGAATGGCCGAACTCTTCCCCGGCTCCCTGGTATCCCCTTTGCGCACGCCCCTGGTAGGGAATCTGTGAAATGCAAGAGATCATTGCAGGCGTCATGGATGATATAACAATCGTTTGTGCGTGTTTATGTTGAAGTATAATGCGGCTGCAAGTTGTTAATAAGTGTCTTAGTATATTAATTTGTTTGGCACCGATGGCCGTCCATGTAAACATTGGTAACTGAACTCTCTGTCTTTCAAGTTTCAGACATCATTGACTGATGGTCCAAATTCAGTGAATTCAGTATAGAATAATGACATCATGGGAAAGCGGGATACAAGAGTCGTAAGTGAATCAAAATAACCACTGTAGGCATTGTCTACTGTTGGGACCAAAATGACATTCATTGGCACAACCACTGACGCCGTTTTTAGGCAAGGCCCAACTGAGTAACTGAGCCTAGGCAAAGGCTCCGTTATCATTTTGCACTTCAAACGTTAGGCTAGTAGCGCCAGTACTAACTTAACGTTAGATTAGGTCTAGACTAAAGTAGGCCAATTGCTACTCGGTTGTATTGTACTAGCAATGTATGCGGTGAATTCGCCATAGCAAGGGCACTAATTTCCTTTTAAAGGATAGTGATAATGACAATCTCGCTGATTTTGCTCAGTGGTTTAGTTATATCCATCAGCTACGTGATTTCATCGACAGTTTTACTAGATTCCTCTTGAATAAGGCCTAGAACTTAGAAGAAAGAATACTTGTGCAGGAAGCTGGTCACATCGCCCAACAACTATTTGGCCCAACTGCCATTTCGCCCAACCAGCCTGGTCATTTCGCCCAACCAGCCTGGTCATTTCGCCCAACCAGCCTGGTCATTTCACCCAACCTTGATTAAATATTATACTTCAAAATGAAACGTTTGGGAATTGTTAACGTTACGGGATACGAACCGAATATTAAGGAAACTTGAAGTCCTTTAGTTTGTATAACTTTAGTAAGGAAACATTCGAAAATTGTTAACGTTACGGGATACGAACCGAATATTAAGGAAACTTGAGGATGGATCAGTGTTTTAGGGGTTAGGTTTGATAGGAAACGTTTGGGAATTGTTAACGTTACGGGATAACGGTGATATTATTCCACACCGATTCCCCTTTGTTTGTATAATAATATAACTTCCATTGTATGCGTAACTGCCTAAAGTAGTGTAATACTAAAACCCAAAATAAATCTAATTTAACTAGGGAAATAGAAAGGTGATAATATTCCACACCGATTCCCTTTGTCTGTATAATAATGTAACTTCCATTGTATGCGTAACCGCCTAAAGTAGTGTAATCCTCCCATTATACCCAAAATAACTGCTCAGACCCCGATCGATATCGAGCGGACCTCACTTTATTGACCTACCACGAAGTAATATCACCCAAACTAAATCAAATTGAACTAGTAAAATAGAAATAGTAATATTATTCTGACTGAATATCAGTAAAAAAATGGTTGGATGAAATGACCAACAAGGGTGGGCGAAATGACCATGCTGGTTGGGCAAAATGACCAGGCTGGTTGGGCGAAATGACCAGGCTGGTTGGGCGAAATGGCAGTTGGGCGAAATGGTTGTTAGGTGAATTGACCAGAAAGCCTTGTGCACACCTGCGTTGAAGTTACTGCATAAGTCGACGGAAACAGTGATATCACCCATGAATGTGTTTCAAAAAAAGAAATTGATATTTCCTTGTTTCACTGTGGCATTTTGGGCTGTTATCGTTAAGGGTTTTAGATTAGCATTATGATTGAAGCGACTGGTGGTTAGAAATACAATGAAAGAGATCTAAATTTACAGGTCTTTGGCCTTCAAACTTGCATAAAAAACATTTAAAAGAGCATATTTCATTTAAGTATCACCTCAAAGTGATGCTGCATCCAATTAATTGTGATCCTTCGCTACTCCAAACATGGACCAAACCTGTTTTGTGGGAAAACTGGCTCAAATTTTACAAATTTACCAAAAAGGATGAACATTTTTGTCAGCTAATTATCCAACAATAACTTAGGACTATAGTGTAAGTCTAGTCTAAGTATTACTCATTGTATTAATATGCCTTGCATTTGCCATGATTGATTTGTTTTGTGAACATCTAATACACCAACTAACGTAACTCGTTAGTAATACACTAATAGTATTACAGGCTGCAAATAATATACCTGGATGATACCTAGGATGATTTGCCCACATTAGGCTAGCTAGCTCGTTTTAAGTGTTAATGAAAGCTTCAATACGCGTAATGAATAATTGTATACGTCTATTAAGAGCTTATTTTTGGTCTCTTTGGATGTTTTGATGAGCAGTTCTTGTTACATGTAATGTAATGATAACTGCTAAAATGCATGACTCAGTTACATCTAGTACTGTATAGGCCTACTGTAGCAAGCCAATGTACATATAAAAAGATCAACACAGGTGGTTTGTTATTGTCTGACATCACTTGATAGAGATGATATGATTGGTTGATTTTGAAATATGAATAAGACAGGTGTGGTGTGCATGCATCATGATTGTTTGGGCCAACGAAATTGTCAATTTTTACAAAAAGGTTAATTAGGGTTCGTCGAGTAAACATTCTATCACAGTAGCCTCGCTTTCATCAATGGTTAGTTGCTGATGTAAATGAATGTAAGTGGAAATGAAACGCTAAAAATTCCAGATAAACGCAATATGGACCTTAAATCTCTTAGCATCGCAAGTTACTGTATAACATCCTGCTTGTAGACCTAAGCTTCATAGGGCTACAGAGTCAAGATGGATAATGCAGGGCTCCTCTAAAGTTCTAATGGTGGTAGAGCTTTATGCATGGCACGCTATTCACCCAATTACCAATCTTTTAATCACAAGAAATAGTTACTGTAGACAGTTTCTTGGTTTACATGTGACATTGAACATTTGTTTAATTGTTTAGGCATTTGATCATTAGTAACTTTTACTGTTTGCATTCCCAAATATCAAATATTGATCCATTTTCTTCCCAAAAGGTTGTGATCAAAATTATAGGTAGTAGGCCTAAGCATCATATATTTTGTTTTGTAATAAGCATATTACATTTGACTGAAAAAGAATTCAACAGTCTGACTCCACGAATGAAGTTTGTAGGATCCTTAGAAATACCAAAATTGTGCAACGTTCATATTGCTCAGGAAACATATTCTGTATGGAAAAGAAATTCCTCAGTAAGTTTTCAGCTAGTTCAATCCTGTTTTAGGATAGTACATCCTAACATGTTTACAGTGTACCTAGGCCTAAATGCTATGTTGAAAGTTCTTCATTAACCCTGGATGGCGGAGTTCTTTGTTAGGCATATGCATTTCAAAGTTGTGTAAATGTGCAAACCAATTTATATACAGTGTACTACATCCATATCATTCCTTTCTGTACTTCATCAGGCATTTGTGAACCCAATAGCTGCAGCTAGGGCAAGTGGTCCTAGGGAGCCAAGTGGCCCGACCATTCTGGATTACCTTAATCACCCTGGAAGGCGGAGTTCTTTGTTAGGCATATGCATTTCAAAGTTGTGTAAATGTGCAAACCAATTTATATCCAGTGTACTATATCCATATCATTCCTTTTTGTACTTCATCAGGCATTTGTAAACCCAATAGCTGCAGCTAGGGCAAGTGGTCCTAGGGAGCCAAGTGGCCCGACCATTCTGGATTACCTTAATCGGCCTGGAAGGCCGAGTTGGTAAGTTACAGACTTTGAATGAATTCCATTAAATGGCCATTGATTAGCCCATCAGAGGAGCTTTTTGAGTTTATTCGAAGCTTTTTGTAAACACATTCATGAGCATTTCTTGTATAGGATTGCAAATTAACCAAAATAAGACATCCTTCTACTTTTAATCTTTCCTTCAAGTGAATGGCGTGTTGAATGAGTTATTAATGAATTTGAAAAAATCCTCAACATTTCGTTGGTCGTAGACTTTTCATAGTCAATTTGTTTGCAGTAAATCACATATATTAAACAAAATTTCAAAATTTTGGATGTTAGCTTCACTTCTTGAAATAAAACTTAACTTAAAACAAACTAACAAGTTACTTTTCTATGGGATTTACTTTGGATTAGCATTGCAATACAACAGTTACAATTCCAAACGTTGCTTAACTTGGGTTACTGCAGGAAATCAATCAGAAGTTAATCTATCTGACACTGTGTAGCAGTCTTATGCGTATTGTTACACAAAATAAGCAAATTGCTATGTGGGTAAAAAAGATCTGTACATAACACTTTGTGATTGCCTAACCGGATTATTTTGTACGCTAAACGAAGGTACTGTAGGTATATATGTATTCACTGGTGTACTTAAGAGACTTTTTGTTAACTTTTTTACAAGGTTCATTAATTGTAATAAGCAGCCAGTTCAAATGAAAATATCAGCTTTTGTGGAAACATATGGGTTGGGTTAACTGTGAGTCATCCTGGGGTACTGTATGTGATCCTTATAGTGTTAACCCTGCAAGCTTTACTGTACCTTATGTCTGTGTTGAAAACAAGTTTTGTCTCTGCGAGCAGAAATCATGGTACAGGATTCGATGTCAATCTGAAGTTCTAGCCAAGACATTTATGTGGGGATGATGTACAGTACTGTACATTGAGCTTGCTCTGAAAAAAAAAAAAACTTAAAAAAGAGTATGCATCAGTCTGATCAGGTACCCCAAGGTCAAGAAAACAACTAGGGAACCTACAGTACTTAAAATAATTTTACGTATTTATACTTAATTATACTTAAAGGCATTGAAGAGTTAACTTTCCATTGCTTGCATGTGAAATTTCCTGCTTGTCGCTACAAAATGCAGACAATAATGAAACGTGATACCTTGTTATCTTTAGCTGGACCTAAGATGTCCATCGCTGTATCGTGTGTACACTGTGCTGTGGGTATTGACCACAGCTGAATGTACTGACTGTAGGTAGCCCGCTGTATGCGTATTTTCTGGGATCGTAGGTGGTGTCTAACACTTCTGTTACACCTCATTCGAAACTAGGTCAGATTACCTGCATTAGAAGTTTGTTTTTGCGCGAGTCTTCACACCCTTTAAAATACTTATACGTTAACTTAGACAGGTCATACAGTACTCGGTCAACTAACTGTCAACTTATTTTGTTTTAGGGAAGAATACCAAGAGCAGCTGAGGAAAAGTAAAGAGAAATCAAGTACAATGGCACAGTGGGAAGAGAAGATGAACGAGGTAAGGTTTCCCGGTAGACTCAAAGAATGATGAGTAGTATTTCTGGTGATTAACTTACATCTTCAGTGGACAGTAACAACACCGAAACCTACGGTACCTTAAAGTTTCAAATATAAGTGTATGGGTTCAACAGTTCTCTCTGAGTAATACTTTTCAAGTATCATTTTCTAATTGGGCAGGACAGGGGAAGGGGGAAGGAAGGCATTTAAGTGTAAGGGATGGGTGTTGCTCTGGGGGGCGACGGGTAGGACTGACTTCTATATGTAAATTCCTTTCTTACATTCTGTAATGTCAGTTACGGTACAGTACTACAAGCCCCGAAAAAATGTTTCTTTTGTACTCCTGCCAGGGACGTAGCCAGGGGGGGAGCAGGGGGAGCGACCGCTCCCCCCCTTTCAGTGTCGAAAAAAATGTTTAAAAACCGTCCTTTTTTTTTGCATGGTATTTTGTCAGTGCTCTTTTGATCTTGAATACTCGTCAGCTCCGTTAACTCGATTATAATCGTAGTAACATTCACGCCTACTGATTCAACTACTTACTAAGTTTGGCATATGCAATTAGCTAAATTTAGCCTATAGCCTATTACAAGCCTACAGTTGGCCACTGCGTAATAAAATACTGTACATATTGCCTACCTAACCTCACTCTATGGAATGTCACGAACCGTATGCACAACAACGTCGACAACGTTCGTTCTTATCCTTTTTATGATTCGTCCTAAGTTGTTGCACGAACAGCATGTTATGAAGCTAAGCTACTGTAGCAATCGTACGTGATATGCACTTCCTATAAATAATTATTACACTGCTAATACACTGCAATAACGATATTTGTTTTCAGGCCACTGCATATCTGGCTATATTACAAAATATGAAAGTTTATATTGTCCATCAGTTAAGTTCCTCAAATGTATTAAAGTCCAGACATTGGACAATAAACAAGAATCATCCTACTGGAAAAATTGTAAAAGAGCACTATGTTTGTCTTCTGATATATTATGTAAAAGAACATGTGAAAGAATTCAAACAGGAAACAAAATCTGCTGATGATATCATATCATATGATCAGGGGCATAGCCAGTATGTAGCACTGTAGGCCCGGGCCTACACTTTTTTTGGGCCAAGTTATCTTTTTTTTTTAAACACCCATAATTCAAATCCATAGGCTTGCTGGACGAGTTTAAGAGTCTAGACAGGAAAAACTATTGAAATTAACGTAGCAAGAATATGGCTAAATTAGGTGACCTATTCTTCTGTCATCTAGGCTGTCATTTCTATTGCGTGCCATTTCATTCAACACTCTACCCGCCGAAAAAGACTAGGATCCGATCTTGTCAGTTTTTTTTACATCTAGTTAAGAACCCGTTAACGCAGATAATATTTCAGTTGAGAAAACAGTTGAGAAATTTGCATCAGATGGCAATCGTCGGATAGCTCTCGCCTTCTCTTATAAGCCAACTTAAACATTTACTAGCTACAGTTGTATCAAAGACAATTACTGGCTAAAGTTGTATCAAATACATTTCTGGCCTATCTTTGTATTTACAAGTATCAGAAGTTGAAAAGTAAGACTACTCTGTACATGTACCTTGCTAATTTTAAATACATTATGTAGTATTGAATTACGTACTATTTTAACTCGTTTGTTTTTGGGGTTTAAAAGTTAGCAAGAGGCCCGGGAACCAGAATGAACACTCGGGAAGGGCTGTTTCCGGCCATCTGGGGGGTTTGTAAAACCAAAAATTTTCTTGTACAACCGATGGTGGCGCTCCGCTCAGATAGTCGTGCCTACGACTTTGAAAATCCATATCAATCGCAAAAAGTGCTCCCCCCCTTTCAAATTCCTGGCTACGTCGCTGACTCCTGCTTTTCATGCTGATGTTATACTCTGTTATTTACTCTTGTCCCTTTGTTCACTTATAAATATGATAAATAAGTAACCGGAACATACTCTTTAAAGAACCAGATTGTTACCGTATTCCAGTGATGTAAACTGTCAACTCTTATGAAATTTAAAAAAAAGAAAATTTTCTGATGAATACCAATTATGGCTTCAAAAAACCGGGAAAACTGAAAAGGTTTGTGCAGGTAAAAACTAACTTTGACTGATGAAGGAGGACCGTATTTATTAGCATCCTGGCGAAGTCCGCATTCGATTCCTATGTATCGTTACCAATGTAGTCAGGTTGGCGTGTGTGTGTTATTAGAGATCAAGGTTCGTTTGGTTTTGTTAAAATTCTTAATAAGTATAGTAAGGATAATTCTGTGAGTTCTGTAAAAAAAGCCAACTCTTGCTCATATCCGTCACCTGGTCCTGAACAGATTCTCAAAAGGACCAACGGTTGATTTGTGATATTTTTGGCAATAATATCATGTGTGTACATCGGGCCACATAACAATTTTAGGACAGTGCTGCTCCCTTGTAAATATTCCTTACAAGCAAGGAACCATAGTGCCCTTGGGCTCTTGTTAGATAATAACATCTGAAGTTGATGTGCTTGCACCAAAGTGTTATTCTTTCAGTAAGTTGACTAGAACAAGCTGTAATTATTTTAAACTATGAATTTCTCCAAACATGTTGGACGGAATTTGCATTCAAATTTCACGAAGATGCTGAGCCTACACGTTCTTCTCTCGTTAGTCAAGAATAAATTCTCATCTGTACTAGCTCTGTCCTTTTAAAGAGATATTTTATATTTCTGAAGGAGTGGTTTAGGAGGTGTTCTCTCCATCACTGTAATCCGAGTCCGTTGACTTCTTGCGAAAAACGACCTTCCTTCTTTTTAATTTTGTCAGCAATTTCGTGACGATCTGAAGAAGAATCGAGAAAGTCTCCTCAAGTCTGCATCGAAGTCCAAGAAATCTTCTAAAGAGGTAAGCGATTTAAAACCTTGTACTTAGCATAAATGTCGTTAAGCAGGGACAAATCCTGTAATGGTTTTCAAGGTGCGCATAGTGGTAAATTGCACACTAATTAAGCACTAATTTATGCACTGTTTGTTACCATGTGTGCATTTTGTTTGATTGATTCCAAACATCTCATCAAGTTTGAAGTTTTCCTTCTTTTTTTTTCTTCTTAGTGGATGATAGAGGAAAGAATTGAGTTTGGAAATGAACTTTTTTTATGATCATTTTCAATGGTTTTTGTGCTACTTTTGGTCATCCAAAATCTGGACCATTTTACCTGACCTTATTGTCAGTTCTGCTTTTTTTTCTATCAGTACTCAATATTATTTTGCTTTCTTTTCATAGAAAAAGAAGAAAAGTAAGACAAAGAAAAGGTCAAGGGTGAGTTCTTTCATAATTAATCGAAATATTCTATTTGATATGCAAATTTTTGTCCATTGTGATGCTATCTAGTAAACATAGAACAGTACTTAAATGTTGGGAAAAAACACTTGGAAATAAAGTCATCTTTCTTCTAACTTGTTGACATTAGTTTTGGTGTCGGCAGTTTGTGCAGCCTGTGAGAAGATGTTCAAGTATGGCTCTATTTCTAGCCTTTGAACAGCCATCCCTGATGAATTCATGATCAACTGTATTTTAACACTCTGTGCGCAGTTGTTAAAGAGAGGATGATGACATTGTTTCAAGCTAAAAGAGGATGTGTTTTTTTTGTGATTAATCATTGGATAAGCAAGATAAAGATGATTGAGTTATATCAAATATAGTAGGTTCTAAGGCAGGGTTGTCCAACCTTTTGCAGAGGAGGGCCAAATGGAATGATTATGATGAAAGAGGGGGCCGCATGAACCCTACGCTCGATTTTTCGATTTTTTGCCCGAAGCCAAGGCAACAAAATGTGAGCACTGCGCGCGGAGCGCACTGATTCATTTTCCTTCCTGATAAAACATATGAATAAAGTCCAGCCGCCCTCCCCCCCCCTCCGCTGATAGTGTCACACAAACTGACCTGTACGCAGTTTGTTGGACCCAGAAGGCTCGAATGATTGATTATATAGCTTATCAATAAATCTGCTCACTAAAATTTCGCACCGTAGAGCATCTCTGGCGGGCCGGACACAACCCTGCGGCGGGCCGGACTGTGGCCCGCGGGCCATAGGTTGGACAACCCTGTTCTAAGGCTTATAGTCTAGGGTCTGAGGTAGACTACTGATACAATAGATCAGATTTCTTATTTTACCATCAAAGAAATGCAATACAATGTTTGGCATAGATTTGTACACAACTTGCATGACAGTTTAGTCAGGCAGAATGAACTAGGAGATGAAAAGTCTGGTAAACATGTATAGCCTTGTTTCAAATTGGTGTTTTAACAAATGTTGCATTTCGATTAAAAGAACCCTCTACTAATGTAAATTGTTTTTCTTCTCCCGTCTCTCTTCGATTCTAAGTCGCCTTCTTCATCATCTACATCATCCTCATCTTCCTCTGACAGTGAATCAAAAGATGAAAGGGTAAGTTCAAGAAAAACTTGAGAGGAAAAATCAGAAATAAGTAAACCGTAAAATAAATAAACAAAAAAGACAATATTACAAAAGTTTGAGAGTATGGTGAGAATTTATTATCATCATAAAAGTTTGACAACTTTTATCAAACTTACACGTACCTCAAATGGATTATTATCCAGTTGCTAACATTAAGATGAAATGGGCAAATAATGCACACATTAACACCGGTTGTACCCCAGTTCCCCCCCCCCCCCCTTGTACCCCATTTACACCATTGTACCACCCCACTTCTATAGAACATGGAAAATTTGTTCTTTGGGTAATATTTTTACTATTGAGAACCAAATTTAGTTCCAATCATGCTTACAGTAAGCTTTTTTTCACAATTTTAGTCTGGACATGGCCAATAAAGTTCAATCCTAGTTGAAACATAAGAAACTTGTCCATTGAAATATCACAAGGTAGATGGATGCCCATCCCTCTCCCTCCCTCTCCCCCTCTGTCTCTCTTAATTTATGAGTTATTGGTATGAATTAATAAGGGTTAACAAGAGGTGAAGGAAGTTTCCCTATCAATTGCACAGGTCTGTACTGGAAGTGCTTCAGAGTGTTCGTACACAGAAACATGTCGCCCGAATTAGAAGACTAAAAGTCCATCTGGTTATGAAGTAAAGTAGAAATGGTTAAAGTCTATTTCAAGGTTAAATCGTTTGTTTTTTGTTCGATCCAGGAGAGGAAGAGAAGAAAGAAAAGCAAGAAGAAAAGACGTCATTCAAGTTCTTCCGACGATAACTCTGAAGCTGAAGATCATAAATATATCGTAAGTTTTGCCAAATCATCGGATAGATCTGTTAATGTGCCCTCCTTGCCCCACTCATCGTTGCTTACATTTAGTATTCCCAGCCTCAGACAGGGTTGCCCTAGGTATTTATCTTGGCCAGTTTTAGTCTTGTATGCATACGTTTTAGTCCCCCCACCCCTCCCTCCAGTCTCATTTATGGTTGTTTAGCTTTGCCCAGCCTCACTCTGTAAGCTTATTTTAGCCGGTCTCACTCAAGGTTCTTTATGCTTAGTATTTGTGTCTTGTATCAATCGTGGCCGCTATGGTGCTGCACTTTGCTTCAGTTGTAGTCTGCCTGGTCTGGTGGTTGCATTGGGGAGTAGATTCAGGCGCGTGGCCAATGGGGGGGGGTGAAGGGGGTGACCCCCTCCCACCCTTGAGCATATATTTGGATTTTTTTCATGATATCACTAGTAATTTCAAAATAGAAGATGCAACTTACAAGGTCTGGGAAGTGCCATTTCCAGCAATCTGGGAGGCATTTTCGGCAAAAATTTTCTTTTACGCTTCGTGCCAACCCATGGTGGTGCTTTGCTTAGATAGTTTGACTATTTTTTTTTATGTCACAAGTTTGAAGATGAGTGTAATGACTGTATGGTATTATAGAATTGAGTTGTCATGTTCTAAGAAATGAGATGGATGTAAAAATGTCAAACATTCAAAAAGAGAGGCATCACTGTTGTAACTTTCATTACAAGGAGAGACATTTTGAGTTTATATTTTCTATTTTTACAGAGCTCTCACAAATCAAAGAAAAAGAGATCGAAGAAAAGTCACAAGAGGAAGAAAAGTAAGAAGAATGAGAGAGACTGATAACTTCTGAGTTGATGAAAAGTCTGCGATATGATGTGACCAAGTGGATCTGTTACTATTAAAGCATGGCAGGCCAGTCTTTATTCTGAGTGTATAGAGCCCTCTGTGAGAAGTCTATCTTCCTATTGACAAGACCATATCTAGGGTATCTGTGACTATTAAACCAGGGCAGACCAGTCTTTCTTTATTCTGAGTGTATGGAGCAGTCTGTGAGACCTTGTGGATCTGTTACTATTAAACCAGGGCTGACCAGTCTTTCTTTGATCCTAGTTAAAAAGAAGCAGTTGAAGAGATGTCTATTTTCGGTGTGACAAGAATCTCTCCAAGGGTAACTACCACTCTTAAAGGAGGGCTGGCCTTTAAATCTGAAACCACCATTTAGATTGTGTCACTATTAAACAGATATGCTGGTGGTCACCTTGGTTTGTTCTGGGTATTAACATTAAAGGCGAGTTGTTGCTGGATAACAAGTGAAACCCAACACATCTGAGTAGAACCCATAGTAATCACTATTCATCTCCTTGCTGGGTTTATTGTGAATGCTTGGAACTTCAGAATTTTGGTATTTTTGGAGAAGGCCACTTTACCCCCAATTTTTTTTTTTTTTTTGTGCAATTAGGTAACACTGTGGAATATTTATTAAAACATTGCAATTGGGATCCTGTAGCCTAGGTAACCCGATGTCACTAGTAGTGAGTTGAAGGAATTGTAAGATGTTAAACTAGGATGGAAGACAGAATTCTCAAAGTAGATTGTATGACAATCAGCACTTACAATCTGGGAAAAGTTTTAGTATTGAAATGTTTTGAATCCTTTGAACCTTTGTCTCTCATAAAAATTACTTATGGTTTCAGTGTACAAAGACGGCTATACATCTTTGTTGCACTTGTATAGCAATTAGCCCATTTTGTATAGCATTTTGGGATGCGATACTTGGATGAAATTATTCCCAGACTAAGGGGCGTCAGTAGGGCCTCAGCAGAAGCAGTAGCCTCGGATGTGGAATTGCACTTAGTTTGCTTAATAGGCTCAAGCAGTTTTTGCTTGTCAGTGAGAGGGAAAGAGAGAGAGAGAGGTGGAGAAAGGGGTCCAAGGGGAGGGAAATAGTAAAAAAAAAGGAGGGTCACTTTGGTTCTGTAGAATATTCTTCATCATACTTATCGGCAGCACTTTCAGTTTATGGAAAGCTTGCCAACATTTTTAAACTTTTGTACAAAGGAACTTGAAATATGCTTCAAGGTGCAAGTGTCTTATTACTATATATGAGGAGATAAAAAATAAAAAAACTTTTTGAATAATGTTTTTGGATAATGTTTTCAAGATGAATTTTTAGAACAAATGTGTTTTGGAATTACTAGATGGACAAGTTGAGTAAGTGCAAAAGATTTATCGCTGACTATGTTACATTAGTCATAAAGTAGACGTTTAATAGGTCTGATAGCTTTTATAAAGACACACCAGCGTGCTTGCCCTACTGCCTTAGTCCTACAGCACTCTCATTGCGCATGTAGTTAGACCTTGCCAGTAGTTTATCATTGTTATCAAGGGTTTATGCTTAAGGACAGGTTGATACCAGTTTGTCAAGTAGGGGGGGGGGGGGGCAGGCTTCATACTTAATAGGAATTCGTACAGAGCGTTGCTCTTGCTATACGAGTGACAACTGAGTGGTCAATGTCACAAGTGGCTGGGGTTTATTGATCATAGTAATGAAACCTAATCAGTTTGTTCAAAAGAGGAAGTTTTAATCATAATTTTGTGAACTGCCTAGATATTTTTAGATATGACTCATAATAGGGGGGGGGGGGTTCGTTTACATTGCTGTGTGTATCTTGTAGGTGGTACAAAACCCAAAACAATAGACCGAAAAGCAGATAGAAAAACAAAAAGATTCTTTTGTCAATTGTGCCTCGGTGTGATATCACTTCTCCTTTGTTCAAATTCCCTTTAAAGTACAAAATGTATGAACTTCAAATGAACATATATTACGTAAATGGCACGTAGGAATTTCACCATGATGTTAAAAATCTATTCCCTATCTATTTTACAGGCCTTTTTTCATTTTTTTTGCACTGGCCATTTCTTTTAAAGAATTTTCAATCCATTTAAAGTTTTCATTTTTGACAATCTTTGTTTGATATTACAGAAGAGACCCAGAGAATGTATATCTCGTATCATCTCCATGAGTGTGTTTAGAAATGATGAAATCCCGCAACAATTTCCAAAAGTTGTTGGTAGAAGACATCAGTTTACCAATAAATTTGTTGCATTCCAAAAAACAAAAATCAGGTTCTCTCGAATTAGGTGGCACCAGATTGTCGCAACCCGGGAAATAATTTGCTGTGCATATATTTGTAGCATTGTCAAAGGTTCTCAACTGTGTCTCTTATAAAATAATGTGGTTCAAATGTACTAAACCTGCTATAAAAATTTGCGTGTCTATAAGGAATGTTGCCAATTTTTGCAATATTAATTTTTTTGCAATACGATTCTGGATAAATTGTATGTGACTGTATAGACCTCTAAGTTATTTTCAGGGGTATCCAAATATGTTTAATTAATATTACATGTTTTGATCAAAATATATTCAGATGTTATGACATACTTCTACTTTTAAATGTATTGAAAATAGGTAAAAAAATCATGATATTGGCCACTCTCTTTAACTGTCGAAAATTATGAATAGTTTCAGCAACAAACTTAAATTTCAAAGTGTAATATTGTAGGAAAGGAAACACACAAGGGCTAGAAGATAAATGCATTTATCCACCCTTTCTTCCTTCTGTCTGAAAATTCTGCGTAGAGAAATTATTATTATTATTAATATTTTCAGTTTTGGGAGAATTATTTAAAATAAAAGGGCCACAGAAGTGTTCGATTCTAAAGCAACTTCTACATTTTGTATATTGGTAAGAAGATTGCCGAAAGTAATTTTGTCCTTTTGTGGTTCACACCTGTCATACCTTCCATGTTTATATTCGTTTTATTGAAATAAATTGCTCCTGACAAATTCATCTGTGTATTAATGTTTTTGATTTTTTTTTGTTGGTCGTTGAATGAGTATTTCAAATCTTGTCTTTTAGAGGGTTTTCGTATGTTGGTTTACAACAACATCCCTTCACATATTAGGTTTTAGAAGTTGTATACCAACCATGGCTCATGTAGGTGTTACCTCTCTAAATGGGTAAACGCTTAACATAATTAGACGAACAGAGGAGCTGACGTCATCAAGATTTAGCTTAAAGGAGCGTGCTACTTGTTAAATATTTATTTAAACGTTGTGGATATCGTGAAAATTAACATAACGAACGAAGTATTTCTGCTTTATATTTGCCCTCCATTATAACCTCCCCTCTACTGTCTATAACTTTGCCCATTAAGTCTTCAAAGATCATACTCTAATACGGCACCAATCAAATCTGACGAAAAGTAAAACATGTTCGGGTACATTTACGATATATATTCACGGAAATAATGCACATACAAGATGACGTCATGGAATGTCACACGACTTCACAACCTGTCACGAGTCTTAAAGGGAGGGAAAACTCGCGCACAAAGAAATGTCTCATGCCGGTAATCTGACCTAGTTTCGAATGAGGTGTAACAGAAGTGTTAGACACCACCATCGATCCAAGAAAATACACACAGCTTGCTACCGTCGGTGATTAGACACTAGTGCATATTCAGTACTTGCATCTACGGTCAATACCCACAACAGTGTACATTGCAGCGATGGACATCTCAGGTCTAGATAAAAGAAGATAAGGTATCACGTTTCATTACTGTCTGCATTTTGTAGCGACACGAACAAAACGTCACTTGCAAGCAACGGAAAGTTAACTTTGTCAGATGGCCGCACGTGGTTTTGGGCGAGTCTTCAATGCCTTTAAGACGTCACAAGATAAGATTATAAAGTCATATTGTCTTGTACTTGGCCGACAGTATAAACTGCGGATTTATTAATAACAACTTTCAGCAGGCTAACATTACATAACAGTTAACAAAGATATACTATATAGACAGGCAAAATACTTCAAGATTTCGATTTAGATAAAACGACACAATTTTTAGTTACACGCAAGAAATACAAGAAGAGACGTATTAGAAACAATATGTAGATTAATATTAAACCTCTGTAACTAATTATGGTATTTTTATATTGATAATAAACCACTACACAGAAGATCTTAAGTGTTGTCTGAAAAAGTGAGGTAAGAAACTTTTATGTTAATGTAATTGCCAAAATAATACAAACAATTTGCAAGACTCATCAAACGAACACTTAAACTGTAATATTTAGAAAAAGACAATTGCCAAATAAAAATATTGGTTGGAGCATGGGTGATTTTTCGTCTCATCAAGGAGACCACTCTACCAACACTGACCCTATAAGATGATTTATAAACCCCTTTTACATCGACGGAAAAAGTTTCTGATCTGTTAAAGATGAAAATTAAGAAATTTATAGCCCACGCATATTCTGCAGCTCTTTGAATACCGACCGGACAGACAATGTGGGAGTGAACATGTTTGCCCTCGACCCCCTCCCCCCCCCCCCCAGGACCAAACCCGCTATTACCTGTCTTCCGTGGATTGCCGACTAGGAGAATGGAGATCCGAAAGAAGAGAGATTCTTTCTTGATAACGTCACTCATGTTACAGGGCACGTCTTATCGTCTGGCAATCTTTAAATTCATTTCCTCATTTCTTAGTTGCAAATGAAATTGAATCTTAAAATATGGTTAGGCCTACAGTTTATATATCTATATACATATGTATATCGTATTATTATATTGAAAAATGCTGGTACGACTACTGCTCACGTTGTTGGTCAAATATTTTGTAAAAAAACATTATGTAGAGGCTCAGATATCATTTAGATCGACGCAGTTACAGGTCTCGCAATTCTTTTCATCGGCGTAGTACAGTCCTGAAGGGCATTCATCGGGGCAAAAGATGGCATCGCACTGTTGTCTCAACGCTGTATAGAAAGAAAGAAAGAAAAAATAATAAAGATGGATCGTGCTCGGCTCAAAGCCTAGAGCAATAGGTGGGCCCATTATCCCTAAAGCAGGGTTTCCCTAACTTTACCCCCCCCCCAAAGAACCCCCTGTGGGTGTCAGAGTTGTCCACGAACCACCAACTTTTCGAGACACGATCTGAGCCATTATTATACTATAATACGCATAACTGCCTGTGTCTGTTTCATAATTCAGTTATTGATCACGTGCACGGTACGGTACTACTATGGCAACATATGTGTATGGAACGCGAAAAGAGTCTGTCGATAGGTACGACTTTTGCACATTACTAAATTATATGATATATCAGATTTTAGTTCAACAAAATGTAATTTAGTTTTGACTTTTAGAAACGTCTCACGAACCCCCTGGGATGGACTCACGCACCCCCTGGGGGTTCGTGCAAAAAGTTTGTAAATATGCACACATATGATAACGTTTCCTTCCCATTTCCTATAGTTATTTTGCACTTTCCCAAGCTACTTTCCCCCCTCAGTACCTAATATTTGCACGAACATGACTTAACGGTATGCTGTATTTGCCCCAAATATGCTAGATATTCAAATATGGTCACATTTGGTCAAAATTCTTAAACTGTTATTTATTACAATCTTCGAGGAAATTTTCCTCACTGGGACATTCAGTCATCTTGTGTGTTCCTTAAAAATGTCTGAGAATAATTTGGAGAGTAAAGACCTCCAGGAAAGTACTTTTTGAAAACTTCTAGCAATTATATCGTGCTATAATTTAGGGCCTATACTGACAACCTCTTACTATGAATTCACGGCGACCTTTGCTTGATGTCAACATACTTTGTCCATTTTAGTATAGATAATAAGAATTATTCCTAAGGCCATAATGATCTGTGATTTACTAAGTAATTTTGCTTTCACGTGAACGTAATACTCCTTTGAAATGATCTTAACAGATAAAGAACCTACAACTACGTCACAGTTTTGTGATTTAAGGCGTGCGTCCTGCGCGTGTAATTACTCTTTCTGTACAGATTATGCAACTAATTAATGGTCCATACAAAAAAATGAGATCGTCCATGCAGGCTAATCGAGCATTCAGTAATTGTACGTCAATCGTATTGACTATTAACTTCGGTCAAAACTTTCCTTCTTTTATAACCAGCTGCTGTTTTAACACAAGAGGAAAACAGTAAAAAAGCAAAGAAATTAAGAAAAACTTAGGGAAGGCGCTTAGGGGGGGGGGGAGGGGGAGGTCATTGATCTTTGTACTAGTGACTAAGCTAGACGAAACTGTCAGAAACTTTTCGTGCTTGAAAATATGTTTTCGGATGTGAATATCGGTATCGTTTTTAATGACTATAACGGTTTAATCGGTTTCTTATGTGCAACCAAATCATGTGGAACTAATTGTCACCGTTTATGACCATAATTGAATGTAACATTTGGTCAAAATATTCATCTCTCTGAACCAACCTTTTGAGGTCACGAGTAGTGCAACCCAATTGGGAATGAACTTCGTAACAATTTATTTTTCAGTGGACGAATCGTTCCTGATCTGCAAGTAGCCTAAATTTAGAACTACCGTATATACATATAAATATATATATATATTAATATATATATATATATATATATATATATATATATATATATATATAAATATATATATATTTATATATATATTTATATATATATTTATATATATATATATACATATAAATATATATATATATTAATATATATAAATATATATATATATATATATATATATATAAATATATATATTTATAAATATATATATATATATATATATATATAAATATATATATTTATATATATATATATTTATATATATATATATACATATAAATATATATATATATATATATATATATATATATATATATATATATATATATATACATTCGGACGTAATAAAGTATAACACAATAGTAAACCTAGATGTTCCTGTCTAAATAAAATCCCGAATGCTTCTTTAAGTTTTGGGTTCAATAAACCTTAATGAATGCGTATACTTACTGCATGTGGAATAAGATGGGCAGGCCCAGACTCCACTGTTGCATACACTGTTATATAAATGAAAATCATTAACTTTATATCATAGAATAGTAATGAAGGTATACGATGGGATAAATGCAACACATATCTACATATCAACACATTACTACTCTGAGAATCTGGCTTATTAATATCTGATATTGGTTTGGAAAGTAACCATTAAGTCCATTATTTTGTTCTTCTAAACATGCTTAAAATTGAATGAAAGTATATCTATTTGATGATTTTTAATATCAAATGTTCAAATGGTCATAAATATTTCCGAGATGGAACTTGCTTAGAGGGTGGAATTAAAAAAGAGTATAAAACTTGAACACTGCATGCAGCGTACCTCAAAAAAAAACTAAACTAGATCGAACAATAACGGTTAAGCCCGATTGTTCTATGCAAATTAGAGAGGGTATATTCATGCGCTGTGAATGTGTTCTAGGGTATATTATGACCCTGTTTCCTATGACAAGACACTTGGTCCCAAATCCCTTTCTTCCCGCAGGTGAATAACTGGGGACCTGCGAAGTAACTTGTAAATATAGTTGCGTGCGCCGGTGTGTGATGGTTGCACCTGTGTGATGTGAAGTCCCTTAGTGGATATGTAGATGTAGCGCACTGCAGTGTTCCCCCCGGCGGGGGGGGGGGGTGGGCTGTTCGAAATTGTGCACACTTGGGTTTTTGGTGTGAGAAGTTATCAATCCTTAGGGTTTAAACTGATGTCAAGTCGTGTGAAAAGGCCTTGCCTTGAAAGGAGATTATAAACGTACTACTTTAACTTTAGGTCTACGCTGATTGTTGGCATTTGCTATGTTGTATGCAACTTTTTTTCCAAGTTTTGAAGCAACAAATATTTGTTGTGATAAGTTCATGCGACGACAAAATAAACTATATGTTACCATAGTTATCGCATTAAAATTTACCGGATGAAGAAAATCAGTGAGGTTATCTAAACTACATCAATTACAAACATGTGTGAACAAATCTAAAGGTACAAATATTTTCATGGATATATTAATAAAATAGTATAATAACAAATAAGCTGTTTTCAAAAAACCTCGTTTTCATACTGATGAGGTAACGTCAATGATAATCGAAACCAAGAAATGTATAATCCAAGGAACGCCAAGAAGTAAAAATAACATTCAATAATAGATAAGTCGACAGGTGTTCGATGGATGTTAATTTTAAACTCCCTTCAAGGCAAAATAATGAAAATGAAAACATATTTTTGAACAAGGTCAGACAGTCAGAGAATTCATTCAAAGATGTTCAAGGACTGAAGTAAGTGAGATTATTTTGAAACGTATTTTTAATTAAATCGGGACCTGATAGGTGGTTTTGTCGTTGTGTGACGTCATGTTTTTCGTAGCTCGCAAGGCCTCTGAATGGTCAAGTCGTCTGCGATAACCTCGCTAACTTTAAAAAAGAGTTCACTATCTCTGAAGAGAAGTAGTAACAGATTAACTTTTATTTGAGCCATGGTTAATCCGTCTTAATATAATTTTAAGGGATAAACATGGTAATCCGTCCTAAAGCTTATGCATCTGATATTTATCCCATACAGCCTAGCAGTGCTTACGAGCGCAATAAAAAGTATGCAACCTCATTACAACAATGCAACTACTGTACATTAGAACTTATACAACGCGTGATCAAGCTCATTCAAGAAACGTACAAAGAAAGAAGAAAAAGAAAATATGGTACAAAAATATCCCGAATAGATACTTAAGGCTATTTGATTAGTCCGCAAGTGTCATTTAGTGAGATCATTGGATTAATGAATTTTTATTAATGATTTTTTTTTTACCATTCGCCACATAAGGAGGGCTTCTTCAGTCCATTTGCAATCCAAAGTTTTCTCATCTCGTCGTAACAGGAAGCTGGTTTAATAAAGAAAAGAATAATTAATTAATTAATTAATTAGTCATGCTTAAAAAGATATTGTTTCCTTGTTGACCGTTGCTGAGTTACTTACAGATCTAGCAGAAAGATAGAAATTACGAAAGAAAGAAAAAAAAAACATGTAAATATCGCTGTACTTAGTCGTGCATGACCAAGCCTGCGGATAGCGGGGTTGTGTGTGAGGGTGGGTAGTGAAAAGGGGTAAAACCCCGACCCTCAAAGTCAATTAGGGGAGCCAGAGAATATACTGCTGAGATCCGGAAAATATGGGATCAATATATAGTGAAATTCACATTCTTTATAATATTTAAGAAACAAAATAAAAAGAAAGAAATGAAGGGTTAAGAAAGGATTTGGTGACATAACTTCCCGTGGTCCGACCTGACCCCCTACGTTTCTCAGTATGACACGGTATGGCAGTCGGGTTGGGGGGGGGGGTGGGGGGTGATTTAAGGTTCTAACAACCGCCTCTTCAATACTGCTTCCACCAGCTGTTATACTTCCAAGATATATGCGTTGTATAAAGTATAATATAATATTTCATTCCGCAAAATATGATAGGGGCGTCCTTGACACCCACATCACCTTAATTGTAGAACAGGCTACTCTGTGGCCATTTCACAAGTATTTGCTATTCTGGTTGTATGATCAATTAACTATTCAAACTTATATAAAGGGATCTTATTACGTCTGTATAAGTCACGCCATGGCAGAGAGATGTGGGTTTTTACCTTGAACCTGCAGTTGTAATACCAAAACATCCGGGGAATTTTAATACAACTTCCCTTAACGCATCCGTGATTACACAAAAATAATTATAATTTTAACATGGTACGGTAAAAACAACGATACTTTCACTTCACGATATAGATGTTACAAATTGTTTTCTAATACACCAATAACGATAATACGGCAAATAATCTTTGTTTTAACCGGGTCAAGGCTAACAGGAAGCTAATACAGGTACTTGTAAAAGGTTGATGAAGGTGACGATTGTTTTAAGGTTGAAATACCACAAGGCTTCCAAGTGAGAATAGATAGCGGTTTGGTGGCATGTGTTGTTACCTGTGTGTCAAATAGCCTATACATTATATTCCGTGTAAGAGATAATCTGTCTTAAACCCTTTTTATTCGTTTAGATATCATTCCTTTAATCCTCTTCCCTATATACGATGAGAATTCCTTATCCATGAGATCATCCCTTGTCAACTAATCCCGTCCTCTTCATTTTAAGAGACTATCCTATATCTCCTAGGGTTTAAGAGATAATCCCTTATTCTATACCATGTAAGAGATGATCCCTTGCTCCATATGTTCGTTAAGGGATCATTTCATATTCTCTATTCTATAAGCAATCACTTCATGTCATCTATACTCTCCAATGGATCATCCCATATGCTTTGCGGCTCTCCCATCCTCCCATATACGCTACCCACAAGGTGACCATACCAGTATTATTTACCCCACAAGATATCAAGTCCAAGAGAAGATCCCCTATATTTTATTCTTGAATAGATCATCGCATATCCTATAATCATTCAGGGATCCTGATCCCATATATTTTGTTCTGAAAGGGATAACCTTTTATAGCCTATAGTCTCTCCGTATCCTTTACCGCATTGGAGGTTACCCTAATTCATCTACACTCTAAGGGAGCATCCGATTTCAACCTCTCTACAAAGGATAATCCCATATCCTCCACTCTGCTAGTGTTCATCCAATAACCTCTAATCTTTAAGGTATCCTCCACTATATCCAAGAGATTATCTCATATCGTCTACTCTAAAGGGGATTATCCGTTAAGAACGAGCACCTCGTTGTGACCCTTTCAGTATCAGAGGATCAACAATTAACAGTCGTGGGACTGCTATCTTGTTTAGAATACATACCCCCACCTCCCCCTCCCCCACCACCGCAAACACCTAAACACACGCAAACATGTTACATGGTATTTTATGGCCATTAGTAACAGATTTAATATTCCGATCAAATTTGGCAAAAACTAATGTTATCGGTTGTAATCGCGGTATGACCTATTATTAATGTGAAATGAAAAGAAACTCATTTCTTTGGAAGGCTTTAGTAAACTATGTAAAATATTATCATGTTAACATTACCAACCGAAAAATCTCTGGACAATGGAATTGAATTTCATGATCGATTTTGGCATTGAAAGAGCATTGTAGTCACTGAGCGTATTGTAATGGTGAAGATAGTAAACATTTCGAGTCATGCCAGTTCGAGTCACTCCCAGATTAATGTCGTCCAGTTACAGAGTTGTTGACAATTCATAATCATGGACGTTAAAATATGAATCTAAGAGACTGACTTCGGTCAGCTTGCGGCTATGATAAGCCAATTAGGCTTCTTCGCCAGTTCCTGCTTGCAGGAGGATCTAAAATACATACATACATACATTAAACAAAATGAACATAAACATATTTATCCTCTTCTTAGAGTTCTTTCGTGTTGGACGATGTTGTATCCAAAATAATCGTTCAAATATTTTGTCGTGCGGCAATAATACAAGAAACTACTACGATATAAAAATTTACGAAATTCGAAACGTTTTACGAAGAAAGTGAAACGCTGTCAGTATAAAAAATCAATATTGTTAGCTCAGTTTAAATTGATCACAATTCAAGCCCTTCTTGGCAAATGTTTTCATAACCGTCCGTGAACTGACCTGATGTACTCCAAATATAAAAAAATTCAAGGTTGTGAATTTATAGAAATGATAATAATTATCACACTAAAAAGTAAACTGAAATAACAATATTCTCTTCTTTTTCATTTCAGGTGAAATTGTTAGTAAATATTTATTTAAAAAAAAAATTATTTAAAATATTTTTGTTGAGGTAATGCTTTTACTTATACATATACATTTTCAGATATAACTACTGTTAATTTTGATGCGTATGCCTAAGCCTATTTGAAGCTTTTTTTCCAATTTCAAAATTGCTAAGTAATTTTTTAATACAACAGTAAAGAATGAGATATGTTTTCAAACTCAAGCCACTCTTTCACATGGAAAAAAAGGTGTCAATGTTCCTCTGCCCCAACCCCCTCCCATTACACATTTTCTCATATTGACTTGAAAGCATACTGTCGCGAAACGTGACATCACAAAAGAACGTACGTTCACCCTGCCAGCTGTTATTATGTTAGACTAACTAAACTCAGGCCCATAGCCAGGAATTCTGAGTTGGGGAGGTAAGGGGTGGTTGGGCCGGGGGGGGGGGGTGCGTCAACACCAAGTTAAGGAAGGGCACAATATTTGTTTGCGTTTTGTAGCTTGTGAAATTATAGCCGCTACGAAGTTACAACGTTGCACGTGCGGCGAAACAAATCCATATGGTGTGTTACCTAGCCTCTAAATCGTATTGTAGGCTATGAATCATAGCCTATGATGCAATATATTTCATGACTTGGTACTTATTTGTAAGGACAGCGCCATCAGCACGGTACGCTTCTTGTACCATCCTTATACATATTAGGAAGAAGAACAATCGTGGCAGTTTGCAGTGTGCAAGGAGCGTGTAGGTAGGGGTGGGGTGTGGGTGGGGGTGTGGATGGAGGTGAGGTGGTAGGTCCCTGTGTAATTGTCTGGCATCGAGCCGGACTAGAATAAAATATACAGTAAAAATATACTTGACTAAAAAAATATATATATGTGGAGTCGAGGAGACTTCATTCTTCTTACCAGAACAAACTCTTTGACATCGTTTTTGGGATAGGAATTTATTTTGGTTGCCACCGCATCCATGGTAAATAAATTTGGAGCATTTATCGGTGCTAGGATCGTAGAACCATCTAAGACCAGGAATCCTATTATTTGAACATTTCTCTCCAATAGTTACCGGCATTTCACAACGGTCTGGAAAGAAAATGAAAGAAGAAGAAGAAGTAAAAAAAGGTAGGATTTTTAAGTGATAAATCCAATGGTTTTACGTAATTTGTAAATAAACACAATGATAAAAACACACAACAATAGCGCCCCCCCAAAAAAAAAAACATACAGAAACATATTTGTTTGTAAGATGACAGAAATGTAATAAAATACTTAGAAAGAACAGACATGTACTGTTACTGTTTGTTAGGAAATAGATAAAAAACAAGAAGGAAGAAATAGATGGTTTCCCCAAATTCTCAACTAAATCAGAATATTTCAATGAAGATTTGAAGTAGGTTTTAAGGATAGTCATGCAAGATAGATCGATCCTAGTCAGATAAATCAAACTACTTAATACACTCTCAAACCAGGGAGTTGTTATGGAACAACTCCCTGCTCAAACCCAATGAGTCGCCTTATATCGAGACTGCAATGGTATCATACTGGACGATATTACGTCATCACTATAGGTAAGTATTATACTGCACATAATCAGGGTTAACTGTAATTTGTGAGCAATCTACTCTGTGTGTACGTGTTTACACCCCTCCCCCAATATAGTTTTCATCAATAATAATCGCCCTGGGGGGGGGGGTGGTGGGGTGCCGGGTGCCTCTACAGGGTACAATTTCAACACCACTGCATGAAATGACTGCTATGATTCCTGATCTCCTCAATATCAAATCCCGTGTCGGGATCATGATCTTCCCTATCTAAGTATAGGCTTACATCTATACTGACGAAAGTTTTCAATATTCTTATATTTTGCGTCAAATTTACAGGTTGTAAAAATTTTGGCTTGAGGGTTTCAATATCGTATAATGTAATCACAATACAACAATATGATTTTATAACATGCGTCAATGCACTATTTTTTGGTATTATAAGAGAGGGTTGTTCAATATTATATATATATATATTGCTTATACAGCAAGCTATAACCACATGCTGGTAGCCTGAGTGATATTATGCCCAGCGAGCAGATTTAATAGGCAGCAACATTGATAGAGCGTGTCCGAACTATACATTTTGAAGGGTTGCATTTGTCGATATTGTTGATAGAACCATCGTGTAATCTGTTACCGTCGTTTGCCCAGCATCAGTGTCACATATATAACACATTGGAAAGTGATATATATATAGGCTAAGCCTTAGCAACCATACAAAATAATAATGTATCACCGTATCTAGTTTAAGAGACGATTTTTTTTAGGACAGGCAATTAACTTTTGATATAAAGCAGACTTTCTATATGACAACGATATTAACAATATATTAATATATTACCTATAGAGGAATATGCACTGCGGGTTTTGCACTTTCGTTTTTGATAAAAATGAAGGTATAACGTGTATGGATACTATACATGCTGCATTTATCTGTCACAGTGGCTGGAAAATAAGTCTAACGAAATCTGTCACATCATTCATTAAAACCACCATCAGTTTATTGGTCAATTTAGGCATTTGTCCTCGCATATGATAGCAAAAACATGGAAGGTTCTGAAAGTGTTCCGAAAGGTGTTAGATTGGCATGTCAGTAATAGACGTATATGGAAAAGCATATACGCGAACGAAATGTGTAATATCGAATGGATATAGTAATTTTTTATTTAATTAACGTTCAATATGGTCATGAAAAGTGATAACATACTGAGATGTTTTAGTTTCAACAATTGAAATCATGATTTGACTCATATCATTTTTGTTTTTAATTTGCAGGAAATTAACTGAGCACGCCCACACGCCAGCACGCCCACTGACCCACACGCACAAACGCCCTCACGCCCACACGAAGCTGTTGTTATAAAGCAATGGTACATTGACCCACAGGTGTTTGAGATGCTAAAATGGTCACAGTGATTGAAAGGTTAACACTTATAGTTTAATAATTTCTGTTGCGGTGTTGGAAAAATGATTTGCATAAAATCTGAATATTCATGACCCTCTAGAGAACCACGTGTTACAAACGTTGTTATATCTAGAGACACACGTTGCGCAAAAGCAAGTTTTATATGAATTTCGGTTTCATCAAGTGATTTTCCTTTCTACCTCATTATAAAGTTCCTTTAAGGCAGACGATAGCCAATGCTTATTGAGAAATAATGATGCCATTTTATAGCTGTTATCAATCGCTTTTATCTTATTTCTGTTCACCTGCTCAATTTTCAAACGAGGCAGATAGGTCTATATGGTGATAGTTAATATTCACAGTATAAACAAAAGGTTTGCATCATCAATCAAGCTTCTCTCCTCAGGAGTGTGTGTGTGTCAGTTTTGTCGACAACTTTCTCTGATATTAACGGTATTCGTTTCAAAATACTAATAAATTTAGCGAATTTAAGATGATACATGCAGACAGACTGCCCCAATACCGGGGATTCGGAAACTATATAGCTTGTAAGCAGACTGACTAATATTTGAGTCAGTGTCCTGCTGTATCAACGTATTGGTTATTAGTCATATACACTGTATGTGTAATCAGGCTACAGTGTGGCATATCTGATACTTTATTCGATTGGGTGGGGATGGGGGTGGGGATGGGGGGGGGGTGGGCATGGGGTTCTGATGCAGGTAGAGGAGATGCTAGAAGTGGGTATGTGTCGCCTGTGAGCTTGCATGTGCTCACATCGTCTTCACCACGATACGGACACCACATCGTATAAGTGCCGTACCACACTTATGTGAGTGTACGTACGCCTAAGAGGAGTTTACCATTGCCGAAAAATAGCCCTAAAGTGAACTACTGTATTGATTTGTTTGGCATTTCCTGAGTCATCCTCATCTCACTGTTTGATGCTTGGATGTTGAAGCGGATGAAATAAAGTACAGATGGTCTAAAAATCTGGAGGATTGAAGGTGATACAAGGTATTTTAGAAATTCCTCGGTGAAACAAGATGATTCCGCAGCGAGAGCTGGTAGATGGGTTGGGGAGCACTATGCTAACATTTGAACTCTTTCAGCTCTAACTCTAATCGGTCGTGGTGGCAGAAGTTGAATGTGCTGTGATAGCCCATTGCAAGCCATCAGCTATCATATGGTGGGTAGGACACGTCAGTAGATAACTTCTATCTATGCTCTAGCGGCCTTGGAAAGTGAAGAGTTTAGTGTGTAAGTCAATGGGAGCAATTACTTTATGGTGCGACACCTATATGTACAATCGCAAACTAGCGCAGTTCAACGCCCTATTCAACTCGCTCTGTAACGCAATAGTGAACATCGTATTGTGTGTTACGGGTAATGCACCGATATCACGCTGCGTGTTGCAACCATGACTTTTATTGTTAGTCGATTCGTGAGGTGAAGAGTGTTGCACTTTACGTTTTAGTCGATATGTCAGAGTCCTCTGTATGCTAATTTTTAATATTAATTTTATGTGATCAGGCAGCTATCATTTAAGATGGCAATTTCCAACTACGCAATACGCACACTACGGTCACACATGAGCTAAACGAGAATCTAGTTTTATTAAGAATCATAGTCCTTATTTCGAAAGGAGTTCGTATTTAAATTAATATATAATTTTGATTTTTGTTATGTTTGTATCTGAACTATTCCATATAAGCTATTATTATTATTATTATTTGATTAAGTGTTCACGGGCGTTATTAAACACATATAGCTACTTGATATATACAAATGTCAAAATATTTTCAGATCTTCAAATCGTAAAAGTAAACCTTTAACCGCCGCATTTCCGAGATATTTTAAATGGGGGGGGGGGGGGGTGGGAGAGGAAGTAACTTTCTTTCCAAGTTGCGTGTTATATAATGATGACTTACTCAGTGTTTTCTGAAAATGCTTTAAAACGTTAGTATATATTTACGTATAGTTCTGACCAGTAATGGTTTCTTCCGTGTCCCTTTTAAGAAGAAATAACTTTTGAATATCCCTTGAATATACTTTGTGCTGTATATATGCCTTCACGATACATCCACTGACAAAGGAATTTCTCAGTGTATTTTGTAAGGAAAGGTTGTCTCGATTGAAATATATGAATAAATATGTCATAATGGTTAGTCCCATCATGTCACTGGTGTAAGTTTTGGTGTTGCCGTCGCATCGAGCATCAGTAGGACTTTTACTGTGTATAGCTGTATATGATAGCTTTCATTGAAAATTAACGGAACATAGAAACTGATTGTTTGTACCATAAATATGGGTCATTGTTCCATCGATTTTATCGACAACAATTGCTAACGTTTCCATATTCAAGCCAAACTGACGAATGAACCCAATTTTGAGGTCATGCATTGCACTTTTCGTTTTTATTATTAAAAACAAATTTAGCCAATAACGTTTCTCTGCGTGGCTATGAATGATGAATTCATCGCGTCATAATTAACTGTTGAAATGTATGCTTCTATACGTTAAACAGACCTGTAGTAAATTGATCCAAGAATTTGCTTCTTAGTGATGTACCAACTTAAATGTAAACAGCAATGCGCACGGCAACTTCAAAGTAATTATGTTTTAAATGAAGAAGTGAAGTTGAGGTTAAATTTTACTACCATGTTTTTTGAGGTATTGATCAAATTTAGGAAGTGTTCATATATATTTATATAATAACAGTAAATATTGACAATTATAGTACGGTAACGATATAAATTCATTTAAACTTTTTCGGCTTCATGATACCTTCCTCAGCAATACCAGATTTTAATTAGTAGTTATTGATTAATATAATAATAAAAAATACTTTCTATGTTCTGAATGAATAATGAAAGCCTATACTTATAACGCTGAGTCTAAAAATAAAAAACCGATAATAAAATCGATCCCCAACAATTTTGCGTTTCATTGTTGCTGAGCTGTTCAAATTTCGTTTCAGTAATGTGAATGGTATCTTGTAGAAGTAATAGACCGGCAGCCCAGTGCACTTTGATCAAACGAACGAGGTACCAATATCTGAGTATTGGAACATTTGTGGAAAAACCCAGTATATCCAAAAGTGGATGTCTGCCGTGGTCGCTCTGCTGCATGTGGCCCCTGGGGCCGGTTAAAGGGGGCCCAAAAATGCATCTGATCAAACGAACGAGGTACCACTTGAAACCAATGTCAACTTAATGCATGAATGCCACATAGTACTGAATGGCCCATGCCAGACAAATTTTCTGCTGCAAAGGACCCGCCAGACGCCCAAGAAGGGCCCCTAAAAAAATGCATCTGATCAAACGAACGAGGTACCACTTGAAACCAATGTCAACTTAATGCATGAATGCCGCAAAGTACTGAATGGCCTATGCCAGACAAATTTTCTGCTGCTAAGGGCCCGCCAGACGCCCCCAAATATGGCCCAAATGCCCATTAGCGTAGCATTGACCCAGATTAAATATACAAGGTACCACTCAAAACCGGTTTGGAATGTTCGGGTTGATCTTACAGACTATGGAAATCATCATGCCAGACAAATTTTCTGCTACAAACGGGCTAACAGACACTAAAAAAGGGCCCCCAAATGGGCCATGATCAATCATAGTTGGTACCACACAAAACCAATATTAAATGCAAAGGTACTTTCCACAGAGTAAAGAACTGCCAATGCAAGACAAATTTTCTTCTGCATAGGTCCCACCAGATAGAAAGTATAGGTGGCCCAATGCGGCCCTATATGGGCCTAATGAATTGTATATCAATGCAGACTATATGTGCCTTGTGACATGACATTTGTCATAACAATCAAGAACATCCTGAATTATTCAAATTCCTTCCCGCTACATATATAGGCCAATGGAATAATGAGATTAGTATACTAGTAGGTGTATCAATTACTGAACATTTCAATGAGCAAAACAAAAATGACGCGAACTCAGTCTTTGAGGGAGATCCTGACAGTTATAATGCATTCTCAAATCCATTCTTTTTCCTTTTATCCATTCTTTTTCCTTTTATCCAGTCAGTACTTTGTATCGTGAGCAGTGTTTAACTTGGCAGTTACTTTGTTTCGCTGGAAACACTGGAGCAGATTAAAATCAGTTTATGTATTGTAAATAAGAAACCCAAAATCATTTTGTATCTTAAAACAGTGTGTTTACGTTAGCATTGTAAATCTACAAAGTTTAAAATCTTGAGAAAGAACGCTTAAGTGTTATCTTAAGACATACATGTAATCGAACAAAAGAGATCGTTTTGTTTCTTAAGCTCAGACAAAGAAACAATTATCAAACAATGGTGAAAATGCTTTATAACGTGTACTTAACGATAAAGGTTTGGGTTGAAACTGTCCAATATGGTTTTTAAAAGATACATAATTGAAGCATAGAAATGTATATGTACCTTTATGCTAGGTACACTCTTTAAAGGACTTAAAATGCTAAGATTGAACAAACAAATACTGATATCACCACGTATGACTACATTCCTTGATACAAAATATAAAAATGAGTAATTGGCGTATATTACTCCATCTTGGTCTTTTAGAACTTCCATCATTACACTAATTCAATTCGAATAGCTTGTAACAAGTCCAACAAATAGATGTGGCATCCATTTTTCAGAAATATGAATGCTAGATGAGGGTTTTTGTTTTCATCTATGAAGGAATCTTTTACCTTTCAAGAAAGTCATCTTGCTAGTTTAAAATGTACTAAAATCATAATTGGCAAAGATAGTAACAAAAGATCACTATGTGATTACTCTGAACATGACACATGTTAGGTTCGAAGTATAAGAACTGAGAATTCATGTCTCTTGACAGTGATTAAACACTGGAGTGTGTGCATTGTAAAAAGACACTGCATTTGCCATTCAGACAGATCTCAAAAGAATCATTAGTAAGTTTATGAAAATTAAGTATTCCCATGAACTTGATTCTAAAAAGACAATGGAAGCTCAAATCTATGTTTCATTGTCGGAGTCATCACTCCAAGATGGTTCAGTACTTGAATCATCGGCATCAAACTCGGAAGCCACGTCTGGTCGGCTACTTTGAAAAACTTCGCTCAGTTCCCCCTCTTGAAATAGATGATCTGGGAGAGCCGGTCCCTCAAACCAGTTAGGGCTGTAGCACCCATTCTTGCTCTTCCAACCGTAGTTCTGTGGATCCAAGCCAGGCAAGACTCTTCCTCAGAGTGTTAGAATTATAATGTGGGGAACTGTAATTTTTGCCCAGGCCAGCAAATCCCAAAATATTTAGAGGCTTAGGTGAAATTGTTATCTTTATTTTGCTTAGAGCATCGAATAGCTAAATAAGATAAAACACTGGTCTTGTGTACAGTAACTCCAATTTATGCTGGAAACAATATAATCATGAGCTTGAAATGTCATGTTACAAGGCACATATATCCAATTCTTTAGACCCATATATAGGGCCACATTGGGCCACCTATTCTTTCTATCTGGTGGGACCTATGCAGAAGAAAATTTGTCTTGCATTGGCAGTTCTTTACTCTGTGGAAAGTACCTTTGCATTTAATATTATTTTTGTGTGGTTCCAAACCGGTTTTGAGTGGTACCTTGCATATTTAATCTGGGTCAATGCTACGATAATGGGCATTTGGGCCATATTTGGGGACGTCTGGCGGGCCCTTAGCAGTAGAAAATTTGTCTGGCATAGGCCATTCAGTACTTTGTGGCATTCATGCATTAAGTTGACATTGGTTTCAAGTGGTACCTCGTTCGTTTGATCAAATGCATTTTTAGGGGCCCTTTTGGGGCGTCTGGCGGGCCCTTTGTAGCAGAAAATTTGTCTGACATGATGATTTCCATAGTCAGTAAGATCAACCCGAACATTCCAAACCGATTTTGAGTGGTACCTTGCATATTTAATCTGGGTCAATGCTACGCTAACGGGCATTTGGGCCATATTTGGGGGCGTCTGGCGGGCCCTTAGCAGCAGAAAATTTGTCTGGCATGGGCCATTCAGTACTTTGTGGCATTCATGCATTAAGTTGACATTGGTTTCAAGTGGTACCTCGTTCGTTTGATCAAATGCATTTTTATGGGCCCTTCTTGGGCGTCTGGCGGGCCCTTTGTAGCAAAAAATTTGTCTGGCATGATGATTTCCATAGTCTGTAAGATCAACCCGAACATTCCAAACCGGTTTTGAGTGGTACCTTGTATATTTAATCTGGGTCAATGCTACGCTAATGGGCATTTGGGCCATATTTGGGGGCGTCTGGCGGGCCCTCAGCAGCAGAAAATTTGTCTGGCATAGGCCATTCAGTACTTTGCGGCATTCATGCATTAAGTTGACATTGGTTTCAAGTGGTACCTCGTTCGTTTGATCAGATGCATTTTTTTAGGGGCCCTTCTTGGGCGTCTGGCGGGCCCTTTGCAGCAGAAAATTTGTCTGGCATGGGTCATTCAGTACTATGTGGCATTCATGCATTAAGTTGACAATGGTTTCAAATGGTACCTCGTTCGTTTGATCAGATGCATTTTTGGGCCCCCTTTAACCGGCCCCAGGGGCCACATGCAGCAGAGCGACCACGGCAGACATCCACTTTTGGATATACTGGGTTTTTCCACAAATGTTCCAATACTCAGATATTGGTACCTCGTTCGTTTGATCAAAGTGCACTGGGCTGCCGGTCTATAACCACCAGCATATGACATAGATAAATGTATGTTAGGCAACTGCCCCCAAATATCAGGAATAGATCCGTTATGAGACATACACTGCACTTAAGTGTCCATTAGACATTATGACTGAAGTGTCCATTAGACATTTGGGCTGAGGACTTTATATTGTCCATTATATAGCGACCACAAATGTGGGAGAAGCCAGCAAGGCCTTATGAATTACAACTTGCACGTCGGGTGGCTTCCAACTTCAACATTTTCAAACCAATTTGGAATCTTTTCAAGTTAGTAAGTCATTTCAGATTGGAAAACGATAGATTGCTCTTGGATGAAAAACCCACCTGACTATGACCCCAAAACATGTTTGCAATTATGTGTAAATAGTCGTTCATGATTGGTCCGAAAAATTACGCTATCACAATAGAAGCCTTCACTTTGAGGTCACCAAAATGTTCGTCCTATATGTCTATCTATCTATATTCAATAGTTTCCTCTATATATGATTTACCCCAATTGAGATACAATAGACAAGTTGTGTAAATGATGCCTTGATTATTCGCGAACGAGTTTCCAAATTTTAGACAGGAAAATCCAGACCAACTAGATGCCTAATGTAGTCGCGCAATTCACTCACGTATTGTTCCGATTCAAAATATTGCTGCTGGCATGTTTTGCGTATATTCATTCAAGACTCTTGAACTCGCGTCGTGAAGTTGATTTTGGTGTACCCATTCCACGAAACGAATTCCGATTTCAATAGAACGGCTCACGAATCTTGGATAACGTAAACACGAACCCAACGGAATGTAGCGTATGTATCATAAGTAAGGTTAACACGTGTACCAATCATTGAAAGTAAAGTTAGGGCGTTTGGGAGGAAACCTCGTAACTAGACTTAACTAAGTGTCACAGTTCAATCAACAATAAAAATTAATCTGTTCAGCTTAAGCACTATGTTTCAGTGACGTCAATGAACTCATTCATGTTTTGACATTTTATGATGTAAGGACCTTATCATTCCTTTGATTCAGTGTATGTCTGCCAACTTCCAAGCGATGGTCATTATTGATGCTGATTTCGAGAGCAATCTGATTGGCTGAAAAGTCCGTAATTGCAAACCTACTTAGGGAAAAAAAAATTCGCGGCCAGGTATCGAACCCCGAACCTCCCGATAGCTAAGGCTCATTGCTTCATATGCCACCGCCTTTATTCACTCGGCAACAATATGACTCCACAGGTTGGCAAAACTACAATATTTCTCAAACGGTAAAAGATATTCCTCAGATGTTTACAGGGGCAGTTGTTAATCACAAACATTACTCTCTCTCTCACACAAGCTATAACGATGATAGCCGGGTTCGATCGAAATTCACTCTACATATATCGTGCATGTAAGTGAACACGATGAGAATGGTTTAGTCTTGTACCATTCAACCCCCCCCCCCCCTGCTGCCGTACAATACCCCTCAATTAGCCTCGTGACCCCTACCAAACTTCCCGTAACGTCGAATTTTAGCATGTGTAGATCATTACACACGGTAACTGTTAACGTTGGCTCATGGACTCATTGTCAGATGGTTCATTTTGTTTACAGTGCCAAAGTTAAGGTGGGCCTAACGGGGCCTCGGGCCTCAAATTTTAGGAGCCCCTCCCCCCTAAATATTGTTTTCGAGATTAAAAATCGCCGTCTGATAAAGATGGCCAATGTTATATAAACAGTTATATTTTCGAGGTGATCAAATTTAAGAATTGTTTTGTATCTCTGTAAGGTTTATTGCTATATGTCGTTTAGTACAGTATTTTGTATTAATAAGTTATGCTGAAAGGGCCTCTCAATCACCTGCTTCCGAGAACCCGTTTGCTTAATACGGCCCTGATCTTCTAAAACGTAAATTGATGTCTCTTCGTCACTTAAAGAAAAATAAAACATGCGACGCTCATACATTAGTGAAGAAGATGCATGGTAAACAACTTTATACTGCTTTAAGGTTTTGGTCTCATAGTGACAGCGATATTCATGTTTTCATTTCCATATTTCATAACCATTTCCCTCTTTTCGTTTGATATTTTTTCAGCGAATCTTCTTCATTGTCATATAATCCGCACGTTTTCAGAAGATTTTTGGAATGTTGATTTGGCGCCAAACAGTCGTCTTAAACCGTGACGTGAGTTCAAAAGACTAATTGCCAAGACGGATAGAATATCAATGACGTAATGACAAAATGTGTATATGTGCTGGTCTGTTGAACTAGATAAACTAATCCATTTATATATGCATGTGTGTTATTAGAACAGTGAATTGAACTCTGTAGTACTCTTGAAGAAGTTCGATTCATAGTTTGCTGACTCCTTCAATGACAACTTTAAACGATTGGCGACCATTCCATACAACATTGTTTAAACCAAACGATAACGACCTATCATTCAATTTACACCTGTTATTTATAGCCTAACCTTCAAGTTGTCATGTCTTGCATGGAAGTGTCCACCCAAGGCCTCTTGACCTTGGGTCCCCTTGACCTTGGCGTCCTTAAATATTATGTCTGTCTTATGAGATAATCCAACACTGCATATTTGTTGGCAGAATAAGCTCCTCATTTCGGCAACGATTATACACGCGCCATCCAATTCCAAACAACCCCATCCATCCAGCGAGGTGAAAGGTATATATTTCAATGTTGGGTCGTGGAGGGGGGGGGGGGGGCTCTACATCCCACGACTGTTTTGAATATGCCCAATTATGGGCATGAACCTTCACGTAAGTGCCAGAGGCGAATGAAAGTTTTTTTTTGCTTTATTAAAGAATAGAGGAGTGGTCTAATTATTCATCTGCTGAATGTAACTCATCCACCAACTCAACTATTTCACCCGATTTGCATTGGAGGGGGTTGGGGGCATGTTCCCCTCCTCGTCCTTTGCGCACACCACTGACCTCAGCTTTCTCACCTCTCACCTCTCACTTACCCACATATTAACCGACACCATTTCGACACCATGTAGCTCATATTCTCAATCACATCTGTCTATTCAAATAGTTAGCGCATTTTGGAATTCCAGATCCTCCGAATAAAAACTTTGTTACCAATTTTAGGGTCAATGTTTAACCTTAATTAAGACGCGAGAGTTTTCGTAATTACTGTAAATTACTGAATATGACGGTTTGAGATCAATATGAAGAATATTTGATTATGAACCTCGTCTGTCAAATATCTTCAGTTATAAATTTTAAGATATTTCGTTTGATAATTGTAACTTTTGTGACTCTGCGAAGATCTATTCATAACAAATCTTGCATAGTATACAATGACCTGTATAATATGCATTAGTGTATACAAAAGTTTGTAACAATTTCATTCTGCTCTGGTCATAAATCAGCCCGAAACCATTAAAAAACAACCTACACCGGAAGTGCAATATCTTCTATTCCGGAAAAGGGATTTCACTTTTTCCGACATATACCAATTACTGTATATGTTGCTAATAATAGAAAGTGAATGCTTTTAATAAAACAGGCATATGGACTTTCAGCTAACGGTGTGCTTTGCATATAGCGTTATATTTCTGGGAAAAGGGTAATTCCATAAATGATATAAGATTCACTCTTTAAGGTTGAATCTCTTAAAGCATATAGTTCATCGTATATAAGCTGTATCTATTACATTACAGCTACAATGTGCTTGTGATGAAACATAACTCATATTCTGAGATAAAGGGAAGATTGTACGGTATATATTACATAAAAAAAATGCAATCTCTGAGTGGTTCCGTAATGAGTTTTGTACTAGGGCCAGGGTAGAAAATTCGTCGGGGCAGAGGGCAAAACAGAAACAAAATCTAAACTATATATACATATATATGTGTGTACTGTGTGTGTGTTTTTTTTTGTGTGAACAAAAGTGATGAAAATAGACTGGATTCCTTCCAATACCAGTGTTTGAAGAAGGCACTACAAATATTCTGGCCCAATATCATTTCAATGGATGAGCTCAATAAATACACCCAAACTGCAAGAATAAGTCAAGAAGTCAAAAGAAGAAGATGGAATTGGATTGGTCATGTTTTAAGGAAACCAAATGATCACCATTGTACGATTGCCCTGACATGGCGGCCAGAAGGGAAGCGGAAAGTTGGCAGACCAAAAACAACGTGGAGGACGACAGTGGAAAGAGAAAGAAAGCAAGGCGGGTGGAAGACTTGGAATGAGGCAAGGGAAAGTGCACGAGCCAGGGGCAAGTGGAAACAGAGCGTGATGGCCTTATGTGCCACAAGGCACGAAGAGGATAGTTGAAGTTGAGTTGAGTGTGTGTACTAGATTGTGCAATCATGTATACGGTGCACAAGCCTAGCAGACCCACCGCTGTAAAGCTTCGCATATCGGATAAGTGAAGATATTGGACCGATTTTTATTCGCGGGCTGGATTGAAATCCGTATCTCGAGCCGGATGTTGCCCATTGCATGGGTTATTTATGAACAACCCCTCGGTTTTAAGTCATACGTAGGTTGTTTCCTGGTACACAATGTTACGTTCATTCATGTAATGAAATGCATCACATGAAACGGACTTTACAGAGCAGCCATTATGTTTTTGCTTTTTTTTTAATTCAAGAAAAAGCCAACTCTATCCGATATGAGAATTCCTTAAGAATTTTGTTCAATTTTGCGTGGCTGTATATTGTCAAGTTTTATTTCTAAAAATCTGTAAAAAAGGTGAAAAAAAGGGGAGGGGTCTAAGGGGAGGGGGGTGTTGCATTTCCAGGTGGCCTCAGATGCAATTTGGTGCAATATAGCACACTTCAACACCCACTCCATTTTGTAAATAATTTTGCATTTTCACCTGGCCTTAGATGCAATTTGGTGCTCCAAATGAGATTTTTTTCTGCCAAAATGTTCTGTGCACCAAGGGCAGTTAGTTCCTTACTGATCATTATCCACAATCGCACAAACAAGTCATCACCATGTTGAGAATAAGATTGGAAAAAACCATGACAGATTATTTTAATTTTTGAGTGTTATATTAGACTCGATCACTCCCTGCATGATATACAGGATATAGAATTGAAAAAAGGGTTTTCTGACTTGCGAAGCGGGGGAGGGACGGAATGATACTTCCGCCCCCATATTTTTCACTGGGGGCTGGCGCCCCCAGCACCCCGGTTCCTACGCCATTGTTTCTATGATTTACTCACCTCATTGAGCTGCATATGAGAACAAAGTCTAATTAAATATATTTCCTTTCTATTTTGAGTTAAATGTATCGTATAGAGTGGTTACAAATTGCCGTAGCTCTTTAGTCTTTTATTTCTTCACGATCAGATATTAATTCGACATATCGCTTTAACATAATCTTAAAGGCAATAGAATTGGCGTTTCTAAATTAAATGACCTCGAATATGTCATGTACCGTAGCAATAAACCAATATGAAATCTACTCGCAACAAAATTTGTTCTGCAATCATAAAGAAAATTCAAATATATATATTTGGGGCTAGCAAATGGCTCAAATGAATTGCAATGTTCGATATAGAACCAGCGCGAATACAATAGACTCATTATTAAAGCATGCAGGCTATTTATGATTTAATGTGGTTAGCCAAATATTAACAGTAAAGATCTGATGTGTCTGATTTATATAATTTTGGTTATTAAAGAAAGGAACGCTTTGTAAACAAGAAACACATTAGGGAATAATCACTGTAACTTGCTTTTTACTGGTATTTTGGTTCTTTGGCAACTGTTTATAAGAATGGTTAGTTATTTATAGTTTCATATACAATAATATTAAGTCTTTTGAATGAGGGTTGTGATGTCTGAATCGGCATGTAATTTATAGTTTAACTGTCTGGAAAGCTCCTTTAAATACAATTTTTAAGTATTTAAAAAAAAAAAAATCCATTTTCGATGCTGTTCGATAATAACGTACTATAATGTTAAATTTTAAATATAAATGGATGCAAAGTAGAATTTTTGGAAATTTTCTTATATTGACGGTGGCTTAATAGGGACATAGGAAGAAAAAAAATAAGTGTCCCCAAATTCAAAATTTTGACTTTTTATCTAAATTTTTTTGACTTTTTATCTAAATATTTTGACTTTCTATATAATTTTTTTTGACTTTTTATCTAAAATATATACTGAAAAAAATCTGGGCCCAAAAAAGAAGAAGGTTAACGGCCAAGTAGATTGAATTTCAGTTTGGTTTAATGTAATATAAGAGTTGTTAAGTTAATACTAAGTAGTAACGGTGAAAATTGTCAGGCAAATGCAGAACGCTGCTTTAAACATCCAATTCCGATGATGACATCATCGACTCAGTTAGTGCCGAAAGGTGTTCAGAGCTTTCATTGAATCCGAAAGTAGCTTACCGTAATAATAACAACCAGGTATGTTTTATTTAGATGGATAAAACTTGAAATATGAGTTTGAAGGCAATCGATCAAGATTATTATTTATAAAAATAAAATGTCTAATCCTTTTCAATATCAAACTTTTCCAAGTACCACATTTCTTGCAAAAATAAACAAATTGTCGGTCTACAAAAAGCTACAAAATTCCAAACACAAGTATGTCCTTGCAATATTTATTATACATTTCTCGATCAATAGAAAAGAATAACATTCTTTTGAATACAAATTTTGCCGATAAAACTTAAAAATGAATCGCATGTTCACTGTCATTTTGTACTGATACAGTATATGTTATCATGTGTTGTATGTGTTGTCATAGATCAATCAAAACACAGTTCGCACCAGTAGCTTTTATGACATCTTATCATTCATGGTTTGGTTTACGTGTATGTTACAATTTAAAAGCTAAAACAAACCGAGGAGAAGAAGAAGAAAAAAAAAACGTTTTCGATGGTAGTTGGAAGATATTTTAGACGACCTAAACGAGATCACCTTCCGCAAAAACTCGCGAAAGATATACCTGCATAATGCAACGTTTTGTTTCGTTATTTGAAAATGAATATCTTAGGTTTTGATTACTATATCTATTTGACGTCATTTTCTGATATCATATGACTATTATGACTGTAATGGTATATTTCGTATATGAAGGCAGGTTCTAGCTTTAACTGTACATATCATACCCCAACTACATGCTATACGCGTCTTGAAAACAAAATGGCCTCCAGTGTCTGCATTCCATGCACGTGTATTCATATGCAGGACGTGTGAATTGTTGGATATGGTAGGGGAAGTGGGTGGAGTGGTAGGGGGAGATGGGGTTAGGGGTGGGGCTAAGAAGAGGTTAGTCCTTGTAACACTGTCAGAACGTTGCTAATACTTCGCATGCGAATCAATTGGTATTAACATATACGTAACATATAGTACGTAACATATAGTACGTAACATATACGTTACGTAACATATTAACGTATCACAACAATAATTGGCATGCGTATCAATTGGTATTGAGGAGTGTTAGCTCAGTGGTTAATGCCGGTGCCTTTCAATCATAAGGTCCCCGGTTCGAGTCACTCCAAGATTAATGTATGTCATTCAGTTACAGAGTTGTTGACAATTGACAATTTATAATCATGGACGTTAAAATGAATGTAAGAGACTGACTTCGGTCAGTTTGCGGCTCTGATAAGCCAATGAGGCTTCTTCGCGAGTTCCTGCTTGCAGGAGGATCTAAAATACATACATATTTACATTAACACATTTCGTTGCACGAGACAATATGTCGATATGCCAGATAGCGCTATACGTTTTTGCCACACACATAGTCCCCTCATGCCCCTCCTCATTTTTCACATAGCATCACCCTCAAATGGGCTTCCTCCTTCCACCTCCTCTATCCACCACTGTGTAAACGGTATGGAGAATATTACTATATACTTTTATAACAAAGTATTTTTTGGGTTTACCAAATACAATACTGACAGAATTAAATTAACGTATTTATTTGTCTTTGGTGCATGTAGGCATTCTTTCTTTTTCTATTATATTTTTGTGTTGTTTCTCTTACTTTTTATACATGCAATCCCTTAATACGTCTGTATGCTATTTTCATATTTGACGTCAATCTCAGTACCACAATATGCATGTACCATTCGCAAGGCCTTCAGAACGTTAACCCCTCTTAGAGCATACTCGACAAGTTCCTCACAAACTATCAAACCTGTAAAGGGTATAACATCTCTCGTAAGATTTTACCAAAATAAAGCGACGGAGTAATGAATATATCCATCCCCTCCAACAAAAATGAAGAAAGATAAAAAAAAGAAGAAGATGATGAAGAAACATCGTCGCTCAGAACCGTCTTCACATTGGTATGAATGACAAGCAAAAGGATCTATTGAACATTTTGACAAAAAAAATCAACTTGCTGGTTATCATTTGAAATGGGATCTGAAAAGTCAATTTATTGAACTTATAGAACTGGTTTGGGTTTTAAGAATACAGCAGTAACGAATATTTTTATTTTCCAAAAGTGACTGAAAAAAACTTGAATTATGTCTAACAAATGCGATACCACAATATTACTCAACTTGTTGTGCATGTAAGCCTCCCTTCTGCAAACAGCGCGACATATATTACACACCCTAAACTATTTCGTGTTGGGAAATAAATTCTATAGTTGAACTAAAATGAGTCCAATATTTGAGACAATTATTTATACGAGTAACGGCTTAACAATTACACATGTATAGATTAGGTGTAAAGAGATAAATCATTACCCTGCAGAGATGATTACTCAGTTGGGAATGTCCATCACAAGGAAGAGCCTGTTGAAGGATGATAAAGAGAAATGGACTTACCCAGTGTTCCTCTGCATGTTCCGACAACCGCTACACACAGAACGGTGAGTACAGCTAGTAAAGACATACTTCTGAAAGTTTTCTGTTTACAACTATTTTTTATTCACGATCTTGTGTTTCCTAAAAGTGGTCTCACAACGTCTTTCCTCGTCAAAATATTGTTTTCCTCTAATAAGAATCTCAACTTTGTTTCACTTTTTAGTATCTTATATGCTGTGGACTCTGTTTCCCCCCTCTTATTGGCGTTTGATTCTTTTAATGACGAGTTTGAGTTGCGGACCAGGTCGGTAGTGACGCACATATGATAGATACTTGATGTAACTGCGGCTTGAATGAGGTGACTGTTCATTGATGTGCACCCATGCAGTCGAAGCCAACGCTCTAACAATCAATGGTGACGTGTATGCTGTTCTTGGAGGGTCGGTTCAGCTATACATAGATTGAGTTAATATAGTATCCAGTCGTAACGACAAACCTTGTAACTTTATCGGAAATTGATTATGCCAAAAAAAAATCATAAACAACCTCAAAAATGGTCACGGCTGATATGTATTATTCGCGAATTTTGTAATTTACCCAAATATATAATAACTTTCATAAACAATATTCGACCATCTGTTGATATCGAAGTGGGTAAATATAGAGAGCGTTTTTTATGGATAGCAAAGGGAAGCAAAGCTCAGATGTTATTTGGCAACCCTTCGCCCACCACCCCCATCCCCACCCCACCCCACCCCACCTTCTTCCCTCATCGTCCTGCTAAATTGATTTTCTACCTTCTCTTGACCCTCTCATTTACCCGGTCTTTGGTCTACTTTAAATAAAATAAAAAAATTCTTATCAAAAAAATCTTCTAATATGGATTGAGACATTTTGTAAGGTTAAAAGTCAACTATAGGATACAAACTTTAATATACCATATCTGATGTTGGAGTATGTGTCAATGGTGCTTTAGCTTAAAGCAGACGGCGTCGTAAGCAACGTGATTATTGTGGGATTATAGAATTGAGAGTCTGCAACTATAAAGCTTATGATGAGACTGAATCACTTTATACGGTTAGTAAGGAAGAAACCGTATGGGAACTGTTCTAGGGTTATAACTGTCAAAATCTTACTGTTGGAAAAAAACCCAGCTGTACACTAGGTTTCACGTATGAAAACATAATCATATAGTATATAGCACAACTTTCTTTGGAAATTAAACCCTGTTATTTTGGGGCAAATTTTATGCAAATTTCTTGTGGGATGAAATTGGAACAATTATCAGATTTATATCTAAGGCGAATTTATTCTTCATTCATACTATAATTTCTTTGTTTTTGGTTGGTGTGGAAACGTTTACGTTTTTAGGAGCAGCGTCACAGCATGAATAAGATGTCTCTCTATAGCACGTATCTTCACACATCCAATATCTTTTCTCTGGGTGAATGTCGTTTTGATGGCGTGATATGTATAGGAAAGCTTTTTGGCTGACTGAAACACGCGCGCGCGCGCGCACGTAACCAGCTTCCGATGTGTGAGAGCCCCCCCCCCCCCCAAGAAAAAAACAATTGTTTGTCCCCTTTTTAAGAGTGAGAGAATTAAGTTTCATTAATGCTTTCATTTGTATAATGTTGCGTTACATTATGTAGGCGCTTCGCTCTGTTATTAAGTTTAATTTAGTGAATCCTTGGTGTGTGTGTGCGTGTGTGTGTGTGTGGGGGGTGGGGGGTTAACTGCATTGGGGACGAGTTTAAGAGCAGAGGTCACTTTAAAAAAAACTTTTGATGAGGGGGGCTATCATTTCCAACTTTTTCACTATACATTTTCCAGTGTATACTCCTTTCCGTGCATGGAAAATTTTTCTGCTGTAACAGGCCATTTTGCCTGGAATTATGTGGGGGAGGGGAGGGCACTTATTCATCTTCCCCACCCCTCTGGCTACGTCACTGATGTGAAATTAGTCCAAGTTAGGATTAAAAAACAAAAAACAAAACAAAAACAAACGTACCATGGCGTGGTAAGCAAAAAAAGCGATAAGGACCTATATAACTTTCTAAAGAACTGAGTATGTGCTTGATTTCGTTGATGACGACTGTCATATTAGGAGGGTGGTGGTGGTGGAGGGGGGGGGGGTAGGACTGGGGTCCTCTCTTATATTCTTGTCAGACGTAAATGATGCATTCTGTGTTCACATCACATTACACCTAGATCCACGATGGATTACGACATAATTATATATGGACTGTTACAGGATAATCTAATTAAATTATTGACCATTTTTTGTATAATCTACGTGGGTGAACATTTTTACGAATATGCGTAGGGCCTACGCAGAAATTACTCGGGACTCTGGTTACCTTACATCCGGGTTGCCTCGGACGCTGTCCTCTTATGTTTTATCTTATGTGATCGTCCGAGTAGATTTACAAACTTGATTGGAAATTTTGTTGGGGATCATGTCCAAGCTGCTCGAATTTGAGCACAGAAAAAGAAATTGCCAATAGTAGCATTTTCTTCAACAGTTTAGATCTTACAATGTATATATAGGCTATGTCATATTGTGCTCTAACTTGAAATCTGGTAACATTTGCATGTTTAGGTACCCTTCAAAATCGTTTTCCTACAAGAGAGAGAGAATGAGAGAGAGGTGGAGAGAGGGCGAGATTGGTGTACACAGGATTTCACAGGTGGATAAGGAGGTATAGGGGATTGGGGCGGGTGAAACTTATACTCTCCCCGAATGAATGAGGTAACGTCATGACCCGTATGGACGTATGTAGTAGGATTTTATGAACATTGAGGATGTGATCATGCAGGGTTCAGTGAAGCCGCCTCTCTTGCAAGGGTGTCTTATGGTCTTTTTTCTTAACGTCAAATGTGTCTAAACTATGTCTAAACGAACGGTTGTGCTATAGTAAATGCGATTAAATGTTTGTATGAGCTTGAAATGGGAATATTATTCATTTCCGGTTGTTTGTAGCCAATCACTCGGTTGAACCACTTCCCCTCGACATACGGTCGGGGTTGGTATGGGATGGGGTTGGGGTGGGGAGGGGAAGGTTGGGATAGGATGTCCTCTGGAAACCTTTTGCGCATGTCACTGGCCTATTATACAGAAACGATCATAATTAAAATATCACCCAATATTATGCATATAATCTAATGTCTTATCTGAAAGGAAATATAACGAATCTTTGACCTTTTGACGTGGTTAATTGCATGGCGCCATGTTTGGTGTAACTGCAGTTAGATTATCAGTACTATTGGGCAATACAGGCAATGGAGGCTTCCGTGAATCCGTGGTATATATATATATATATATATATATTAGACAACGGAAACCCCCAGTGCCTACAGTGGAATTACGACCTTCCTTACCGGTTTAGAACCTCTGGACATACAATCAACGTCCATGGCCTAGTTGGTTAGGGTGTCTGCGTACAAAGCGGGAGGCCCGGGTTCGAATCCCGGTGGAGGCTGGAAGTTTTTCACTGTTCTTGATTTTCCAACTCATTACGATTTTCATTTATATATATTCATTTGCCTTTGTCGTTTACCTCCATTTCATTAACATAAAGTCTGTTCAAAATATCTCTTTCGAGATCCGGCTTTAGGAATCACAAATGATTTTCGAGTTGGTTAGCATCATGTATAGCATCATATATATATATATATATATATATATATATATATATATATATATATATATATATATATATATATATATATATATATATATAGATATATATGCATATAAAAGTCCATTGAACCAGGAAATGTACTTATCTCAACGTAATCCGTTCAAGCAAATCATATCGAGGGCGCTCTGTAGGTTTACATGTATTGGACAATCTTTGTACTCGGAACAATACGAAATACCTACGAATCAACGCCAGCAAACCAGAACAATTGTATTTGTATAAAAACACATGTCATTGTAGGTCAAAGTTAGTTAGTTGCTCATATTCAATAGAGGGGTCTTTGTCTCTGCAACCCTTTTGAAGTTATTTCGGTCACGAAGAAGCAAGTTCGGCGTTTGAGCCTTTAACGTAGACCAAAGCTATGCTATATTGTCTAATGTTTATAACAATATAAACGAAGAGATGCTGACTAAAACCAACAGAAATATTCTGTTATTAACGAATCACACCTTTAACGTAGACCAAAGCTATGCTATATTGTCTAATGTTTATAACAATATAAACGAAGAGATGCTGACTAAAACCAACAGAAATATTCTGTTATTAACGAATCACACCTGTTTCGGACGTGACAGAGAATACACAGAGTCCTGGAGGCTGATAGGTCAAATTGAACAACATGTTAACGTTTTTGTATCCTCGCTTAGTTAGCGAAATTTTACGAAAATTAATGTAACGAATACACGTAGATATATGTCTATCACTGCAAATGTATACCCTCCGGTGTATTAGAAACTGCTTGGTCGATTTCCTGGCCCTGGTTTATCATCATCCAAAACACGTAATATATGCCATACACGGCCATAGTGTATACTGCCATGCCACAATAATAACGATTCAAGTACATAGGTTGCAAGGGCTGAAGTAGTACAGATAACGCCGAGTCGTTGCGGATAAATACGATTAACGTTTTGTTGCTTGCAGCTTTTTTGCAGGATGTTGTTAACCTAAATGCGTTCAAATGTTATCTGCCTTGTTCAATTCAAGATTAACGAACCAAAGTAGAGAATTCTACGTATTGCTTTGAAGAAGTATGCTACGCAGGGAAATCTATTTTATTTACATGTGCAGAATTATCTGTTCGCCGCCACAATTCTTTGCAAATCCGAGTCTGGATTGTTTGCCTGCGTAGCCAACCTGTGAATTTGAGATTGTTATGAAGAGTGTATGTTCAGCAGGCATTCACCAGCTAGCCATGTAGACGATGGATCGGGCTAGTAATCACAATATTGTAGGGCGCATGCGCACTACAATAATTTAATGATATTGTTATCGTCATACTGCACCGTACCGACAATTATTGTGGCGCCATGTTCTTTGTTCACCTTACATGGGCAACCATTTCAAACCTAAAACTGACATAAAAAGGACTTCCTTGACACCACTATTCATTGCAAAGCTATTACGTTCTGCTTACATATATTGACGGCCCGCACGCAAGAATATCATGACAAGAATATAATGACATAGCAGTCGTGATATACCACGTAGAAACTATGTTGAGTTATAACCAGGAAATATAACCAGGGAGTTGTTATGGAATAACAACTCCTGGTATAGATTGATTCGGTTATCAAGAAACCTTCTTGATTAGTCTTTTATCAGCTTACTTGCTTCGATAATTTTGTGGGTCAGATAAATGAAAAAGATGAAAAAAAAATCATATAGTAATATACTTGATATTATAGAAGGTTAAGCCTCCAATGAGAAATTTAGTAATCAAAGTGAAGACATTACCTAGAAATTGAGAACAGTAAACTGCACAGAGCACCAAAAAAAAGAAAAGAAAGAAGAATGAAAGAAACATGGTTGAGGGTCAGTATTTTCGTAAAGATATTAACATAGCCTATGACAAATATTTGGACAGACCCAGTTAAGGAAAGTTAACGAAAGATATATATTTCACACCCTTATTTTGACCAGTTTAAGAAAATTAATTTAACGACCAATAAAATTGTCTTTGTTTTTTTGTGATCACAATATTTGATAAAAATATATAGGTACATTACCATGAAAATCTTATTAAAATCTAAAACACTGTAACATTAAAACCAAAGCACAAATTCCCATTAAATGAGCTCATAAACGTTTAAAAGCTGCCAATTTATAGAGCTAGCAGTCATGCGCATATTACAAATTCTGAGTAAGAGAGATAAAAAGTTACGAAAAAAAATAACGAAATGGCTCTTTAACGAGAAATGAGTATTTAAATTGGCGTAACATTATCTGATAAAGACATCATAAGCGTGATCATGTGAAACGCTTAGGCCTTACTTCATTAGTCATTTGTGACTGTTTGTGGTGGGGTTAATAAATTCCTTTGTCTAAAGTTGCTAGCCTTTTAATTTACTAATATCTCTGGTATTTTCAGACTTAGTTAAAAAATGATAACGGAAGTGACTGTGGTATTACGTCACTATTACCGTAGCGACCAAAGTATTGTAAACTCCTACATAAGAAAAAACTGGAAAGACAGAAAGAAAGCAAAAAGAAAAGAAAAAAAAAAGACCGATTTTAATTCGAGGTCGCAGCTTTGTTTTGGTACCTATAGTCTTAGCATTGTTTTGAATTGTGTTCGTACAATAATGTCTGTAAGCGATAAATCAGTTTGAGTCAAATATTTGGATATACCATATGCATCATAAAAGGTATAGAGAATTCGTGTTTGTTTCCTTTGATTAATTTCAATGGCCGAAATATAATGCTTTTATCGTTATATCGTGCTCAGGTATGGTCATGGTGTTCACATTATATCAATGTGTACCATCAGGTAACACTTTGACGCCCAATTGAATAGTATAGTCTGATTCGTGTTTCAACTGTCAAGTATATAGTCTCAACCTCAATCTGTTTTTGTTTTGAGGTTGAAACCATAGAGATCGCTTTGGAAATATTTCAGCTGGCCTTTGAAAAGAAGCGAATATTTATACATTTTATGAAGCAACTTATCATTTCGTATGTAAGAGAAAATGACCACGTTTACACCACACACTGGGTCTAAAACAAACTGTGGCGTTTGTTGATTTGTAGTGATTATGGGCGATGCGGGTGCATGTATGTGTTTAATAGCTTTGAATACTATGTGATACCTATTCCGCGATTACTATACGGAATGAACAAAATAAAAACCCGGATGGAATTTAAACTCGTTTTCACTGGGCGTAGCTCAGAATTTTGCTTTTGCTTTTAGGGGGCCCAATGGTTTCTTTAGAGCGAGGGGCAGTCATCATGTTTTTCCCCCAAATAAAATTTGGGGAAATTTGGGGAGAGATGATGATATATATATATATATATATACTACGATTTCAATAAATAAATATAAATATAAATATATATAAATATATATATATATATATATATATATATATATATATATATATATATATATATATATACATATACATATATATATATATATATACATATACATATACATATATATATATATATATATATATATATATATATAAATATATATATATTTATATATATATATGAAACGATGATGAGTTTGAATATCCAGAACAGTGAAAAACATAGACTCCAACGGGATTCGAACCCGGGCCTTCCGCTTAATATGCGGACAACATTACCAACTAGGCCATGAACACTGGTTGTATGTCCAGAGGTTTGAAACCAATAAGGAAGGTCGTAATTCTAATGTAGACATTTGTTACCTGTATCGAACAATGCTAGTTCTGTTTGGTGACATATTTTGCCTTGCTTAGAGATCAATCATAGTGCTAACCAACTCGAAATGTTTTGTGAATCCTTCGGCTGGGTCTCGAAAGAGATACTTTGAACATACTCTGTTAAATGAAATGGATATAACGAAAAGCGGAATTAATGTTTATATAATTGAGTCGGTAATGAGTTGGAAAATCCAAAACAGTGAAATTACATCCATGCACTTTCCATCAGGATATATATATATATATATATATATATATATATATATATATATGTACATATATATATATATATATATATATATAAAATATTAAAAAAATGTATATATACATACATATATGTGTATATGAGTCGGTAATGAGTTGGAAAATCCAAAACAGTGAAATTACATCCATGCACTTTCCATCAGGATATATATATATATATATATATATATATATATATATATGTACACATATATATATATATATATATATATATATATATATATATATAAAATATTAAAAAAATGTATATATACATACATATATGTGTATATGGGTGGGAAGGGGGGGGGGGTGCGGAGCTAAGCCCATTCCCTTAAATATTACCTACGTCACAGCACAGGTAACAGTGATATAGTGCCATTAAAAGCATGATAAATCACAGCCTACAGTGTCTGGAAGAGTCTTCTCTCATGAAAGGAGATTTCGATAACTAAAACAGTTAACTTATGTATAATACAGCTGCAAAAAAAACGAAAATGATTGGAGTACAGCGCTATTTGATGGCGTTACCCACGTTCGTGCACTACTATGCTCCTATAAACGAAATGCAGACCGTTGATTATTCACCCCATAATCATAACATGTACGTAGCCTATTACCTACTCTATTTCTCCCTAATATTATTTTTACAGCATCACTGATTTGATATAAGACAAAAATGAATTAATATAAATAACATTCCGTCGCACTTAAAAAATTCAATGCTCTGCAGCTCCTGTTACTTTGCCGCGTTTTCTTTACGATAGTTTGTCTTGGAGTCAATTAAATAGACATCGTGCTGGTGTTGCTAATTAATTTGATAAATGATATGACTCCGCATGATACTACCGTAAACCTGTGTTACACAATAAAGCAAAACATTGCAACGAGTCCGTCATCAATCACACACCGTCATATATATTTCAATACGTAAATCGACGAATTTGTGCACGTTGTTTTTTTGGGTGTTTGTGGTGGGGTGGTTGGGGCAGTGATTGGGATAAAATTCCAGTTGTAATACAGTCTACGCCAAACTGCACTTGTTCCAAATTGACCTGAATTACGAAAAGAAAAAAATAGAAAGAAAAGAAAACTAAAAACATTACAACAAAAATCCTTTTCTGTCCCTAGCAAACGTTTTTTCAAGGGCAACAACTGAATACATTGTTTGGCTATCAATCAATTTATTTACATGTAAACTGTACTGCCGTTGATAAAGTGACTTGGAAATTTTTGAAAATGCTAGCAACGACGTACTTACTATATAACAATATATCTGCAGGTATTTACCCGGCGTTCACCGTGGCTCTCTCTCTATATAGTTTTGTGTCAAATGTACAAAACCTACATTAACGGTGACATATGTTCACATGAAACGTCTGTATAGTTTTGTGTCCAAATTATAGTCTCTACATTGGCTGTGACATATGTTCACATGCATCGTCTATATAGTTTTGTGTTATAGGTCCTGCATTAGCGGTGACCTATATTTACATGACACGTCAATATAGTTTTGTATCAAATTTATAGGCCCTTCATTAGCGGTGACATATGTTCACATGAAACGTCCGTATAGTTTTGTGTCAAATTTATAGGCTCTACATTAGCGGTGACTTATGTTCACATGCATCGTCTATATAATTTTGTGTCAAATGTATAGGCCCTGCAATAGTGGTGACATATGTTCACATGAAACATCTATATAGTTTTGTGTCAATTGTACAGACTCTAAATTAACGGTGACTTATGTTCACAGCATCGTCTATATAGTTTTCTGTCAAATGTATAGGCCCTGCATTAGCGGTGACCTATGTTCACATGAAACGTCTGTATAGTTTTTTGTCAAATTTCTAGGCTCTACATTAGCGGTGACTTATGTTCACATGCATCGTCTATATAGTTTTGTGTCAAATGTATAGGCTCTACTGTTCTTATGAAACGTCGCTATAGTTTTGTGTCAAATGTACAGGCCCTACATTAGCGGTGACTTGCGGTGACATGCGGTGACATGCAACGTCGCTATAGTTTTGTGTGAAATGTATAGGATCTACATTAGCGGTGACCTATGTTCACATACAACCGTCTTGTCAGATATTCATCGTGAATTCCGTTTGTATTAGCTGTTTGCAATATATTCACAATCAGCAGTTTCTGTATGAGTTGTTCTCAATGCAGTGCTTTGTTTTGCGCCAGACAGTTACGTGTGAACTGCTCCCTTGTCACAAAGTCATAAAAACCAATTGTGTGCTGAATTTTGAATGATAGGTGCAGGAAATAATGCAAACATTACGTACTCGTGGTAGTGCTTATTGAGCCTTGTTCTCGTACTTATACACATACACATATCATGGAAAAAATCTACCTAGTACTCCTGGTATGCCAGTGTCCTTTACCAATGCTAGTGTCCTGTACTCATGCTAACGTCCTGTACTCATGCTAACGTCCTGTAGGCTACTCTTGTTAGTGTCCTGTGCTCATGCTAGTGTAATGTACCCATGGTAGTGTCCTGTACTGATGCTTTTGTCATGTGCTCATGTGCTTTATTCATGATAGTGTTCTGTACTCATGCTAGTGTCATGTACTCATGCTAGTGTCCTGTACTCATGCTAGTTTTCTGTACTGAAGCTAGTGTACTTTATTCATGCTAGTGTCCTGTGATCATGCTAGTGTCCTGTGCTCATGCTATGTCCTGTACTCATGCTAACGCCCTGTACTCTTGCTAGTGTCCTGTTATCATGGTAGTGTCCTGTACTCATGCTAGTGTCCTGTACTCATGCTTGTGTAATCTTACCACAACTCTGGTTCGTAATATGTTTATTAACTTACCAGATGTTAACAATATGATTCTCATTCGTTTAAGATCTTCAAAATGACTGTCCACCGTCACAGAACTCCATAATGTTTCTATACATCCTGTCATGTGTTCACGGTGATCATAAACCTATCACAATGGATATAATCTGAGTATGGTATTCACCCTGATCTGCTGTGACCGATATTGACAGTGACTGTCTTTCAGATCTGCACAACAACCTATAGTCTGCATCTTATTGTTTTGCGTACACAATTCCGTGTCAGGTGTGAACACAGTGCATAGTTCATATTCATTTCAGATGCCCAAAACTACTCTGTTCCGTGTCAGATATTCACAGTGACCTATACTCTAGTTATCAGATGTTCAATGCTATGATCAAGCATTGCACAACTACATGCACCCTCGACAAAGTATACTTCATTGTCTTAAAATGATATCTTGTCAGATTTGTAATATTACAGTATGACTAACAATGTACGACCATATTGGATGTTATCCAATTCGTTCCCAGGTTAACCCTTTTTCCAGTTCCATTTTTCCAGGTTGTTTCTGTATATATGTAACTTCTGTTTACAATCACTCTATGATGAGTCAGATATATAGGTTCATTTATTAGTCTCCATTGTTAATTGTCTCACTGCTCTTGTTTTGGCTATTCATTATAGTCAAGTCATTCTCTATTCATCCTTTAATTCTTTTAATTAACTCGTCTTTCTGCTCGCCCCCCACCCCTACCATGTACCTCTGAATGAAATCCCTCTAGCCATCGATACCATTGTCTGACACTCTATACATTCATTTATGCAATCTATGCGATCACCACGCTATGCATTTACCTACACAGTCTTCTTGTAGAGGAAAAACAGTTTGTCAATAAATTTTCTCTGCTTAGAATAAAGGGCATGGAAAAATTCCTTTTGAAGGTACAATTGCCCATTATGCCATTTAGCGGTCTAAGATTTCCTTCAATATAAAGGTGGTTCCTTCTTGTAAAAAAAATGCTAACCCACGACTTACGAGAAAATCAAACATGTGCACAAAGGGATATAATTTGTACACAAAATCCGTTTCGTAAGGTATCACTTAGGGGAAATTTCTGGTTCAGTGATTTCAGTCTATATTCAATCTTGCAGTTTTGAAATGAAAACTGCAAATATGCTTATACTTAACGCGTTATGACTCATAAAAAGGAAGTAGTTGCTACAGAGAGGTGTTAATATGTACGCATTTGCCTATATGTCATTTGACGTATAAGCGACTATTTTATGGTTTTTTGTAGCTGCTTCGGATACATTACCAGCAATTTGAGTAATCCACTTCATGTTATCCACTTTAATTATTATATTGTCTTCTTTCAGCGATGTGCAGCCATTTAAGTTCATTGTTGCAGGTGTGAATACTCCATCAAGAATCTCTGTATTTTACGATCACTGGAAAAAAAAGTTTGTGCATATTTACAACAACAGATTATTCCTTGTTTCAACGCTAACTTAATTGCAAGAATGCATTGTATTCGAGGATCGTTGGTTTTCTATGTGCTGCTGGTCTTTGAGAGTCATTGTTCTGCGCAGACAGTGTCTCTGTTTACGAGATTCAACGACATTGTATTAGCTGGAGAATCGATATCACTCATATGTTCAGTGTCAGACTCGAAACCAGAAGATGACATCATCATGGTGATAACAGATGAAACGGGACAACCGTTTGAATCAGGTTCGGTTGGACTGGAGGTTGATGCTACAGTTTATACCGAACAAACTACTCCAATTATAATTAGTACTAACCAGACATTCTTTTGCAACGTAACTTGGTTAGACTTTACTACTTCCAAAAACCTGACAATATCACCATTACCAATTAATGAGACATATTGTACTTCAAACTACACGGATGGTATCATTGTTGGACAATCGGTGAGTTTAACATGTTATAGTTCTACGTTAGTGGCCGGTTCCATCAGCTGGAGTTCAGCTGATACAACATTCGATCAAACGACAGACCTTGTAAGGACGATGACAGGATATAACAGTATAAATGTAGAACCATCTGTAAGTCAAAATGGCACTGTGTTTACATGTGAGAGTGATGACGTAGTACAAGCAAGCGACATAGAAAGATGTTCGATTGGTCCTATTAATGTTTACGGGGAACTGATTATTTTCATTGATCCAATCATTACTACAAATGATCCAGCTATATTGTATCCAGGACAAACAAAAAAATATACATGCTCATCTTTACCAACTTCATCTGTGCAGTGGACCACTCCGAATAAACTGGAGGATTCTGGTATTGAGTTATCTGTGGTTGGAGCCATGATAACAGTAACTATCCCTAGCGATAGTAACTTTACAGGTGATATAGATTTTGTTTGTTCTGGTCACATCCTTGACGAAATTACGAAAGCAAACTTAACTTTGGCCATCAGAAATACTAGGTCCACGATGGGCTCAACCCTATCATCCGAGAACAGTCTGTTATTCATAGTGATTGGCGCAGTAGGCGGTTTTGTCGTTATAACAACTGCTATAATTTTGTTTCTGGCCTGTCTGAAGTGTAAAAGAAATACATCTTCCGTCATCAAACCGGATCCGGATAATCCAAGAGTGATCATTGAACGCGAATATGACGTCGCTCCATTTGGTTCTGAAGGAAGACAAGTGTCTCCCGAGGGAAGCGTTAGTGATAACCATATGACCGGAAATAAACCATCCGCTGCAGAGGATACCCCAGGGTTGTACACCATGGTAGGTAAAGGTAGTGGTGGAAATGAGCAAATAAACGACACCACCTTGCCGCCACCATCCACAGTCAAGACAGACACTGGTGCGTCTTCACAAAAAGGCCAAGTAAATGACGGTTTTATTAAATCAGATGAAATTAATAAGGTACAACAGTACGGGAACGACGACTATTCAACGATACAGACAGATCGCATGTCTGTAATATACGCTGCTCCGGATAAGAAGAGACAAAAGGTCGTCGATAATTCACGAAACGAGGAACTTGACGAGAGAGACGCGAGTCCAAGTTACGCAGTAGTAAATAAATCACGACGCAATGAAATTGAAATTGAAGAAGTGTTTGACGATGACGGTGATGACTCAGATGAGGATGATGACTTTTGGGAAACTTAGTATTATAAAGATAACAAGTAATGTAATTTTAACGTTATTTTCCACATTCGTCGATTGGTAGTTGCTTACTGTCAACTTAAATGAAGATGATGATTATTATAACTGTTATTATTATGACTCAAAGTTTTAATGAACTTATTCATCATAGGCACATGAGCAGGAAGGGGTTGGGGGTGGGGGGGGGGGTTGGGAACGGGAGCAGCGTCCTTAATTTGCAACTGAGAGCAGAAATATGTTTTTTCCCCTATATCTTTCGAACTAAAGATACAACCCAAGACGTTGCTTGGTGATTCTGCTGGATCCTTTGACACAGCAAAACAATGCCAGGTAAACAATGAAAGGGTCAATTTGAGCTCGTATCACTCGTAGTGTCTCGAGATCTTGTACATAAAGGGCTGTTATTATTATTATTATTCCAAATCTGTATTTCTTAGTGTCACAAAATTTTGCTTGATATGCTAAATGGTTAAGAAAGTTTTGAATCTTGCTATTTTACAGTATGGGGAAGCTATTTACATGGTGTTTATACGCTTATGAAAATCTTTATGTTTACAAGTTTTTAACGTTGAAGTTGAATAAGAAGGTTTTTCATTAAATTTTGGTACCACGAAGTGATACTTTTCTTCTTAAATTTTGTATATATTTTCCCTTTGATAAAAGCAATCGTTTATTTGAGCACTAAAAATATGATAACAAACAAACGATTTCAATTCTTGGCGTCACTAAATGACGTAAACATCACACATAATGCCTGCTCACCTCATCTCGCTGTTGTGAAGTGAGATAACTTTTCGTTTCCTATCTAGGGGTTTGTTTATCCTAAATATCTTTGTCAAATGACGTAAACACAATAGGTGAGGTTACGCACCGCTGAAAGTTGCACTAAGTGCTGATTATGTAACAGTCTTGTGATTCATTAATAGAACCGCGTTTACGGAAAGACATGTATGTACTAGAAAAACCAGATAACTGATAAAACATGCTTTATTATTGTTCAATGTGATCATCCTATACAGCACATTACTAAAAGTGGCAGAATTGTCAGTTTTCGCGTTAAAAGGGAACATGTTTATCCGGTGAAATAGCAGATAGTTTGTTAGTCAATCAACGTACTATACTAAATATCTTGGGCCAGAGACATATTCCTCTCTTTGATATAATGCTGAGTGACTCACTAGTTAATTAGGAACAACTTACAACTATTTAACCATTTGACCATTTTTTTTATGTTATATTTATTTTAACAATTCAACCAAATAGATGTCACAATCGTAGACAGAAGAGTTATCTACTTAAATATGAATTGAACATAGCTTGATTGGATTAACCTGCTAAACAAACCCACACATTTCCAAAACTAAAACTATTTATTTTGAAGACGATTCGAATGATATTGGTATTTCTTTCGATACCTTATATTAGCTGTAGTTTTGTTGTTTATAGGTGTTTGTAGGTCCTGTCATTAAACATTCATTAAATCAGTCATTAATTATCCGTGAGGTGTCTTTCTTTCGTTAATTATGTTAATCGATAAAGCCCTAACTTTAAAACATTTAGTTCCATGATCCATCTATCAAAATGTGTTTCACATATTGTACGACTTCATATGAATTTATGTGTGTTGTTATTCGGGTTCGAGCAGGAACTAAACACCTATTGGCGGACCTTTTTTAATATAAGAAACAAGGCATTGATTAAAGATTTGAATGAAAAGTTTACAAACATTAAAAGAGATTTCTTATCCATGTCAGGAAACACTCTTTTAACTTGTATATAATGTTTGGATCATAATAATTTATGTACATATATATATATATATATCTCCACCCCCTCTCTCCACCTCGATTGTAAAGCATATTTAGCATATGCATGCGTATATATGAAATTAAATTAGTAGTAAGTACATAAATAAGTTTGCAACTTTCTAAATATTTTTAAAGCAATTTTCAAGTTGAAGTACAAAGCTATACATTTGAATAGGGTTTCATTCAGACTAATGTTGGTGGATGCGGACATGGTATATGAAACAGTATTTATGATATGATATTATATATGCAAACATATACTCATAAAGCAAGAGCAGTGTAATAATATAATATGATATGATCGGTAATATTCATGTTATTATAATCCTTAATAATAAGGAAATGACACATTTCTAACGACTGGTAATGTTGTCTTATCGGTAGTCAGTCTTTCGATTCCGAAAAAGTCATTGCATATTAATTGTTACTAATAGTAATGTTAATGTAACTAAAATATTTTCAAAGTTAAAAAGAACTCTTTCAAGATTCTTGTTCGAAATTTTTGGTAAATGCGATGTATATGCATCTTTGGAAGTACATTTTTTTTGCAACGAAAAGTGAAATATTGCGGGATGCATAATATGGGGCAAAGTTCACAGTGTCTTGTCAGACACTTTCAATGACTTTCTATAGTCCTTGTCATGTGTACACAGTGTATTCTAAGGGACTCTTTTCACACTAATTTTGTGCGTTTCAGGTGTTCGTGATGAATTGCTATAGTGCCAGTTAGTATTCACATTGGCAGTGTTTTTATGTCAATAAAGGGTTGATACTGACCCATTTTGTAGTTGAGCCTAATATGAAAAACCCGAACCGAGTAGAAGTAAAATTACCAAATCCTGTTCAATCTTCTTGAGAAAGGTGAACGGTAAGGCTACATCAAACGGACATGATGATATGGCAACGGTTGAAACGTAGGAACCTTAATGTGTGTAATAATCTCTGCAGTTTATTACATTCTAGTGCATTTCAATACGATCACACCATGTAAAGCATTGCAAGGTCATTTGTAGGTTAGATCGGTTAACTGAGACGATTGCCATATGGACACGGCTTACATCATGTCAAGGTATCAGGGATTTCAGGAAAAAAATTAGTGTACAAAGCTAATGGTAGTCATGACATAGCGGAAGAGAAACACTTCATGTACACATTACGCGTCTTACCATCCCTACTGCACTTGTCGATTCTTTCTTAAAGAAAGTTTAACACTACACAAGGGGGAATAATGTATGCATACAAAGGCGTGTGATATTTCAAATAAAATTCCATTCAGAGAGTACAAAGAGAGACGTTCCGGTTCAGTGAATTCATTTTTTTCCCCTGCAGACTTGCAGTGTGATATCTTACATCGAGACACAATGGTAAATTATACAGTCACTCATAAGGAAATACTTACAACAGAGAGGCTAGACCTATTGTGGATTGTAAATCATTTTCACGTATTAACGAATGTTTTGTGTGGTTTTTGCTTCGGTAAATCGGATTTTTCGGATTTTCGAAAAATATTTGTTAATATAAAAGATCTTTTGGGGACTCAACAGTTTAATTTATTTTCTAGTAAAGTTACCGTTACGATATCTATCTTTTATGGAAACACTATATGTTTGTTATTGATGAAGGTGGAGTTATGAGATAGGGTTGATTTACCAATCACTGTTTGGAACCATTTTGTTTCTGCAACTCTTAAGGAATAGAAGCGAAAATGGATTACTTTCGGAGTATATTTTCCTTTCCTTCGCTGGTTTTTTTGTTTGGTGCATTGCTGGTTTTTGAGAGTCATTGTACTGTACACACAGTGTCCCTGTTTACGAGATTCAAGGACATTGTATTAGCTGGAGAATCGATACAACTCATATGTTCAGTGTCAGACACGAACCCAGAAGATGACATCACCCTGTTGATAACAGACGGCATTAGCCCAAACTTCGAATTTGAACCGGTGCCTGGTGTAACAGTTTATACTCAACAAACCATCACGGATATCATGATTGAAAGTAACCGGACTTTCACTTGTGTCGCGGTTGGGGCAAATATTGCAGCTCAAATAAGCCTGACTATATCACCATTACCGAATAAACAAACACATTGTACAACAGACTACACGGATGGTATCATTGTTGGACAAACCGTGACTTTAACATGTTATAGTTCTACGTCAATGTCCGGTTCCATTAGCTGGAGTTCAGATAGTGATACAACATTCGAGGAAGTAAAAAGTAATATAAGGAGCATGACCACGACTAACAAGATAAATGTACAACCATCTGTAAGTCAAAATGGCACTGTGTTTACATGTGAACGTGATGGCGTAGCACCAGTTTCCGACATAGACCGGTGTACCGTTGGTCCTATTAATGTCTACGAGAAGTTGATTATTTTCATTGATCCAATAGTGACTACTACTGATCCAGCGATATTGTATCCAGGACAAACAAAAAATTATACATGCTCATCTTTACCAACTTCATCAGTGCAGTGGTCCATTTCGAAGAAACTGAACGATTCTGGTATTGAGGTTTCTGTGATTGGATCAAAGATAACAGTAACTCTCCCTAGCGATAGTAACTTTACAGGTGATGTAGAATTGTCTTGTTCTGGTACTATCCTTACTGAAAGTTCTCTAGCAAACTTAACATTGGTAATCAATCCCATGGAGTCCACGACGAAAACACCAGCAACCGAAAAAGTTCACTCAGATGAACCCAACATAGGAAGTTTGTTATATATAGTGATTGGTGCATCGGGAGGTCTTCTTGCTCTTGTAATTGTACTAATCTTATGCTGTGTGTGTCTGAAGTGTAAAGGAAATACTTCTCCCACCATCAAACCTGATCCCGGTAAGCAAGCCCCGATCCCTGTCCCCGAATATGACCTCGCTCCATTTGGGTCTGGAGAAAGACAAGCTGTTCCTAATGCCGACGAAAACCAGATAAATGGAAATGATCCAAACGCAGCTGATGATGGCAAAGAGTCATACGCTGTGGTTAGTAAAAAGGGTAATGAAAACGAAGAACAAACGACCGCCTCTGGAGTTCTGCTGTCGCCTCCTTCAACTGAGTCAGAAAGTGGTGTGTCTTCACACAGCGGCCAAGATAATGGTGGTTTCATGAAAACAGATGAAGTTAATACGGGAGAACAGTACGGTGAAGAAGATTATTCAACGATAAAGAAGGATCGCATGTCTGTGAAATATACTGCTCCGGATAAGAAGATACAAGAGGTTGTCGATAATTCACAAAACGAGGAACTCGAAGAAAGAGACACGACTCCAAGTTACGCAGTAGTAAATAAATCACGACACATTATTATTGATGAAGACATGTTAGATGATGAAGATGACGATGAAGAGGATGATGAGTACTGGGAGCATTAGCATTATACAAAGAAAAACATAATGTAACTATCACTTTACTCTTCTTATTATCATGCTCGATTCGTTGCTGATCTTGTGCACTCGATACTTATAGCTAGTACAGTAACTACTGTTTATGTTGTGTGACACATGTTACCGTGTTATGAACATAAAGTAGTAATTACTGCTGCACGATTGTGGGACATGGACAGTAGTTGCTACACCAACCATTTAGTGCGAGTTTATTAATACGCGATTCTAAAATGAAGTGGTATCTAGTCGTTTCATGCTATAAGTTGGCATATGGATATACACGAATATGGCCTTTTTTCGTTCTCGGCATGATGAATGGGCGTAAATTTAAAGAGAGTGTGAACTGGATGCAAGCGTTACCGTGCCTCCTTTACTTCATCTCTTATGCATTCTCATCTTCATAGACTCCTTGTCCAGTCGCGCAGTTCTTTGTCTTACATGGGAACAAGTTAACAGCTTTGCGCCAGTTGTTATAGTGCCACCTGTAACCGTGTTACCGTGTTACGAACACAAAGTAGTAATTACTGATACACGGTTGTGGGACATGAACGGTAGTTGCTGTACCAGCTATGAGTATCGGCTGTCTTGCACGACTCCACGTTACACATAAAGAAAATGTATCACGACATATTGTAATAACACTTTATTAGATGCTGATGACTACTGGGAAACCTAGCAATACAAAGAAACGCAAAAATGTAATTTAAAATTTATTTTCAATCTAATCCATAGACTGAGATGCATGAGATGCAATCTGCATTGCAGGATTAGATACTGTAGTCAGTTGGCTGTAAAAGCAACGGTTATCATGGAAATGCATAGTGTGATGTAGGAAAGGGGGAGGGTTGGAGTTTCCATGTTCGTATCCGCTTGTGTACCTGTGTCTGCGTGTGCGCGTATGGGTGTCAACGTAAGCGCACATAAAGTATGTCGCGAAATCCTCCTAAAAGAGTAAAGTGCATATTTGCTTAATGTGAACGTGAGGTGCTATGCAGTCAATGGATGTTAAACGAAATTGTCATACCCATATAGGAAGTAATGACTTCAGAGCGTATTGATAGCGTTTTAGTTTACGCCAAGATCAACAAGGTCGTGAGTTCAGACCTTAACGATGTGCCTCCGAAGTGAAGGCATCGTATTATTCATAGTAACCAATTGTTGGGATGAGTTGGGCAACTACAAGGACGTAGCATCGTTGGTCACTTTGCTATCCTTCTTTGTATACAAATCTTGGTAGAAATACAAAAGACGAAGACGACCACTGTTCAATTGCTGTAAATTATATCGCCGCTTTTAGTGAATGCTTATCGAACTGAGCTAGTCAAATGCTTTCTAGATCATTTTTAACAATCTTCTAAGTAGTATGACAACATTGATGGTTATTAATAATAGATAATGAGCTGCATTGTTATGGGCCTTAAAGTATCGAATGACCTAAAAAAAAGATCCATCTACATTTACTCGAAATGCTTATTGCAAATCCTTCAGAGGAAAATTTCCTTTCCATCGATGAAAGAGGAATTATAGATTCTAAGGATCCTTGTGAAATTTTTATTCATTGTTGTTCCGTTGTACCGTTTTAGAGTTACAAACATTTGAAGTTGACACGTTTTGTAGCAAAAAAGAAAAGAAAAAGAACTTAGAGAGAGAGTTTTAACCAAACAGGTGTCATGTCAGAGAAGCGCGCCTACAAATCAAAAGACTTGTAAATAATGCTAAAGAACATTTAAATTTTTATGACAAAATTGATGACGATGAATATGAATATGGCGAAAGTACATTTACAGATTTGTCAATAATTTGGAAAAATATCTTGCATATTTTGACTTTTTAAAGTCTATTTCAATGTTTACAGCTGATGATAACGTTTAATGATTGTAGATATTTGTTTTCTCATGATCGATTTTTACTTGTGTTAACACATTTTGGTAAGTTCTTAAGAAAATAATAATATAAATAAATATATATTAATGATATAAAAAAAAAGGATGAAAAATCGAGATATACTTGAAAAGGAAGAAAATGTCACGTGAAGCCACAGGAAGCAGATGCGATGTAGATTGATAAATTTATCAATTTTTTTCTTTATGTTTATGTTTATATCATGGTGAAAAGTAGAAACAATTTATTCAGATTCGTTTTGATTTCTTTCTTTTCTTCAAAGTTATGATAATTCAAATCATCCAATAATCTTTTTGTTAAATACTTCCTTCATCATTCCGTTCCATGACCTCGTTCTAAAAAAAGACATAATTTTCTTCTAATTAAATCATGAGTCCTTAGGTATATCTTCAATTTTTCAAGTCTCCAAATTGAGGCCAATTGTATAGAATGAAATGTGTCAATAAAGGGAATGGTTTGACTGTACAGTACGGAAGCCATAAGGTACGGAAGCCATGATGAGACATGCGAGTTGTCGATATACCGTCTTAGAACACCATTATATCTCGACGAAAATATATTTTTTTTACCAAGTTATAGACTTTCAATAACTCAAAAATGAGACAAAAATTTGATTTATGTCGAGTTACCGCCTTATACTAACTTGGCATCTCGACATACATTTGATGTTTGTCAAGTTACCGACCTACGGTAACTCGTCTGGTCTTGTCGATTTTCTAGAAAACGGTAACTCAAAAACTTATGAAAATGTTGTCCTGTTGTCGATTTATTTTAAGTCTGTGACTTGGTAATAACGTATTTTGTCGAGTTTTCCTGGTATTCTAACACGCTACTTAGACATCTCGTATGTCTCCTTATGGCTTCCGTAGTATAGCGATGAATGTTTGTTATAGCAGTTACCCCGTCACCAGGCTACGCGATGTTCATTCTGATCATTGTATCTTTGGTCCATGTATAACATATCGCTTAAATATCGATGGATTTTACCAAAATAACCAGTTAACGTCTTTTCAGTGGTAATTAGGGTCAGAAAACAAGTACGTGATATGTTCATCCTATGATTATTGGTTATATGAATAAGCGAAATGAACCAGAGATATGGTACCGTATGCCATTTTGTTTTAGCTTCTGTTTTAACCACTGCTACATGAACGTACCCTGTGACTTCATAGCATAGTGTTTTGGCTGTTTTGGCTGTTTGTCCAAAGACAAAACACTTTCCTCTACCTTTAAGTATTCTCATGATCTTTCTGCTAGAAAACCCGAGTGAAATTAACTTGTTACTTAAACCTCCAAAAACTTTTTGAGTTCTCGCAGAGGCACTTGAAACCTTATTATTGTCTGGGAAATGCGCATGATTTTTTATTTTCATGATACCCTTAAGGACCTGCTAACCTACACCTACAACACAATTGCATCAATTTCATTATAATCTTAAAAATGGAGGAAAATTACACATTTCTAACGGATTGTAATTTAGTCTTAACAGATTCCGCAAAGCTCATTGCCTTAATATTTTCAATGTTAATCATATCAGGCCTTATGTTAATGTTACATAACATTTTCAATGTTTAATGAACTGTTAAAGATTCTTGCTCGATATGCTTGGTAAAAGCGAAATATATAAATTTAAAAAAAAGGTATACCTTCTTACAACGAATAGTGAATAATTGCGGGGTGAAGACTATGGCGGTAATGTTAACAGTGTCTCGTAAGACATTTTCAATGACTATATATTGTACTTCTCACGTGTGCACAGTGTGTTCTTAGTGACTCTTTTCACAACCATCACTGACCATTTTTCACATCAATTAAGGATTCATTCTGACCTCTTGCAGTTGAGCCGAATTTGTAAAACTCGAAACTAGTTAAAGTAAAGTCACCAATCCCGTTCATTCTATTTGAAGTTAAGGTCAACTGTAAGGCTTCTTCAAGCGGACATGCTAATATTGCAACGGTTAAAACGTAGGCCTATACCATCGTATATCAATTCAGCGTAGGCCCAATACGTTCGAAGTCAGTTTCATACAATAACATCATCTAAAGCATATATAGAGAAATTTGTTGGTAAATCAGTTAAAGACGATTTACCATACAGTCACGATATGTATCATGTCAACGTAACATGGATTTCAAAGTAAATTAGTATCTGAAGCTACTGATAATCACAGTAGATGTTATAAAATGCACCTTATGTACCTTCAGTGTTTCAACACTCCCACTCAGAACTTTATTTAACCCTATTACCTAAGAGGAAATAATGTACAACAAGGGCTTGTCATTGTTTGGAAAACTTCCATTCAGGGAGTATAAAGCTGAACTTTACGGTTCAGTGAATTCATTTTTATATGCATACTTGCAATATGCGACCTTATACCAAAACACACGTAAATAATACAGTGGAGCATAAAGGAAGTACTTGTTATGGAAAGGAATAGACTTACAGAGCACTTCAAACCATATTTAAGTGTAACCGATTGTTTTGTGTTTTTCTAGCGGCTTTGGAACTTGTTTTCTCGGGATATTGAGAAAATCGTGTTCGTGTGAATTGTCTATAATGATAACAATATATTTGGAGACTGTACAGACATACATTTTCTTGCAATTTGTTAAGCTGACCGTTGTGAATCTTCTATGAAAGACAACACTATATTTCTTGTTCTAGCAACTATAAGTTAAGGACAAGTTGATTATTTTCTGTTTGTAGTTCACGTATTGAAGCCAAAATGGTTTATCTTCGGCGGATATTGCTTTTCGTTCCGTTACTTGCTTATTTCTTTCATCTATTGCTGGTCTTTGAGAGCCAGTGTTCTGCGCAGACAGTGTCTCTGTTTACGAGATTCAACGGCATTGTATTAGCTGGAGAATCGATATCACTCATATGTTCAGTGTCAGACTCGACACAAGAAGATGACATCATCATGGTGATAACAGATGAAACGGGAAAACAGATTACATCAGGTTCAATTGGACAGGATAATGTTACTACAGTTTATACCGAACAAACTATTCCATTTCTAAGTAGTACTAACCAGACATTCTTTTGCAGCGTAAGTTGGGTAGACTTTACTGCTTCCACAAACCTGACAATATCACCATTACCAAAAGAACAGACATATTGTACTTCAAACTACACGGATGGTATCATTGTTGGACAAACTGTGCCTTTAAAATGTTTTAGTTCTACGTCAGTGGTAGGTTCCATTAGCTGGAGTTCAGATAGTGATATAACATTCGAGGAAGTAGAAAGTACTATAAGGAGCATGACCATGGCTAACACGATAAATGTACAACCATCTGTAAGTCAAAATGGCAGTGTGTTTACATGTGAACGTGATGGCGTAGCACCAGTAACCGACATAGACCGGTGTACCGTTGGTCCGATTAATGTTTATGAGAAGCTGATTATTTTCATTGATCCAATAGTTACTACAAATGATCCAGCTATATTGTATCCAGGACAAACAAAACATTATGTATGCTCATCTTTACCAACTTCATCTGTACAGTGGTCCATTCCGGAAGGACTAGATGTTTCCGGTATTATGGTCTCCGTTGTTGGACCAACGATAACAGTAACTGTTGCTAGTGATAGTAGCTATACAGGTAATGTAACATTAAATTGTTCTGGTACCATCCTTACTGAAAGTTCTATTGCAAACTTAACGTTGGTAATTAGGCCAATGGAGTCCACGACACAAACATCAACCACCGAAATAGTTTCACTCAAAACAGATGAACCCAACATAGGAAGTTTGTTATATATAGTGATTGGTGCATCAGGAGGTCTTCTTACAGTTGTAATTTTATTAATCGTATGTTGTGTGTGTCTGAAGTGTAAAGGAAATACTTCTTCCACCATCAAACCTGATCCCGATAAGCAAGCCTCGATCCCTGTCCCCGAATATGACCTCGCTCCATTTGGGTCTGGAGAAAGACAAGCTGTTCCTAAGGCCGACGTAACTGAAAACCAGACACATGAAAATGATCCAACTGCCGTTGACGATGGCCTAGAAATGTACACGGTGGTTGGTAAAAGTGGTAATGAAAGCGAGGTACAAAAGAGAGCCTCTGGAGCTCTGCTACCACCCTCTTCAGCCAAGACAGAAACTCCCGTGACTTCACACCAAGGCCAAGTTAATGGCGGTTTCATGGAATCAGATGGCGCCAATATGGAAGAACAGTTCGGTGAAGAAGATTATTCAACGATAAAGAAAGATCGCATGTCTGTGATATATACTGCTCCGGACAAGAAGAGACAAGATGTCGTCGATAATTCACGAAACGAGGAAATTGAAGAGACAGACACGACTCCAAGTTATGCAGTAGTAAATAAATCACGACGCATTGTTATTGATGAAGATATGTTAGATGATGAAGATGATGAAGACGATGACTTGCATGATGATGATGTCTACTGGGAGGCTTAGCATTATACAAAGTAACTCAAAGATTAATTATCAGTTTACTTTTTTTTCCTTATCATTTTCGATTCGTGGCTCATCTTGTACGACATAAGATTTAAGTCGGGGGACAAATTGTGGTGATGTAAACAATGTGAGTGTTGGGTGAATCCACAGTCAACATATTTGATGTGCACTTATCCATTTATATTGTGTTGCGTTTTGTTACGATTTGCATTCGGTTGCTTTTTTAAAATGTCGTTAAAAGGTAGAAACAGTTCACTCTCGTTTGGTTTCGTTTTGATTTGCTTCCTTTTGTTGAAATTCATCTACTTTCTTCATCATTCACCTTAAGAGTAAGCCCTCGTTGCAACAAAACACATACTCGTCGTTATAGTTAGGTATGTCTCCAAATTCTGATAGGTCTTGATAAACTGATTAAGTTTTTAAAGCAAATTCATGGCCCTCCAATCTCTTCCTGATACCAATGAGTAGCTTATTATACAATACCACATGTCAATAAGCGCAAAATAGTTGAAGGTAGCGGTAAAATATTTGCTGAAGTTTGAAAACGACTACTATAATTTCATTTTTCTAGCATTTGCATGAAAATCACATCGTCAATGTGGCTGTCACGACAGATATACATGTGAGCAATAACCACTACGCTACGAAGTTCAGAGATATCAGTGCAAGATATGCCATTGTCTGTATATTGTTGCCCACAGTAACACATCATTTGAAGGTTAAAGACGTCGACATGTTCAAATAGCAGGTCTTATAACCCAGACTACGCGTTACATGTTTTGGTGCTTGTATCTGTGGTTTATAAATAAATAAATCAGGTAGTTAAATAATTCTACGAAACATTTCAATTGACGTTCACCTCCCTTATACATTTAAATGTTTATTAATCTGCCTATAGATTAATCTGCCTATAGATTAATCTGAATTATTTGGAAAATTACAACTTTAAAAGAAACATTTTGAAAACTTTCAACAAATATTTACGCTATATGGAGACAATACCAATGAATCTGCTAGAAATGTTCACCTACGGCTCCAACTTTTGAGCAATTTAACATAGTTTACATCTTTTAGCAAAAGTGCAAGACGAAAATTATGATTCAAGCATTTGCTACGTGGGTATCATGATTAATGTGTATTATTGAGACAAACATTTCACTTAAAACTTAAAGTGTTCAAGTATTGCCATCACCTTTATGCTACAAAAACCAATTGGGTCAGGTAAATATGGCCAACATTCATACAACCCGCAAATATGTCTGTGGCTATCAGAGACGGGTCGTGGGGGGGGGGACTTCAAAGTGACCAGATAAAGAGGGGAGGGGCTTATTATGAATTTAAAAGGTCCATGCATTATTGTAAATTATTTTACATTTATTAACATTAACATGTATAACAGCAATGGACATAAAAGATTTCTGTGCCTATCAGAGACACTGATATGGGGGGGGGGGGAGGGGTTGAAATTCCTTAATTCACATATCGGATAATTAAGATCAAAGAAAAGAAGATCCTAGTTGTGCAGTTGGAAAACTTGTGTATCTTTCTAACTAAAAAAACTTTAAAATAAACTAAAATAAACTTTAAAATAAACTTGATTAAGTCTCTCACGTAGGAGACGGATGCTTGTTTGTGTGTATGTTGGGAGGGGGGAGGGGGTATGTAGGTGGGGGTGCTAAAAAGAGACCAGATCAACAAGGGAGGGGGTTATTATGAATTTAAAAAGGTTCATCCATTATTATACAATATTTTACATTCATTAACATGGATACCATCAATGGAAATTAAGATTGATATGTCACTTACCTTCGAAATCAAATATCTTGTTGGTACCTATTAAGGAGAGTGCTAATAACTTATGCAGGCATAAATAAAAAAGCAAATTAAGAAAAGAAGGGCATATAATTAATTTCCAAGTACAAACACATTCTTTCTTTGTTTCTGTAATACAACAATGCTAAATGCTGCCGCAGGCCGGCTTTTTTTTAATGAATAACATCTATTGCTCCCGTTAATAAGCTAGACAATCACGAAAAATAGTCAGTCAAAAACATATTGCTGCCGTTGTCATAAAGACATTTCATTGTTAAATTATGAAAAAGTCTAAACTGTTTGTGGATAATTTGGAGGGTCAGAACCTGGAAGAATGTACGCTTGACATTTTAGAGAGGGGTAATATTGATATCCCTTTAAACTACTGCTTTAGCATATTGTGAAATACATATGTGAAATAACCTAAATAAGTGAGCTTCTCTAGCCAAATAAATCAGCATTTAGGGACTGAATTCTTGCTTATGTTCATAAGTCTCTATCAGCCAGCATTTCAGAGAGAAAAGCATAACAATACACAGAAAAACATTTCAATATCTTTTAACTTTGTAATTTTTCTTAAGAGATAAAAATAATAAACTGTACATATAAACTATAAAAGAATAAGTTATATAATAAGCATGAAACATGCAGCTTGGATTAGTTATAAAAACTACACTTACTCTCCTGCAACTATACAATATGCAGTGATATTGATCCGTTCTGTGAAGTTAACCATTACTGTTGTTAATTTCTAAGGAAACTGACTAACATACAGCTTCAAGGATGATAAAGACCTGCGTGTTCCGAAATGTACCGTAATAATATATTAAGGTATTCTGTATTTCATTATGAATTAATTTAATAAATTAATCCTTATGCATTCCCTGTGTAACGAACACAAATGATGTTTGCAGTAATGATATGTGTAACAACTATGCTAAGAAATGTCCCGAATACTTTAGAAAGGGATAACAATTTGTCATATTTGTTCTTGTATCATGTTTCTTAGCAATTCAGAGCATTTTTTGTTCAATATATTTGTACACCGCAATTATTATAAATCTCTCAAACAATTTGAGAGGCTTGAAAATCAAAGGAAAACACGTTTGCATATTTTGAGCAGGTTTATCATGCCACTATATTCTTGGGTGGGTGCTTGCAACTTAAGACCTTTAAGCCCCTCTCCTACAGAGATTTATCGAACATGTTTCTTTCATTGAAACAATACAGTCGTAATCGATTCAAAATTCCATTAACTACGTAACTTCTTTAAGGTTTGATTTGTAGTTGTAATCATTTCGCAGTTTGGAATCCTCTAACTAATTTCATTTTTATTGGGTTAAATGTATGGTATGTAAACAACCAATATGTATCAGAAAATGACTTTGTTTTTCATAAAAAAGGTTACAATTTTATAAGATCGAATGTAAAATAAAAGTTGTGGTGTAAACCGGCAATACTATCTTACTCTGTACAAGTAATCACAGTGTAAAATAAGTCATTTCGCCTCCCAGCCCAACGACTGATCAACTACTCTTAATACGGTGTGAGGAAAAGTAAGATGATATGATGGATGGTGGAAATTAGGGGGGGGGGGGGGGGAGGAGTGGGTGCGGGGAAAAAGTGATAACTCCCATGGCCTGGGGTCAATCTTGGTAGAAAATTTCCACCAGAATTTGGTCGAGATGTTTATAACGAAGAGTAGGCCAAGATGTAACCTTGCGTCGGACTGAACAATGAAATGGTTGAATCAATGTTCTGTGGGAATTTAATAATGGTCAGCTATAATGTCTCTTACCTTGTTTGGAAAATTAAAACAAAAAGCCCCCCCCCCCCTCCAAAGAAAAATGCCACTTTGCCCGATTATTCAGTTTTTTCCGACCAATCAAATTGGTAGGAACAAAATACACTCCCACTTTGAAAGGGCAAGCCCACTTGCGTAACACAGTCTTCGGTGACTTTCCTTAAAATCAAAACTACAGAATAGAGATGTTTCCCCCCTAAAGGAAATGAGGGCGGTATTGAAGAACTAAGCATGCATATACTCGAGGTGTGTGACCTGACTAATTCGTACCACGTAAGATTTGTCACACACAGGGGTTCTTTCTCGTAATGCTATTGGCATGCAATAATATACAGTTTTGAGTCGCCGAATGAGAACTTTATTTCAGAGTACATTAGAAACACGTGTGTTCCTTTACATCTTCTGGCGTGCAAGTAGTTACTTTAATTATAGATATATTTCCATTTTTATGTTGACTTAAAGTCAACAAACGTGACCCCTATAAAATAACGGTACTTACCAAAGCTTCAGTACAGAGAGTATCAAACATATTTTCATACTTGAAGACATGTTAACTACATTATATTATCAACATTTACTAATTTAACATTAACATTAACAAGTACAATTTTAATGTTCCTTTGATAATTTTATTCTATGTATGTTTCTCCTAACGGTGACAAACAGTGCAGACCCTACGATTTTAGTAATAGCATCCTTTGTGAGAAATGACGGTCTCCCGTCACCTGGTCAAACAACGAGGTCTTCGGCTTTGAGTACAGCGTTACAGTAAGTTGCCATGTTGAACGAATCTAACCGTAATATATTAATAACCGACTCGCGATCCACGTTATAGACATTGCCGACCCTTTCGGGAAACCAAAAAGAAACCTTAACAATATGAACTGGCCACTTCACAAGAATGCTAAATAAATTGTTCAACCAGCTATCTAAATTTGAAACAAATAAAGGTTAAGCGATGAAACTGACTGGAATTCCAGTAGATAATCGATATATTTTCATGTGAGTGTGTTGTCTAATTGCCGTTATAGCTTAACTGGTATATCTACGAATATACGTGAAAATCAAGTTGAGCTGAGTTATTTATTGGGACAGTTAATAGTGGCAAATCCGTATTACTAATTCGAAATGATTATATCAGAAATGACAAATGAAAAAGGGGAACCTCGA